>NW_003852439.1:8904158-8906599 GCF_000181295.1 Otolemur garnettii
TGGCGCCTTAGCCACTTGAGCCACAGGCACCGAGCCCATACTGTTTTTATATATAAAATATTTATAGTAGGAGGCTGGGTGGCTTGGCTTACACATGTAATCCTAGCACTCTGGGAGGCCGAGGCAGGTGGATTACCTGAGCTCATAGGTTCAAGACCAGCCTGAAGACCAGCCTGAACAAGAGCAAGACCCCTGTCTCTAAAAAATAGCCAGGTATTGGCTTGGTGCCTATAGCTCAGTGGCTAGGGCACTGGCCACATACTCCAAGGCTGGTGGGTTTGAATCTGGCCTGGGCCAGCTAAAAAACAACAGTGACAACTACAACAAAGAAAAATAGCCAGGCGTTATGGCAGGTGCTTGGGAGGCTGAGGCAGGAGAATCTCATAAGCCCAGGAGTTTGAGGTTGCTGTGAGGTGTGATGCCACAGTACCCTACTCAGGGTGACAGCTTGAGATCCTGTCTCCAAAAAAAAGAAAAAAAGGCCTCAGTGCCTGTAGCACAGTGGGTAACACCACCAGCCACATACACTGAGGCTGGCGTTTCAAACCTAGCTCAACCCGGGATAACATAGTGAGACTATGTCTCAAAAAAAAAAAAAAAGAAAAAAGAAATAGCTGGGTGTTGTGGTGGGTACCTGTAGTCCTAGGTACTTGGGAGCCTGAGGTGAGAGAATCACTTGAGCCCGAGAGTGGAAGTTGCTGTGAGCTATGATGCTATAGCACTCTACTGAAGGTGACAAAGTAAGACTTTGCCTCAAAAAAAAAAAAAGTATATATATATATATACATATACATATATACTTATAGTAATTGCGTAATGTATCTCAAAATTTTTAGGCTGAGTTAAATTTCTGACTTTTTTTTTGGCCACGGCTGGGTTTGAACCCACCACCTCCAGTATATGGGGCCAGCCTATCCTTGAGCTACAGGCACCACCCAATTTCTGACTTTCTTATGTAAATCATAATATTTGTTGTTTACTTGAATCAGGATCCAAATAAGGTTGTCATATATTTTGTTAAATATGTGATGTCCCCTCCATTTAAATTTTTCCCCTTTCAATATGTTGAAGAAACCAGGTCATTTGTCTTATAGAGGTTACTGGAGTTTTCTGAATGAATCCCTATGGAGTCACTTAACTTAACAGGAAATTCTCTGTATTTCCTGAGATTCTGGCTGCTGAATCATATTCAGATTTGATGCCCCCTTTTCTCCACCTAAAGACTAGTAGTGCATGTAATATCCAGGTACCTCTCTGTGATATCAGTTGCCATTTATAGCCATATGACCTAAATTCATTAATTCATTGGTGATGCAGAATGGTCATAATCTAATTTATTCATGAGGTAGGCTTCTTTATTTATTTTTTATTTTTTTTGAGACAGAGCCTCAAGCTGTCCCCCATGGTAGAATGCTATGGCATCACAGCTCACAGCAACCTCCAACTCCTGGCTCAAGCAAGTCTCCTGCCTCCACCTCGCAAGTAGCTGGGACCACAGGTGCCTGTCACAATGCCTGGCTATGTTTTGGTTGCAGCCATGGTTGTTTGGCGGGCCCAGGCTGGATTCGAACCCACCACCTTAGGTGTATGTGGCTGGCGCCTTAGCCACTTGAGCCACAGGCGCCTAGCCGAGGTAGGCTTCTTTAAAGAGAAACTTCCTTATAGCAACAATTTGGCTACCCAATGACATTATTTAGGAAAGGCAGGATAAATGCTTGCTTCTTTTTCCTTTATTTGCCATTCTTTTTTTTTTTTTTTGAGACAGAGCCTCAAGCTGTCACCCTGGATAGAATGCTGGGGCATCATAGCTCACAGCAACCTCCAACTCTTGTGTTTAAGTGATTCTCTTGCCTCAGCCTTCCAAGTAGCTGGGACTGCAGGTGACTGTCACAATGCCTGGCTGTTTTTTGGTTGCGGCCGTTGTTGTTGTTTGGCGGGCCAGGCTGGATTCGAACCTGCTAGCTTTGGTGTATGTGGCTAGCACCATAGCTGCTTGAGCTATAGGAGCTGAGCCGTATTTGCCATTCATTTTTGAAAACCATGAGTTGGTTCACTGTCATCCTCCAGCAATGATGAATTCATTAAAAAATTATTACCCCCTACCTCACACCATATATAAAATTTAACTCAGAATGCATTAGAGATCTGAATTTGAGAATGAAACCTGATATTTAGAAGAAAACATAGGAGTAAATGTTTGTGACCTTGGGTTAGGCAGTGGTTTGTTAGATACAATACCAAAAGAATAAACAATGAAAGAAAATGTAGATAAGTTAGACTCTTAAGTGTAAGAATTTTTGTACTGGCTCCGTGCCCATACCTTAGTGGTTATGGCACCAGCCACACATAACGAGGCTAGCGGGTTTGAACCAGGCCTGGGTCAGCTAAACAACGACAACTGCAACAGAAAATAGCCAGGTATTTTGGTGGGCGCCTGTAGT
>NW_003852439.1:8906711-8928441 GCF_000181295.1 Otolemur garnettii
AAAAAAAAAAAAAAAAGAACTTTTGTACTACAGGTGATAAGAAAGTGAAAAGACAACTCACCAAACAGGAAAAAATATCACCAAATCATCTATCTGATAAGGGACTTGTATCCAGGACTTAAGGAACTTTTGCAACTCAGTAATTGACAAAATAAAAATCAAATTGGGCAAAAGGTCTGGATAGACATTTCCCCAAAGAAGTGAGATATAAATGGCCAATAATAAGCACATGAAGTTACTTAGCATCACTAGTCATTAAAGGAATGCAAATCCAAACCACAGTAAGATGCTATTTCACACCCAGTAGATGGCTATCATCACAAAGGCAGATAATAATAGGTGTTAGCAAAGATGTGGAGAAATTAGATCTAAGTACACTGTGGGTGGGAATGGCAAATGTTACAGCCACTTTGGAAAACAATCTGTCAGCATTCCACTCCTAGGTTTGTACCCCAAAAGTAATGAAAACATACATTAAAACAAAAACATGTACTAAAATGTTTCTAGCATTACTCATGATAGCCAAAAGGTAGAAACAACCCACATGTCACCAGCAGATGAATGGATAAGCAAATTTTGGTCCATTCTGTACCATGAAATGTTATTCAGCCATAAGGAAGAATGAGATGATAGAGCTTTGTTTTTTAAGCTTTTTATCTCATGGCACACTTACTATGGCACATTTAAATTATGCTGATCAAAAAAAAAAGTGAAAAAAAATGTACTTAACTGTGCTTTGAACTTCTTTTGAAAATAATTTAATTAACGATCTTTAAAAATTGTCACAGAATACCTAAGATCCTCTCATGGCACATTAGTTGAAAATCATTGTGATAAAAGCTACAGTGTGATAAACTTCGGAAAAGTGGTTGTCACTTGTTGGTGAAAGACTGCTGGGATGGGCATGGGAATTGCATTGAGTCTGTAGTCCAGTTTAAAGGGTATTACCAGTCTGGTTTTTTTTTTTTTTTGAGACAGAGTCTCACTGTGTTGCCTTCCGTAGAGAGCTGTGACATCACAGCTCACAGCAACCTCAAACTCTTGGGCTTAAGCAATTCTCTTGCCTCAGCTTCCCAAGTAGCTGGGACTACAAGAGCCTACCTCAACGCCCAGCTATTTTTTTGTTGTAGTTGCCCATTGTTGTTTGACAGGCCCAGGCTGGGTTTGAACCTGCCAGTCCCTGAGTATTTGGCCAGTGTCCTAGCCACTGAGCTATAGGCACTGAGTGGGTATTACCAGTTTTATCAATATTAAGTCTTCTGAGCCATCAACATGCCTTGTCTTTCCATTTATTGAGATCTTTAATTTCTTTCAAAAATATGTTATAGTTTTTTAAGAGTATAGCTTTGTACTATAGTTAAATTTATCTCTTAAATATTTTATTTTTTTTAGAGTCAGAGTCTCACTTTGTCGCTTTTGGTAGAGTGCTGTGGTGTCACAGCTCACAGCAACCTCCAGCTCTTGGGCTTAGGCAATTCTCTTGCCTCAGCCTCTCGAGAAGCTGGGACTACAGGCGCCTGCCACAACGCCTGACTATTTTTTGTTGCAGTTTGGCTGGGGCCGGGTTCAAACCCACCACCCTTGATATATGGGGCCAGCATCCTACTCACTGAGCCACAGGTGCCTATGAAATTAATATTTTTGATATTAATTATATAAGTAGAATTGTTTTCTTAATTTTTTTTTTTTATTTATTGTTAGAGATTCATTGAGGGTACAGGAAACCTGGTGGTTTTCTTAATTTTATTTTCAGATTGTTCATGGCAACCGTATAGAAAACACAGTTGATTTTCGTGTACTTAGCTGTGTGCTGCACCCTTGCCAAATTCTAATTAGTTGTAATAGTTTTTTGTTTTGTTTTGTTTTTTTTGAGATGGAGCCTCAAGCTGTCCCCCTGGGTAGAGTGCTGTGGCATCACAGCTGACAGCAACCTCCAACTCCTGGGCTGAAGCGAGTCTCCTACCTCTGCCTCCCAAGTAGCTGGGACCACAGGCGCCCGCCACAATGCCCAGCTATTTTTTTGGTTGCAGCTGTCATTGTTGTTTGGCGACCTGGGCTGGATTCGAACCTGCCACCTTAGGTGTATGTGGCTGGCGCCTTAGCCACTTGAGCCATAGGTGCCAAGCCAGTTGTAATAGTTTTTAGGTGGATTCTTCTGCACTTTCTGCTTATGACATCGTGTTGTCTGTGGTTAGAGCTAGTTTTCTTTCCTTCTAATCTGGATGCCTTTTATTTTCTTGTTCTGGCTATGATGTATTTATTTATTTATTTATTTATTTGAGACAGTCTCACTTTTGTCACCCTTGGTAGAGTACCATGGCATTATAACTCATAGCAACAACCTCAAACCCCTGGGCTCAAGCAATCGTCTTGCCTCAGCTTCCCAACTAGCTGGGACTACTGGCTCTCGCTACAATGCCCAGTTATATTTTATTTTATTTTATTTTATTGAGACAGAGTCCCACTATGTGCCCTTGGTAGAGTGCAGTGGCGTCACAGCTCACAGCAACCTTAAACTCTTGGGCTTAAGTGGTTCTCTTGCCTTAGCCTCCCAAGTAGCTGGGACTAGAGGCACCCACCACAACGCCCGGCTATTTTTGTTGTTGTTGTTGCAGTTGTTTTAGCTAGCCTGGTCGGGTTTGAACCCACTGCCTTCAGTGTATGCATTGATTTTTGTATACTGAACTAACCTTGCACTCATGTACCGATCATAGTGCCTCATCTCTTTTGTATGTACATTGGTTTGCTGGTCTTTTTATCCAAGGGGTAGTCGTAGTCACATTTTGTGGGGGAGTTTCTGTGCTTCAGGTAAGTATAGGTTTATGGTTAAGGTGGCAGCTCAAAGCCTTGGCTTTTTTTTTTTTGTAGAGACAGTCTCACTTTATTGCCCTTGGTAGAGTGCGGTGGCATCACACAGTTCACAGCAACCTCCAGTTCCTGGATTTAGGTGATTCTCTTACCTCAGCCTCCCAAGTGGCTGGGACTATAGGTGCCTGCCACAACGCCCAGCTATTTTTTGTTTTTGTTGTTGTTGCAGTTCGACCAGGGCCAGGTGTGAACCCACCACCCTCGGTATATGGGTCCGGCGCCCTACTCACTGAGCCAAAGGTGCTGCCCAAAGTCTTGGCTTTGAATAGAGTTTGTGGTTCCGTGCTCAGAATTACTTCTTCAGGTCCTTCCTCCCTACATGCCTCTCTGAGTCTGACCAGCAGATCTGTGGTATGTGGTAGGTACCCAGGGTGGTACGTAGTGCATGCAGGATGTGGCATAGTTTCTTTGAACCTCTTTGAAAATGGAGACAACAACCCAGCCTGAGAGCCTTCCTTCTTTTTTACCCTGACATCAGTGGGACACCATCAAGTGGGTCAGAGGTGTAGAAAAGGCGGCAGCATCTAACAATTGAATCTGTGGCTGAGTTTCCAGAATTGGAGAAGTTTGGTCTTTCGCTAATTTCTGGGCTCCCAGAGGGAAGTAACGAGAGTCTTTGTGGTTTTCTAACACTTTTTCTGGGGCTTTTAACCTGGGCGTCACAGATGGAGGTCAGAGCATCCAGAAGCTAGATAGGGGGACATTAATTATTTTCACAAACCTTTCAGTGATGTTTGACATTCCCTTCAATTATGAATGTAGGCAACAGATGTCTGTGTTACCAGGAGAAATCACCAATATCTTCATGTCCTATTAACAGTTGTCACAATACAGCCATGGTATCCCATTTATGATCACTATTGCTGTAGAGTTTCTGTATAATTAGGCCTGCTACTAGATCTTGTTATTTAACTCATTAATAAAGCAAATCATATATCACTGTAGTACAAACCTGTTATTTTAATATGCTGATACTTATATTTCATTATAATGGCTTAGGAAGGTAGGCAGAGGAAGTGAGGGTAGACGGACCCTAAGAAGAGAAAGGAAGAGCAAGAGCTGGGTGTGGTGGCTCACACCTGTAATCCCAGCACTCTGAGGCTGGTGGATCCCTTGAGTTCACAAGTTTGAGACCAGCCTGAGCTAGAGACTCCACCTCTAAAAATAGCTGGACCTTATGGGCGGGCACCTGTAATCCCAGCTTCTGGGGCGGCTGAGGCAAGAGAATCGTTTGAGCCCAGGAGTCTGAGGTTGCTGTGAGCTATGACAGTACAGCACTTTACAGGGGCTGACAAAGTGAGACTCTGTCTCAAAAAAAAAAAAAAAGGAAGAAAGAAAAGGCAGGGAGGACCTCAAGGAGCCAGGAACAGGTGAGATAGGTGGGCAGGGGAATGCTGGGCAGGATAGCTGTGGGCTTATGTATCTATTTAAAAATACCAGCAGTTGGCGGTGCCTGTAGCTCAGTGGGTAAGGCGCTGGCCACATACACCTAGGCTGGCAGGTTCAAGCCCAGCCTGGGCCAGCTAAACAGCAGTGACAACTGCAACAAAAAAATAGCTGGGCATTGTGGCCAGCACCTATAGTCCCAGCTACTTGGAAGACTGAGTCAAGAGAATCGCTTAAGCCCAAGAGTTGGAGGTTGCTGTGAGCTGTCATGTCTCGGCACTCTACTAGTGACGCTCTGTCTCAAAAAAAAAAAAAAAATACCAGCAGCTCTGTGTACTATTTGATAGTGTGTATTACTTAATTATCCATAATACAAGGTGGACATAAAGTTCATGTGCAGTTTACTATATTAAATTATTTTAAAATTGCACATGAACTTTATGTCTACATTGTATATGTCCTTCCATATGAAAACATTTTTCAAACTTAATAATGGCATTTTAAAAAGGTAGAAATCACAAAAGTAATACATAATTGTAGTAAAGATAGGAAACATTGACTAGGTAAGTAAAGTATCAGATGATATCCGCATCAGTGGCTATACCTCTTAATTTTTTTTTTTTTTTTTTTTTTTAGACAAAAGAGTCTTACTCTGTTGCCCTGGGTAGAGTGCTGTGGTACCATCTTAGCTAATAGCAACCTCAAATTCTTAGGCTCAAGCCATCCTCCTGCCACAGCCTCCTGAGTAGTTGGGCCTGCCGTAGCACCTGGCTAGTTTTTCTGTATTTTTAGTAGTGTGTGGGGGGGGTCTTACTCTTGCTCAGGCTGGCCTTGAACTCCTGAGCTCAAAGAGCGCCTGGCTTGACTTTTTTTCTTTCTTTCTTTTTTTTTTTTTTTTAAAAAGAAAAAAGACTTTTAAAAGACTTTAAAGACTGCTCTCTCAGTCTGTCACCCAGGCTGGAGTGTAGTGCTGTCATCATAGCTCACTATAGCCTTAAATTCCTGGGCTTGAGCATCATTCTGTCTCAGCCTCAGAATAGCTGGGACCATGCCCAGTCCTCTCCCATCCTTTAGGATCAGAAGCTGTAGCTGTAAGTGGAATTGCTATGTCGAGGACAAGCCCATCTTTTATGATTTTTGTTGCTTATTGGAAAGCTGCCCACCAAGATCTCACTATCTCTTAGTTCCACCAGCAGTGCTACACCTGCTGCCCCAAATTCTTTCCAACATTTTATATATATGTACACACACACACACAGATATGTTTTTTTTTGTTTGTTTGGTTTTTTTTTTTTTGCTGTTTCTGGCCAGGGTTGGGTTTGAACCCGCCACCTCCAGCATATGGGGCTGGCACCCTACTCCTTTGAGCCACAGGCACCGCCCAGTATTTTTATTATTTTTTTTAAAGAGATGGGGTCTTGGTCTAGCTCAGGCTGGTCTCAAACTCGTGAGCTCAGGTGATCTGCCCACCTTGGCCTCCCAGAGTGCTGGGATCACAGGTGTGAACCACCGTACCTGGCCCCAACATTTTATATTTTTATTATTTTTTCTCTTTGTCAATTTGACACGCTATCATGTTTTAATTTGCATTTCTCTGGTTTATTGGGTGGTTACATGGTTTTGTTTGTTTTTGGCTCTTGGTTGGTTTTCTTTAAGGAATCCCCTTTGTGTTCTGGGCAGCATAATTTGGGGGGCCTGGCCAGATGCAAATGTAAACCATGAAGCCTTTTTTTTTTTTTTTTTTTTTGAGACAGAGCCTCAAGCTGTCCCCCTGGGTAGAGTGCCGTGGCATTACAGCTCACAGCAACCTCCAACTCCTGGGCTCAAGCGAGTCTCCTGCCTCCGCCTCCCAAGTAGCTGGGACCACAGGCGCCCGCCACAACGCCCGGCCATTTTTTTTTTGGTTGCAGCCGTCGTTGTTTGGCGGGTCCGGGCTGGGGATTCGAACCCGCCACCTTAGGTGTACGTGGCTGGCGCCTTAGCCGGTTGAGCTATAGGTGCCGAGCCCATGAAGCCTTTACATGGAAGACATTTACAGATCTGGGCCTGTGAGCATCCCTTAGCCTGGCCCCAGGGTTAGATGAGAAATAGCTCAGAACTGATTTGTGGGCAGAACAGATGGAGACAGTGGTTGTCCTGTGTGGTGGCACTGGCTTTGTTCAACCCCTGAGGGATGGAAGCTGGATCAGTTTGTGCTGTGGTCCTGTTCTATCAGGGCCATCAGCCACTGGTGAGTCTTCTCAGTGCTGATGGGCCACTGGGTGACAGGTATCTCTGGTGATGAGTGGATCCAGAGGTCTTGGTGTCCAGTCTGCTGGTGAATTTGATGACTTCGTGTAGCAAAAGCCAGTACCAGAAGTGGCCAGATGTAGAAGAGGGTCCCTGGCTGAGGCCTGAGTCTGTTCTTCTTTAACCCCTTGACTCTTAAGCTATGTAACTGAGAAGAGGGCTGTCCTAGGCTCAGAGCTGTTTACCGTGTCCCTGCACATGTCTGGGACCATGTTTAGGTACTATAGGTCCAGCAGTGAGTGAAAGAGGACCCCTTGCTCTTGGGGCCCCTGTTCTGTTGGGTGCTGTTGGCTGAATGACAGGTGTATGTGCTGAACACGTCCTCCAGTAGTGTGTCATGTGAAAGCTGTAGGAGGAGAGGGACATGGTGTTCTAGAGTTATGGGGGGATTTGCTGAGCAGGTTTGCTTGAGACAGCTATGGAGTGCACACCTGGGAGTGGTCAGCCACCTACATGTGACCATTGCTGCATTGCAGAGGGACCCCGGGCTACCGACACTTAAGCCATGATGTCCTGATGCATGGTCACCAACTTTGTGCCACCACAGTTGTCAGTGGAGTGCTTGTCTGAAATATGAACTTTCTTCTCTCCCTCTTCTCAGCCAGGGCCAATTCATTCGTGGGAACAGCACAGTACGTTTCTCCAGAGCTGCTCACAGAGAAATCAGCTTGTAAAAGGTAACCTGCTTTTTATCTGGCCGTACTTCTCTCTTTTCTTTAAAATAGCTAGTAAGTTTTATCATGAGAAATTAATATTTGAGAGTGTTGGCTACGGGGTGTGGTGGTTCATGTCTGTAATCCTAGCACTCTGGGAGGCCAACATGGGTGGATCATGTGAGCTCACAAGTTCACAAGCAGCCTGAGCTAGAGCAAGACCCTGTCTCAAAAAATAGCTGGGCCTTGTGTTGAGTATAGTTCTAGCTACTTGGGAGGCTGAGGCAAGAGGATTACTTGAGCCCAAGAGTTTGAGGTTGCTGTGAGCTATGATGCCATGGCACTCTATCAAGGGTGACAGAGTAAGACTTGTCTCCAAAAAAATAAAAAAGGAGAATGTCTTTGTGGCCTTGGAGTAGCTAAACACTTTTGAATGAATTTCGTGTTTTACTTTTAAACTGTATTTTTCCTTAGATACACATACTTTCTACTTTATTGTTATATTTTACACTTTTGGGGTTGGTTAATGCTTTTTGGTTTCAGAGTTGATCTTGCTTGTTTAGTAAAAAGTAAAAACTATTAAGGGGGGAAAGTGCATCTGTCCTTGGGGAGCCTGTGCAGCCACCGCTGCTGTGTGGAGCTAGGGTCTGCAGAGAGCAGGGAGGCTCCAAGCGCCATGGATGTGGGAAAAGGATGGAGGAGGCCTCTGGTAGGCATGAGGGTGTTTGAGATGTATAGCTGGGCCTTAGAGGTAGCTTTAGTAGTGAAAATGAGGGCACGTAGGGCTGGCTTGGGTCCAGGATGGGGAGAATGGAGATGGGGCAGCAGAGGCAAGGAGTTGGGGCACCTGATGGCTGGGTTTGGAGAAGTGAAGGCTCTCATCTTGGGTGGATATGAAGCAGGTGACATCAGAATTTGGGTTTCACCTGCCGGGCCCAGTGGCTCATGCCTGTAATCCTAGCACTTGGGAAGGCTGAGGTGGGTGGATTGCCTGAGCTCACCGGTTCGAGACCAGCCTGAGCCAGAGCAAGACGTCATTTCTAAAAATAGCTGGGCATTGTGATGGGGACCTGTATTCCCAGCTGCTTGGGAGAATGAGGCAAGAGAATTGCTTGAGCCCAAGCATTTGAGGTTGCTATGAACTATGATGCCGTGGCACTCAAGCAAGGGTGACAAAGGTAGACTCTGTCTCAAAAAAAAAAAAAGAATTTGAGTTTCATAGGTGGGGCGTGGTTCTCTGGAATGAAGGTGTGGCTGTGGCCCTCTTGTGAGGTGACACTCAGCACTGTTGACCTCCTGCTCTGACAGGTTATGGCAGGCCTGCCTTCCTGTAATGACACAAGTAATCCTGCAAGGATGAATAAGTGAATGAGTGAGTGAATGATGGTGGGAATGGTAGTTCTGGGTTTACCAGCTTGACAGCATTAAAAAAAAAACCTGCTGGATGGCAGGATAGAGCTCTGCAGCATTAAAAAAAACCTGCTGGAGGGTGATGCCTATGGCTCAAGGAGTAGGGTGCCAGCCCCATATACTGGGGGTAGGAGGTTCGAGTCTGGCCCTGGCCAAAAAAAAAAAAAAAAACACAAAACCTACCAGATGGCAGGATGGAGCTCTGCAGAGTTAAATTGGGCATTTTAGTGGTCTCTGGGCTCCCCCCCCTCAACCTTATTAAGTCAATAGTTATTGAGTCCCCCTTTTTTTTTTTTTGAGACAAAGTCTCACTTTTTTGCCCTCGGTAGAGTTCTGTGGTGTCACAGCTCACAGCAACCTTAAACTCTTGGGCCCAAGCGATTCTCCTGCCTCAGCCTCCCAAGTAGCTGGGACTATAGGCACCCACCACAACACCCAGCTATTTTTTTTGTTGCTGTTGTCATTGTTGAACCCGCCAGCCTCAGTGTATAGTTATTGAGTTCTTACCATGGGCCAGACCCTGTTCTAGGTCAGAGCTTCCCAACTGGAGTGATTTTGCCCTGTAGGGGATGTTTGTCCATATCTGGACACAGTTTTGGTGTCCCTACTGGGGGTGGGAGTTTGGTGAACAGCAGCCTGAGGTGGCCAGGAAGTTCTTCTCAGCATCCTATGCCATAGGGCAAGCAGCTCCACATCCACAGTGTGAGGGGAGATTTCTTCCTCCAGGTAATGGGTGCGGTTTACCAGGTTTCCAAAGTGTGTGTTGTTACACCTAAGAGCTAGCTTTCCCTGGCTTGGAGATTTTATTTTTAAGGTGGAGAAAGTCTTTAACATTGATATGGGAAGATCTCCAGGCTCTCCTAACGCCTGCCTGGGGTCCTACTTCTGTGTGAAAAGCAAGGAATGTGCATTCACATTTGCTCATTTGTGCATTTCAGGTTCTGTGGAGGAATCCTCAGGACATGGAGAACTATAGTGGTTGCCTCTGGGAGTGAGCAGGGTTCTGAGGGAGGCACTGCTATGTCTTCTTATACTTTTAAATTTTTATATAATGACATATTCATTAAAAATAGTTTAAGACCTTTTTTTCTGATTTTAAAATCAATACCTATGTGTTATAAGGATGGAGATTAAGTCTCCAAACCCACTTATATCACAAGTGGTGATTTGGTATACATGTGTGTTCTACGTACTCTAAATAATGTTTATATGATTTTTACACAATTGGAGTCAGATTGGACAGCCAATTTGAATCCTATACCACTGTGAATTTCAGAAGGTGGCATGGCTTGGTCTAACTGAGCATTAAAAAATTCCTTTGTACATACTACTTTACAGAAACATCATATTGGCTTCCCCTTTAATTAATTAATTAATTTAGAGACAGGTTCTCGTTTCATCACCCAGTGCAGAGTGAAGCAGCATTATTATATCTTACTGCAACCTCAAACTCCTGGACTCAAAAGATTCTTTTGCCTTTGGGCTCCTCCCCACACCCACCACCAAGTGGCTGGGACTATAGATGTGTACTAGGGTTACAGGGTTGAGCATCTTGCCCTTTTGTTTTTTATTGTATTTACAAAATTAAATTTTTTTCCTTTTTCTTTTTTTGAGACAGAGTCTTAGTCGCCCTCCCTGGGTAGAGTGCCATGGCATCGTTCATAGCTCACAGAGACTTCAAACTCTTGGGCTCAAGTGATCCTTTTGTTTCAGCCTCCTGAGTAGCTGGTACTATAGGCACCTGCAGCAACACCCAGCCAGTTTTCCTGTTTTTAGTAGAGACGGGGTCTCGCTTTGCTCAGGTGGGTCTGGAACTCCTGAACTCAGGTGATCCACCCACCTTGGCCTCCTAGAGTGCTGGGATTACAGGTGTGAACTACTAAGCCCGGCCCAAAACTTAAGTTCTAAGACATATGTTCATGATAAAACATTCAATATCTTTTGACTACCCGAAAGCCCTTTCTGCTTGAATTCCATACCCTAGGATGATCCTATTGAGCAACTGCCATCTGTCTCGGCTTCCACACTGAAAAGTGGATGTTTTTCTGCCCGCTTTCTTGTGTTCTTCCCCATTTTAACTAACAGTAAGGAAAAACCAATGTAAAAGATACAGTTATGTCCTTAACTATTAGGATATATCGTGAGAAACACGTTGTTAGGCAATCTCATCATTTTGTGAACATCATGGGGTGTCCTTGCACACACTTGTGTGGTTCAGCCTACCTACCTGTGCTGCAGCACATTACTGTACTGAACTCTACTGAACTCTACAGGCAATTGTGACACAGTATGAAGTACTTGCTTGTCTAACACAGGTAAACATAGAAAAGGCATAGTAAAAAATACGGCATTATGATCTTATGGGGCTTCCATTGTGCACAGTCTGCTGTTGACTTGCAGTATTTATTTATTATTTATGCCCATTTATTACATGCCCTTCACTTTGTATCTGTGTGTTGTGACTTAGATTTCTGTGTTGCATTTTTTATTTTTATTTTTAGAGACAGTGTCTTACTTTGTTGCCCTTGGTAAAGTGCTATGTCGTCACAGCTCACAGCAACCTCCAGCTCTAGGGCTTAGGCAATTCTCTTGCCTCAGTTTCCCAAGTAGCTGGGACTACAGGCACTGACCACAATGCCTGGCTATTTTTTTGTTGCGGTTTGGCCGGGGCCGGGTTCGAACCTGCCACCCTCAGTATATGGGGCCCGTGCCCTACTCACTGAGCCATAGGCACCGCCCTCTATGTTGCATTTTTAAGCCCCTATCAAGTTCCTTACCTGTGCCAGACCAGGTGGGCAAGGATAGAGCCTTCCCCTAAGGTCCCTGGCTCTTGGTTGGCCTTTAGTCTAAAGTGGTGGTTTTTACCCACACCCTGCGATTTCACCCTCCAGAAGGCTGGGCTGTGGTCTCTTTCAGAAACTGTGTAGCTGTCCCTGAGGCCTGTACATGCCTTGTGCTGAAAGAGGAGGTGGAAGTGGAAGGCAGGCCATTGGGGAGCAGCACAAGAACATTGCCAAGTGCCAGTGTACCTTTTACATTAGTTTTTCCTTACGGTTAGTTAAAATGGGGAGCAACACAAGAGTAGGCAGAAAAGTGGGAGAGTAGCTGTCTCAAGTGACCTAAGCTGGTGGAGGGTGTGAGTATGAGTGAGGGCAGAGCTGGGGCATCGGATGAGGGCAGATTTCAAGGGCAGGCACTTGGGAAACCTAGCTGTGTTCTGGATATAACTTAAAGAAATTTACAACTATAGTGTTTTTCTTTTAAAATGGATAATTAAAATGTTTGCGAAGGAGGGGCAGGACTTTTTCCAGCTGAATCCAAGAAGGAAGAGACCAAACCTGCTTTGTGCACGGCTATGGATGTTCTCCTTTGGCTCCTTGGTGCGTGCGGGTTTGCACCTACCCTGGGCTGAGCACTGAGTTGGTTAGGGGAGAACTATATTTTGTCTGAGTAGCACCATCTTGCCATCAGCTTTCCCTGTCATTTTGCTGGGAACGGTATCAGCCCCTTCTTTTAACTCTCTGTGCCCTGCCCAGTCTGCAGGAGTGTGGTGCTAGGAGTGAGCTCTGCTGTGTTTTTGTGTGAGCCAGGTGTGTGGAAGCAGTAACCCTGGCTCACTGTGGCAGAGCTTCAGGGCAGCTGAACAGCTGATGGGCAGTGCCTGCCCTGTGCACATCATCTTTGCCCAGGCCCTAGGGAGGCTTCCCCAGAGAGCAGGTGCCTGCCCTCATGCTAACCTGGTCTGCAAGGACAAAGGACTTAGGAGATGGTGCTGTAGTGGTACAGATAGAGTGGAAAGGTCTGTCTGTCATTTAGGTTTTACAAATGTCATTCTTCTTTGTTTTTTCCCTACCTTAAAGTTCAGACCTTTGGGCTCTTGGATGCATAATATACCAGCTTGTGGCAGGACTCCCACCATTCCGAGCCGGGTAAGGAGATGGTGTTTCCTGGGCCTCTGAGCCCATCATGGTGCAACCCAGTGGATTGCCATGCTGCCTCCCTGACAGAGGCTGTGCCTATTAGGGGAGGGACTTTGATTGCCACTCATGAGTTCATGGCCTGGTGGTTTGTGGCTGTGTCTGGCAAGGGGAGGGTACTGTACTGTCCTTGTATGTGGAAGTTTGTAGGACCTTGCCTAGAGTAACTTTTTTTTTAAAATTTTACAGAAATGAATATCTTATATTTCAGAAGATCATTAAATTGGAATATGACTTTCCAGAGAAATTCTTCCCTAAGGCAAGAGACCTTGTGGAAAAACTTTTGGTAAATATTTTTAATTTCCTTCTCCAATAGCTGTGTTGGAGTCCCTCTGAACCTGTGCTCACAGCATCTTTCCTGGAGGCAACTCAGTTTAAGAAAATAATAGTTTTAGAGATAATAATGATTTTATCATTATAAGTCCCTTTCAATTTCCTAATGTCTTTTTTTTAATTAATTTATTTGTTTTTATTTATTTTTTTTGTAGAGACAGAGTTTCACTTTATTGCCCACAGTAGAGTGCCATAGCGTCACACAGCTCACAGTAACCTCCAACTCCTGGTCTTAGGTGATTCCCTTGCCTCAGCTTCCTGAGGCACCTGCTACAACGCCTGGCTATTTTTTTGTTGCAGTTTGGCTGGGGTCGGGTTTGAACCTACCACCCTTGGTATATATGGGGCTGGTGCCCTGCCCACTGAGTCATAGGCGCCACCCTAATGTCTGATTCTTGACAGGAAATTGCTATGTCAGGAATTTTAAAATTAAACTAATACAAATAAGACTGGGAGCTACTGTATCATTTTGCATTTGCTCATCAACGTAACATTTTAGGTTGCTGGTGCAAGAGGAGCTGGGTATATTCCAGTGGCAGACACTGTAAATCCTACTTTATTGACTTCTATAAAGGCCAGTTGTGGTGTGAGCTACTTGAAAATTTTAAAGATCAACCCAGGTAATACAGCAAAGAGACAGATTTACCTGGGGAAGATGTGTCAGCCTAAGTTCTATTTTTTTTTTTTTTAAAGTCTCACTTTGTCACCTTTGGTGGAGTGCCATGGCGTCATAGCTCACTCAACCTCAAACTCCTGGGCTCAAGAGATCCTCTTGGCTGAACCTCCCTAGTAGCTGGGATTATAGGTGCCCACTACAGCACCCAGCTAGTTTTAGAGACAAAATATTACTCTGGCTCAGGTTGGTCTTCAATTCCTGAGCTCAAGCAATTGACTGGCCTTGGCCTCCCAGAGTTAACTTGTGTTCTAGAAACAGAGGTGTTCTAGTGCTGCTGTGCTTCCCTCCTTACCTTGATGTTTTGGGATTGATGTCAGCCCTGCCTGCCTTGCTTGGTCCCAGGGTTAGGCATCAGCATGGCCTGCTGAGAAAGCAGCACAGTCTGCCTCTCCCATTTGTCCTGCCTGTCTTTTTCCCTCTCTTGAGGGCTGAGGTGTGGTCCTCTTGAGGGTGAAAGTGGTGTGGCCCAGTCCCTAGGGGAGATGGCTCTGCAGTCCTCCAGTTAGACCCAGGGTCTGTGAAGGCCTGCTGTCTAGAGTAACTGTTCATTCTTTCTGTTATTAAAGCAAGTCAGTTCATTGTTTCCTAGCTTTATGCTCTGTTTTTACAAGTATACTTCATGCTGTTTTGAGGTTGAGATTCATTTTCACCTGTGAGAGAAATGGGGCAGTGCCTTTAGAGCTGCCACAGGACCCTGGAATGTGCCTCAGTTGTGTATGGTGCTTCATGGGGGAAGTGGGCTTGATCCTTCCAGGAGATACTGAGAATTGAAAAGAATCACTTGAAAGAATAACTCTTTGTCAGAATTATGTTTTCACCCTGACAAAGAGTTGTCTTGTCTATTATTCAAGGTTTTAGATGCCACAAAGCGATTAGGCTGTGAAGAAATGGAAGGGTATGCACCTCTTAAAGCTCATCCATTTTTTGAGTCCATAACATGGGAGAACCTACACCAGCAGACTCCACCCAAGCTCACGGCTTACTTACCAGCCATGTCGGAAGATGACGAGGACTGCTATGGCAACGTAAGCTGGCTTGGCATGGGGTGGCCCAGGCAGAGATGAGTTCTGCTGCTCATTTTTTGCCAGCAGGTTCTGCAGTACATGCTTGCACCTGTGCCCCATGCCTGATGAGCAGCTGGGAGGGGGAAGATGAGATGATCTCGTAGACCTATTGGGGGTTGAACATTTTGCTGCGGTGAGATGGTGGTTGGTGAGATGCCTTGGGTGGACCAGTTCCTTTTCCTTATTTCCTCAGCTCTGAGTAGTGAGTTTACATCTGGAGGGGATAGCTGGAGCCAAGGGAGTAGTGCCTTGCACTTACCGTACTCCCCCCCCACCCCTGGGCAGAGCCTCCTGTTGGGCTTATCTACAGCTGCTTCGAGCCTGGTGCCTCTGTAACTGTGTGTTTGGGACAGTCCAGAATGCTGCTTACCTTTTCAAGAGAAATCCGGAATGCTGCCTTTTTGAACCTTTGGGGTAGGTGGGCACTGGTCACTGACTGTGTTGGTCCAGGAGCAGGGGCCATGCAGCACCAGGTCTGTGGGATGCTGCCAACACTGACTTTGAGGCTGATTGTCTCCCAAGACTTGATGTAGACATATGGTCTTAAGTGCACTTTATTCTTTAAAATTTTTGTTATGGAGATGTGAACCATATCCAGAAGGGACAAAGGTTGTCTTAAATGGCAACGGCAGCTATTTCTAGGCTCATTCCATCTGAGCTGCTCTCACCGTCCTCCATCTCCCCCCCTCCCCACCCCAGTTTTTTTTTTTTTTTTTTTTTTTTTGAGACAGAGCCTCAAGCTGTCCCCCTCAGTAGAGTGCTGTGGCATCACAGCTCACAGCAACTTCCAACTCCTGGGGTCAAGCGAGTCTCCTGCCTCAGCCTCCCAAGTAGCTGGGACCACAGGTGCCCACCACAACGCCCGGCTATTTTTTGGTTGCAGCCATCATTGTTATTTGGCAGGCCCGGGCTGGATTCGGACCCGCCACCTTAGGTGTATGTGGCTGGTGCCTTAGCCACTTGAGTCACAGGCACCGAGCCACCCCACTCCAGTTTTGAATGTGATTTGCCATTGTCGTTGGCATCTATTTTTCTGGTTTGACTTCTGTCCCTGTAGCTTTTTCTAACTATTTACCATGTATGGAGCTCTACTTTAGATAACTGGAGAATTCTAGATTTTATCTGAGTTACCCAGAGCTAAATTAGAATTACTACTGGTGTTATTGCTTGGAGATCAAGCGTTCCCTATGTCTTCTGCCTGCTGTACAGCATTCCACCCTCATCCTAGGCCCTTTGTGCCCAAACTTAAAGGGAGCCGGTCCTGAGGAGCAGCCTGTTCCACCCTGCTGACATCCCAGCATGTGCCCCCGCCACTAGTGCTGTCTGTGGACTCGGCCCCAGGACCCTTCCCTATATACCAGTCTGGATGGCCTGGTCATGCAGGAGCTGGCAGGAGCTACTGTTTCTATAGAAGTTGTACCTGGGAGTGGCAGGTAGCAAATTAGTTCATGGGCTTCACACCCTATTGCTAAATGCTCCTCAGAGATAGCTGAGCACTGAAGGAGTTTTGTAGGCTCCCAAAGCTTCTCAAGCACCTAAAGCTTCTCTTCACATAGGGGTGTGAGTGTCCCTCAAGTCCCCGTGTCTGTGCCTGTTGAGAACTCTGGCTTCTTGATACTCAGTCTTTGGTTGCCGTCTATGAAATTGGGCTCCATATGGTACCAGCTTACTTTTTGTTAGATGGCTCATCATCAGCTTTTCAAAGCTGTGTGGTTTGAAAGCCTTGGAGAGTATCCAGGCAGAGAGCTCCCATGCCAAACCCACATTCAGATGGTTAGTGAGTCTGAGAAAAGACATCAGCCTGGAGAGGTGTCACATACACACAGAGGAAACCTTGTGCTGCTCCCTCAGTGGGGGCCGTGGACAAACATGTCTTGGAAGGGACAGTTTCCTCTGAGAGGCTCTGAGAATTGGTTGCCCCTTTCAGCAGGGGCTTCTGCCTATTGGGAGGGGCTGGTGGTTGTCATTCAGTCTTGATTCAGGGTATGAAGAGAACAGGCACTTCATTTTCTCCACTTTTCCTCATTTCCTGCTGATTGCCAATGGCGATATTTGTCGCTGGATTCAGAACTGTTGTAGATGAGTGACCAGGCTGAGGCTGGTTCACCTTAAAGGAGAGGTCATTGTGGGTGCTCCTTCCCTATCTGCTGGCAAGCACTTCATCCAGCCTGGTGTCCCCCTTGTCCCCATGTTCTTCCTAGGCCTAGGTTTATACCTGGTGCTGCTGAGAGGAGAGGATGGAGAGTATCTGAGGCTCCTCATGGAGGACAATACAGTGAAGCCTCCAAGAGGGAGGAATGGGCAGAGATGCAAAAGGCTGGCTCTGAGTTCAGTGTTGGCCAGCAGGATGTGACCTTGGGCCAGTTTTAGAGCCTCAGTTTCCCCACTTTAGTAATGGGGACGATGTTAATAAGTACCTTGCTGGCTCTGAAGGCTGGTGTTACCCCAGGTAAGGTGCCAACGGTAGTCTTTGTACTGAGATGCTGTGCAAAGGTGGCTTCATGCCCTGGAGCCTTCAGAGAGGAAGTAAGAATGTGCCAGGGCCTGCCCTGTAGTCCCTCCCCACTAGGATAGGACAGGGCTGAGGCTGCTGTCCGTGTATGGTGTGGCTACAGGAGTGGGCGCACATAGGGGAGGGCAGATTACAGATGGGCTGACCTCTGTAGGGTTCTCTTTCTGGAGGTGAGGTGGGCTGTGGAAGGACTGCTACACTCTTGTCTCAGCCACTGACTGGTGGCATCCCCACCCCTAGCTGGCCTCAGCAGGATTCAGGTGTAGGTCTTGCAGTCTGGGAGGCCAGCTGGTGCCTCCCCCACTCAGGCCTGTGCTGGGGGTTCCCTGGCCATGTCAGGAGCCTCAGGAGTGTTAGTGCATGGTCTCTGCTTTTTTGTCACATTTGTGATTAATTCATTTTGTGGGGTCAATATTAGTTTGTAGTTTTCTTTAGAATAACAGGTAACTTTGTATTCAACTAATTTTTGCTGACATTAAAAGTAATGTTTTTTAAAAAACACTGAATGTGGTTAGTTAATTTGAAATATGTGGTGCCTACCACAACATTCTGAAGACCTGGGACCAAAAGAGGAGAGAATTTGGGTGCTGAGGCCCTGCCAGGCTGGCCTGAGTGTATTGGGGCCTCTGCTGGGAGGAGGGTGGATCCTCTGGTCCCTTCTGATCCCAGCAGGCGTCTTGATCTCCCACCTCCAGGGAGCAGCATGGGGGTGGGCAACGCTATACTGAGTGAGAATCCCCAGGTCCCCCCTTCCTGGAGATGGAGACCTGTTGCATTAGAAGAGGAATTTGGACCAGGCAGGATCAAGCTGTGCCTTGGTTCAGTGGCCAGATAGCCAATGGAGGAGAATCAGCTGTCCATGCTTGTCAGAAGCAGCAGTACCTCTCACCTTGGTGTGTGTGTGAGCTTACTAGGTGTGAGGGCAGTGATTCAGGAAGTGGGTGTGAGTCTCCGGTCCTTAGAGGTGAGCTGAGGGGCTCTCTCACTTTCTCTTCTTCTCTGCAGTATGACAATCTCCTGAGCCAGTTTGGCTGCATGCAAGTGTCATCGTCTTCCTCCTCCCACTCCTTGTCTGCCCTGGATGCAAGTCTGCCCCAGAGGTCAGGCAGCAACATAGAACAGTACATCCACGATTTGGACACTAATTCTTTTGAACTGGACTTACAGTTTTCTGAAGAAGAGAAGAGGCTATTATTGGAGAAGCAGGCTGGTGGAAACCCTTGGTAAGAATTTACGGACATAAGCAATACTCCATGTAGAAATGCTCTGTGAACATGTGGGAATAGGAGACCTGGGAGCAGCTGCTGGGAACACGGCAAGACCTGAGGTGGGCACCTTTGCCTTGTCATGGCCTCCTACTGCCACCTCGGATACCTGGCAAAGGCAGACCCTCAAGAGTACATTTGGAAATGGGCGCTTCAGAGGCCTTGAGCCTGGGGGAAGGAAGGGGGAATGGGTGCTTCAGATGCTGTGACAGGCAATTGGATGTCTCTATGGTAGGTGTAGATTCACTGGAGTTTAAATAATTGCTGTCCTGTGCTCAGACATTTGGGTTTTTCTGAGGTTTTACTGTTATAGATCATCTTTTGCCCTTGGCTTTTCCTACTTGTCTGATTATTCCTTTTAGGGAGAATCCTGGGGTGTTTTGAGGGTGTGCATACTTTTTTTAAAAAGCCAGCAATCGGACGGTGCCTATGGCTCAAAGAAGTAGGGCGCTGGCCCCTTATGCCAGAGGTGGCGGGTTCAAACTCAGCCCCGGCCAAAAACTGCAAAAAAAAAAAAAAAAAAATCCAGCAATTATACTGGCGGTTCCAGAAATCTGAGTTTCTGAGAAGTCTTGCCTACCCTTGAGTATTTTGATGCTGTAAAAATGGGCTCATGTGAATTTTCATTTTTATTCTAATTGAGGGCATCTGTGTTCATTGGCCATTCATTTGTATTTTTTGAGGTACTGTGTTTCCTCTGACTATATTTTTCTTGTATGTTTTGCATCTTTTTTTCTCTTTTTGCAGTTTTTGGCCAGGGCTGGGTTTGAATCTGCCACCTCCGGCATATGGGTCTGGCACCCTACTCCTTTGAGCCACAGGCACTGCCCTGTTTTGCATCGTTTTCAAATTAATATTTAAGAGCCATATATGTTGTGTGTATATATATTTTTGTTTATTTGTTTTGAGACAGAGCCTCAAGCTATTCCCCTGGGTAGAGTGCCATGGCACCACAGCTCACAGCAACCTCCAACTTCTGGGCTCAAGCGATTCTTCTGCCTCTGCCTCCCAAGTAGTTGGGAACACAGGTGCCCGCCACAACACCTGGGTATTTTTTTTTTTGGTTGCAGCCATCGTTGTTTGGCGGCCCCAGGCTGGATTTGAACCCACCACCTTAGGTGTATGTGGCTGGCGCCTCAGCCACTTGAGCCACAGGCACCAAGCCTGTTATATATTTTGTAAACATTTTTTTCTTCAGTTTCTTTGTTTAGTTTGTGGATGCTATGTTTTATATAGAAGTGGCAAATTCTTACAAAGTCTTGTCCCTATGTTTATTTCATGTTTTCATCTTAGTCTATTGAGAAAATCATCTGATCCAGTATTTTTACCTGCATTTTCTTCAGATATCTTTTTGCTTTTACCTGTTTTGTGGGCAGAGAGAAGCCTGGGGCAGTTAGGGAGATAGGAAGGAGTGTTGGGATCCTGGGAGGGAAGGATAAGGTGATAGCAGGTTTGAGGGTGTGGTTGGGCAGGAGAGAGGACACATGTGACTTAGGAATCTTCTGTGGGGAGGAGTGAGAGAAAGGTGAGCTCTTATACATGCCAGCTGGGGGTGAGACTGTGGTTCTGTGCCACCGGATGGTCTCTCTTCTAGAATAGCTGAGCATAACTATTGGCCAGTAGAAACAATCTACAATTCTAGCATTTAAACTTATCCTTAAACTCACTATTTCCTACAGTGTTACTGCTAGGGATATTAATATGTACTAAGCAGGAAGAAAGGATTTTTAATCAAAACAATTTGAGCAATCTTGGGCAGGCAGCTTCGAGCAGGTGTGTGTAGTGTGTGTACCAATTGTGCAGAAACTTTTAGGCGCTTGTGTGCTGGGCTGTCCAAGAACAGTCTGGTCTTTGTCCTCTCCATGGTCTTGGCCAAGAGTGCTTTCTCTGAAGAACCCCCAGAAGCACTGTCCACGGGTATGTATGCATTTCAGCTGTTATTGGCTCTCCAGAAGGCCCCCGTGTGTCTTTGCTTGGATGCTAGGCAGGACCCCAGGTAAGGCTGGCTATAGGCCAAGTCACACATCCTCCTGCCTGCTTCCTTTGTGTTCAGAGTTGTCCTCCGTCTGCCTTAGATTTCAGGCCATTTTGGACACTGATGACTGCCAAGAGCTTGAGAGATCTTTTATTTGGTCAATGGGAGATCCATCAGCACTCTATGCCTGAGAACCATGGTCTCACCAGGCAAGGTAGCTCATGTTTGCAGTCCTAGCAGTTTGGGAGGCTGAGGTAGGAGGATGCTTGAGCCCAGGAGTGGGAGGTTGCAGTGAGCTATAATCACAGCAATGCACTGTAGCCTGATAAATAGAGCAAGATCCTGTCTCTAAAATAAAAAAAAATACATTTTATCTGAAACTCTTACAATAAAGTAAACTGTTATTTTATTTTCTCCTAAAATAAAATTTACAGTATTTTTTGTATTTATGCATGGATCATTGACATAAAAAGGGAGAAGGCTTGCCTTCTCAGCCCATTGTGGCACTTAGTCTAGACTCAGGGGTCCTCAAACTTTTTGAACAGGGGACCAGTTCACTGTCTCTCAGACCGTTGGAGGGCCGGACTGAGGGCCCTGGGACGAGTTGGCTGCTAAACAGGATAGGCAGCGGCAGCAAAAACATCTGGCGGGCCTAATAAATGTCCTAGGCAGGCCGCATGTGGCCCACGGGCCGTAGTTTGAGGATGCCTGGTTGCTAAAAAGCAGCATGACATGCCAGAGAGCCCTCCCTTGTGGAAGGGAGGAGCTGCTCCAGAGAAACTGGGTAAAGCTGCAAATATAAAAGAAAATTAGGACAGAAGCTGCCTTTCCCTATGCTGTACAGACCTTCAGACTGCCTGTTTGTTTCTGTGAACAGACATTTTCACAATTATTGCGATACCGGTTAAGTTGCAGCATTACTTTGAGGCCTATCGTGCAGAGTCTTAAAGATAAAACAATTTTTAAATTTAAAAGGAACATTTTAAACACATATGTGATAAGCTCTTTATTTGTATTTTATTTTATTTTATTTTTGGAGGCAGAGCCTCACTTTGTCACCCTTGTAGAATGCTGTGGCATCATAGCTCACAGCAACTTCCAACTCTTGGGCTCAAGCACTTCTCTTGCCTCAGCCTCTCAAGTAGCTGGGACTACAGGTACCCGCCACAATGCCTGACTGTTTTTAGAGACAGGATCTCGCTCTTGCTCAGGCAGGTCTCGAACCTGTGAGCTCAGGGCAATCCACCCTCCTTAGCCTCCTAGAGTGCTAGGATTATAGGCATGAGCCACCATGCCCAGCTGTTACAGCCTTTTTTTTTTTT
>NW_003852439.1:8929252-8946458 GCF_000181295.1 Otolemur garnettii
GTGTAATGAAATGGAAAGTGTGCAGAAAGCACTCCTGCTGTAAACCCAGGCCTGACTGCTGATTGAAGGGAAGCACCAGTGTGATTGTTGGTTTGCCCTCTTCATAGAGCACCATCTTTATTGGCAAGTCTGACAGGCAGACAGAGGTTGTGTAGATTTGGTTGTTTGGCCTTTTTTTTCTTGAAAATGATTGGAATGCCCTTGTCACTTCAAGGGAAACAACTGCTAGTATTTATACCAATGATAAAATTGAAACCTTCAAGTGAAATTTAGAATTTTGGAAAACTGAGCTTGACATCTTCCCAGATGCTTAAAGACATTTTTCAGGAGATACATAGTGACATCAATGAATTGATCTGTTGATAGATCAATTGTAGAATGAAATTTATCAAAATTTGGAAGCTGTACATAACTCAGCAAACCAATACTTTATAGATGACCAACATATAACACTATAAAGTCACATAAGGGGAAAGATCCATTCAAGGTAGGAGGTAGATTAATGGATTTTAATGTCACAATGAATGAAAAATTCATTGTTAGGAATTCAGATTCCAGCTCGGTGCCTGTGGCTCAAGTGGCTGGGACATCAGCCACATACACCTGAGCTGGCGGGTTCAAGTCCAGCCTGGGCCCGCCAAACAACAATAATGGCTGCAACCAAAAAATAACCAGGTATTGTGGTGGGTGCCTGTGGTCCCAGCTACTTGGGAGGCGGAGGTAGAGGGGAGAGACTTGGTTGAGCCCAGGAGTTGGAGGTTGCTGTGAGTTGTGATGCCACAGCACTCTACCCAGTGCGACAGCTTGAGGCTCTGTCTCAAAAAAAAAAAAAAGGAATTCAGATTCCATACTGCAACTAATATTTAAGAAATTGACACATATGGTATGGTATCAAAGAAGAATATCAACATATATCTTAGAATGCGCCTCTTTTCCACCTGTTTACCTGGGCGAGGCTGTGTTTTTCATGTCCTTCCGCCTGAACGTGTCCTTTTGCATGTGGAGTGAATCACAGACAATGTGATAACCCAGCTCTCTTCTCATTAGCCAAACAGTTGAGAGATTTGCAAGATATACATACAGCAGTACCACTCTTCTCATTTGTTATTTTTTGTTTTAGAAAATAATTTTATAATTTATATTAGTAAGTAATGGGTTTGTTTTCTCGTGAATTAAATAAGTATTTGAAAATGTTTCAGTTTTAGTTTCTTATACAGTACATATTGATTGATACAACCCAGGGAAAGGAAAGCACTTTGAGGTCTTCCATAAAGTTTAATAAGAGTATAAAGGGCTGCTGCAAGCTAAAGGTTGGAGAGCTGGTGCTTGAGAGCAAACCAGTGACTCTTCAGCCACCCCTACTAGGTCCTCTTTGCCTATAGAGAAGCCAGGTCTATAGAACCTTCCTGAGGTGTCAGAATAGCCACAATTGAGCTCTAGCAGCCTCACTGTAGTTCTCCTAGGAGTAGCTGTGTGCTTTGCTTGTGGCCTTGGGCATGAGTCTTTGAAAATAGTCTTTCCGGGCTCGGCGCCTGTGGCTCAAGCGGCTAGGGCGCCAGCCACATACACCTAAGGTGGCGGGTTCGAGTCCCCAGCCTGGGCCCGCCAAGCAACAATGATGGCTGCAACCAAAAAATGGCCAGGCGCTGTGGCGGGCGCCTGTGGTCCCAGCTACTTGGGAGGCTGAGGCAGGAGACTCGCTTGAGCCCAGGAGTTGGAGGTTGCTGTGAGCGTGATGCCATGGCACTCTACCCAGGAGGATAGCTTGAGGCTCCGTCTCAAAAAAAAAGAAAGAAAAGAAAATAGTCTTTCCGGGACCTGAGTGGGGGGCATTATGGGGTAAGGCAAGAGCTCTGATTTTGCAGTATTTTTTGGCTGGGGCTGGGTTTGAACCCACCACCTCCGGTATTTGGGGCCGGCGCCCTACTCTTTTGAGCGACAGGCACCACCCAAGAGCTCTGATTTTGGAATCAGGAAGAGGAGGCTTTACATAGTTACTCCTTGTGAAGGGATGGGCCCCTCAGCCCCTGCATCCTCATCTGTTCAGAAGTAGGGAGAGAGGTTCCTGTCTGACGAACTCTAGCCTAAGTCCTGCCTAAATGCTGGATTTGAAAGTGAGGCTGCAGGCAGCACCTGTGGCTCAGTGGGTAGGGTGCCAGCCCCATATACTGAGGGTGGCGGGTTCAAATGCAGCCCCAGCCAAACTGCAACAAAAAAATAGCCAGGTGTTCAAAAAAGGAAAAAAGGGTGGTGCCTATGGCTCAAAGGAGTAGGGCTCTGTCCCATGGGCTGAAGGTGGCAGGTTCAAATCCAACCCATTATTTTGGCCAAAAACTGCAAAAAAAAAAAAAAAAAATAGCCAGGTGTTGTGGTGGGCTCCTGTAGTCCCAGCTACTCAGGAGGCTGAAGCCAGAGAATTGCCTAAGCCCAGGAGTTAGAGATTGCTATAAGCTGTGTGACAACACAGCACTCTACCAAGGGCGATAAAGTGAGATTCTGTCTCTACCAAAAAAAAAAAGAAAAATGAAAGTGAAGTTGCCTGCTGGAAGGTCCTGTCTGTATACTGAGAAGTTAGGTGTGTGGTATAGCTCTGAATCTTCAGAGGACTCATGCAACCTGCCAGGGAGAAAAGGGCACTTAGGGCAGGGATCCTCTTTAGGAAAGTGGGGATTGACTTTTTTTTTCTGTTTTTTTTGAGACAGGCTCACTCTGTTGCCCCAAGCTAGAGTGTCATGGTGTCCTAGCTCACAGCAACCTCAAAACTCCTGGGTTCAAGCAGTCTTCTTGCCTCAGCCTCCTGAGTAGCTGGGACTACAGGCATGTACCTTTATGCCCTCCTAATTTTTCTATTTTTAGTGAAGATGGAGGCTCTCACTGTTGCTCAGGCTGATCTTGAACTTCTGAGGTCAAGCAATCCATGTGCCTCAGCCTCCTAGAATGCTGATGTGAGCCACTGTGCCTGGCCAGGGATTGACATTTTGAAGTAAAATATAAAAAGATGCCTTTAAGTGCTTAAACTTTTCAAAGTAGAAAAATAGCCTGTTGTAAGTTAATTGGTTAATTGACTAAATGAATTGACTCTGGTGTTTTTGCTGATAATGGAGCTTTATCAACCTCTGCCCATCCCTGAGTTCTAACTCTAGGGCCACAGTGGAACGGGTCTTTTCTCCCATGGGTGAAGCTGGGAGAGGTGGGGGCTGCGTCTGGTGGGGGGGTCCTTGTCTGCTTCCCTGCAGTGCTGGGATGTGCTGTCACTTCACTAGTGTGAGAAATAATACTGCGGTGACTGTTTCCATGCTCCTTGTCTCCGCTACCCCCCAGGATAGATTTCTGGAAGTGAGGTTACTTCTCAGTATGGTAGTATTTCCATTGCTTTTTCAGCAAGTCCCTGTTCAAGGCCATCAGTGCCACATGAAAGCAGCACTTCTGCTTCACGCCATAGCACCCGGCACTCTGGTGGAGCAGTGGAAAGTGGGGCCTCAGTTCCATTCCTATATTTGGAGCTGGTGAGGATATTTTTGTGTCACCTAATTCCTCTTTTTGGAATTTCCAGTTTGTGTTCTTTGTTCAGATTCTGTCAAGAGATTAGGCAGGCTTTTCATGGCACTTTTTATTTGCTCTGTGGAGTACAATGTTGATCCTTTGCAGGTTGTATCTGCTGGAAGTCTCTTCCAGCCTGTTTGCCTGTCATCAGGATTATTTTGGAAAGTAGATGTTGCCTCTGTTCTTATGTAGTCATGTCTGTTGTTCAGTTTCAAGGACCTCTTTTGCTTTTAGCTTGGAAGTCAAGCCCTCCCACATAGGCTTGAAGAATATCCCGTTCTAGTCCTTCTTGAACTGTCTCTCTTGTCATCCCATCTGGCATTTACTTTTGGTACATTGTGAAATTTCAGTCTGGAAAGACACTGTGAGGCCACAGCCCCTTTGCCTACACATCAGTCTTCCCTCATGAGATCTAGAATTCATGCCTATAGCCCTGTGCCGGGCTTCCGGAGTTGGGCATTGAGCGCCCTCACCAGTCTGGGCTCAAAGAGATCCTCTCCACCTTGTACACTGACGGTCCCCTCAGTGTGAGCTGTGTCTTCCCTTATTTATTCCCTTGTGATTCTTGATGTTAAATTCTTACATGATAGGACCTGTCAGAATAGGCTTTGGGCTCTGGGGATTTATCTGTGTATTTTTATGCTTTATACTTTCTGTGCTGTAGTAGCTCCTGCTCGTTACATTTTTTTCAAAAATTTACTTGATTCTTTTTTTCTTTGTTTCAAGCCCTGAGTTTGTGTGGTTATAAAATACCTGAAAGAGAAGGTATTTCATAAGTCACATCAGTCTTTCTCATTAAAAATCTTAGTAGTTTTCAAAACTCACACAATGCTGCATCAATTTATATACTTGGGGCAAGGCCTTGTGTCTCTTGGGACAAGTCCTGGGCAATGATCTGATCAGGGTGGGTCATAGCCATGCCAGTCTTTCTACCAGTGCTCTTGGCCTTGTGGGGAGCCAGGCAAGTGTGGAGGTACTCAGATATTTACTTAGTTATCTTATACCTTTTCCCTCTTTCCCTCCTTCCCTTCCTCCTCCACCTCCTTTTTTTTTTTTTTTTTTTTTTTTGGGAAAGTACAGCATTCATACAGTGCAAGTCTGTGGAGCATGCTTTAAGTAGCAAGGCCCTAAGTCCTTTTTTTTAAAGACAGGGTCTCATGCTGTCACCCAGGCTGCAGTGGAGTACCATAGTCGTAGCTCACTGTAGCTTCAAACTCCTGGGTTCAAGTGATCCTCTCACTTCAGCTTCCGGAATAGCTGGCATACAGGTGCCCACCACATCTGACTAATTTTTTTTTTGGAGACAGAGTCTCATTCTCGTGCCCAGGCTGTCATGTCATTGTGTCAGCCCAGCTCGCAGCAACCTCAAACTCCCTGGGTTCAGGCAGTCCTCCTGGGACTGGGAGGACTGCCCTCTGCTGTAACTGCTAGGGACTACAAGCACCTGCCACAGCTCCTGGCTAATTTTTCTGTTTTTAGTAGAGACCAAGATCTTGCTCTTGCTCAGGCTGGTCTCAAACTCCTGAGCTCAAGTAATCCACCTACCTTGGTCTCCCAGAGTGCTAGGATTATAGGTGTGAGCCACTGTGATTTGCCCTGACTCATTTAAAAAAAAAAAATTGTAGAGATGGAGTCTTGATACCCAGGCTGGTCTTAAACTTCTGGGTCCAAGCAATCCTGCCTCAGCTTCCTAAAGTGCTAGGATTAAGGCATGAGCCACTGCACCCAGCGAAATGTATCTCTATAGTAGAACCTCTGATCAGGAATTTCAGTAAAATCAGATGGAACATAAACCAGTAACTGTTAGTTTTAACCAATGAGGTCAACTGCAGATATTAAAGCAATTTCTTAAACTTCTGAGAATCAAAAATGAAATATGCTTGTTAATAATGTATATTAAATCAAAGCCTGTATTTGAAGCTTTCTTTTTTAAATTCTTACCATATTTGAATTAAAACATTTTATTATGATGGTAGAAATCCCAGAGATGTTCTTAAGTCAAGTCCAACTTGGGTCTTTTAGAGTTTGGGGATTCTAAACTCAGTGGGTCCTGAGCACTGAGTTCCAGGACTGACTTGGGGGTAACTTAAGGGTAACCATCTCGCCCTGAGGACTCCCAGTAGCATCCAGCTGTGTCTCTCACCACTGCTTTGTCAGGGTAGCTGTGGCATATGTGTCTGCCACCTGTGTGGTTTTATATACCGTCCCCTCCACATGTCCCTGGCCCAGAGGTAACATGGGCCATATTTCTGGTCTCTGCAGATTCTAGTCCAAATTCAAACTAAAAACTCTGTGGCAGTGGGTGCATTTGGAGCTTTCTCCTGTTACCGAAGTGAGACTGGATCTGTGAGGTGCAGGTACAGTCTGTGAAGGCCGTCAGATAGTTTCTTTGAAAGGAGAAGTATGGAGAATTTCTGTCTGTAACTCTCTTGTGTCTCATTCTTTTTTTTTTTTTTAATAGGCATCAGTTTGTAGAAAATAATTTAATACTAAAAATGGGTCCAGTGGATAAGCGAAAGGTGAGTTGAATTTCTGCTGCTTTTTGTGTGAATTTGTGTCTTCCTCCTGGTTTTAACTCCAGGTCAGATCTCCTTCCTCTGACTTTTGCCATGACTTGTTGGACATAGCTTCCTTCATCTTGGTTCACTTTTTAGAGATCATCTCTAGATTTAATAGCTAAGGAAGATTTAAGCCCCTCAGGGGATCAGTTAGGAATCACCCATGTAGGCAGTAAATATCAAAATAGCAACACAGCCTGCATGCCTAACTTGGGAGCCAGGCTCTGATTTCTACACAGGGCCCACAGTTTCAGGCTTTCTGTCAAGTTGGGGAGATTGTTTGATATCCTAGCAAGTAGTTTAATACTTCACTAGAAGATTTTTTTTTTTTTTTGAGACAGAGTCTCAAGCTGTTGCCCTGGGTAGAGTGCCATGGTGTCACAGCTCACAGCAACCTTAAACTCCTGGGCTTAAGCAATTCTCTTGCCTCAGCCTCCCAAGTAGCTGGGACTATAGGCACCCGCCACAACATCCGGCTGTTTTTGTTGTTGTTGTTGCAGTTGTCATTGTTGCTTTAGCTGGCCCAGGCCAGGTTCGAACCCGCCAGCCTTGGTGTATGTGGCTAGTGCCCTACCCACTGAGCTATGGGTACCGCCCTCATTAGAGGTGTTTTTAAAACACTTAAGTGTTGTTACTTACTGTGTTTTATGGATTAAATGGATTGTGTCAGAACATATCAGAGTCCATATGGTGGTCTGGGGCCCCTTCTAAATATGGGCTCCTGACCTCCTCTTCTGACTGGGTGTCCTCCTAGAGCAAGACTCTGAAGGGCTGAGGCGTAGCTGCTGAGGGCAGGTGCTATGACTCAGCAGCAGAGGGGTGAGGGAAGCAGTAAGCCCAGCATCATCGCAGTCTGCATTAGTTGAGCAGTGGGCACTTGTGCTGCTATGTCTGAGCCCAAGGGGTAGGAGGCAATCCAGGCTATTAGACAAGCGGCTGTTGTGGTCCCTATGCACTGAGTGACTCTGGGAAACAATTTAGCTGCTGAGGCAGTGGTAAGTGCTGTCAGCTCCCACTTTGGGGCTTTAATTAAACAGGTTTTCTTTCTTTATTTTCTTTTTTTTTTTCTTTTTTTTTTTTTATTGAACAGTAACTATGTACATTAATGCACTTCTAGGGTACAGTGTGGGGTTTTCACATGCAATCTGAAATACTTCCATCAACTGGTCAACACAGCCTTCATGTCATTTTCTCAGTTATTGCTTTAAAACATTCACATTCTACTCTTAGAAAGATTCACCTTCTTTTTTTCTTTCATATCAGGGTTTATTTGCACGACGACGACAATTATTGCTCACAGAAGGGCCACATTTATATTATGTGGATCCTGTCAACAAAGTCCTGAAAGGTGAAATTCCATGGTCACAAGAACTCCGACCAGAGGCCAAGAATTTTAAAACTTTCTTTGTTCACACGGTGAGCCTATTCCCAAGGATTACTGTTTCAGGGTGGTCAGAGGCTTTTTGTGCCTCTTACGGGAAGCATCCAAGTGCTTTGGCTGGAGGGAACACCCTGCGGCAGCTGTCTCCCTCTTTCACATATCCCAGGTGGGGCTAGGGACACCCTATGCCTGTTTTTCTGTTTGGGGGTGACCTAAGGAGGGTGGGTCATTCACCTTCTCACATACTTTCAGAAGATGCCTGCAGTGCTAGGAGCAGGAGGGTAAACCCCTCACAGGTTGGGATTGTGATGGGACTCCCTTGAGAACAGTGGATGGCTTCTGTCTTTGCAGCCTAACAGGACGTATTACCTGATGGATCCAAGTGGGAATGCTCACAAATGGTGCAGAAAGATCCAGGAGGTTTGGAGGCAGCGATACCAGAGCCACCCGGATGCTGCCGTGCAGTGATGTGGCCTGTGGCCAGGCTGCCGTTTGCTGCCAGGACACCTGCCCCAGTGCGGCTTGGCCGCCATCTGGGATGCTTCCAGACCACCTGCCAGCCATCTCAAGGGGAATGCAGAAGGCGGAAACCTTGCAGCTTTTTTATTTAAAAGAAAAGAAGAAAAAAAAATACCCAACCACACAAAGAACAAAACCAATAACAAACAGACAGGAATTCAGGGTCGCTTTGCTTGTTCTCTGTGCTCCGTGGAGGCTTCCACGTGTGCTTGTTGCTGTGGGGACCCAGCTCTGTGCACGTCAGCCCAGTTCCCACCTAGACTAGTGGACAGACATGGTGTTACCAGCTTTTCCTAGCATCAGGCAGAGCCATGTGCTATGCCTTCTGGCCGAGGGGACTGAGTGTGTCTTGGCTCTTCCCTTCCACCTGACACATGATCACAGAACTTTATACCAGGGAGGGAGTGCCTGCAGTCTCGCTAGGGTGGATACCAGCCCTGTGGTGGAGGGTTCTTTGCTTCTGTGCATGTGCCCCCTTTCTTGCGTCCCTCATTGATGACCCTTAGCTGTGGCTGGGCCCCTTTTGTGCCTCTTGGCGTAGCTTTGGTGGCAGGATTTTTTTGGTTTCTGCTGCCTGCAAGCAGACTGCTTGAGGTGAGGAGCAGGAGGGTATGGAGTGACACAAGAATAGGCTGCTGAAGAGGGGCACTACCCAACGGCTTGACTTCCTGGTCCTACTGAGTTTGTTGGTCTCTGGGGCTGGAAGCCAAGTGCATGTCTGGGAGGGGCACCAGCAGAAGTGAGGCTGATTAGCACCTGCTGGGTCATTGCACAAGAGAGAGTCCTGCCTTGATCCCCAGGTGAGGCCAGGAGGTGCCTCAGAGAATCCAGCCAGAGCACATTGGGCCTGCTGGCCTTGATGGGGAGGAATGAGGCCCAGGCCCTTTGGAGACCCTCTTGAAAGGTTTAACATGCAGCCTCCCCAATTGGTGAAGTCGGGTCTGAGAGAGAGTCCTGGGATTTATAGACCCAGAGTGCTTCAGTTCCTGCAGACAGCACCAGGGAGTGCAGGTGCCCAGTGTCACATGCACCCTTTTTGTATTGTGGTTAAACATTTCTCAGAGCTAACTCAGAGTTTTTACATCTCTACATTGAAAATCTAAAAGCCTCCTTATGTTACTAAGTCATGTAGTCCCATAAAGAGTGGACTTTGCCTGTTTGCACTGTGTGGAAGGCGAGTATAGCATACTTAACCTGGGCTTGCCTAGTCTGGTTTCCTTTGCTTCCCTTTGTTGCTTTTAGTGGCTGTGTACTGCTGTGTAGTACAGTCTGATACATTAGTGCTATGCCTTGCTACTCCCCAGGTGGAGAGAGCTATTGATGCCTGGCAGGGCTTGGCCATCCTCTCCCTGCCCAGGCTGTCCCTGGAGGGCAGCTGACAGTCCTGTGGGGAGGAGGCAGGCATTGCTGACTTGGCATTCTGCTCACAGACATGCCTCTGACTCGAACACATCCAGCGGATGAACAACTTTGCCATTTCTATAGACTTTTCACAAAGGCACCAGCAAAATGCCCACACAGAAATGATTCCCATAACCCTTTCTGTCCCCACTTCCTCAATCTCTTATGACCATCAGTCACCCTGTGTGCCAGGCCAGGTCCAAGTTGAGAGTAATGATAAAAGAGTGGCAGCTCTTAAACCAGGGAAGTGCTGAGGTGGACTGTTCTGTCGTGCTGGGGCAGAGAGGGGTGTCAGTGACCATGAGTAGTGTGCAATGCAGGAAACAGGACATTCTGAGGGGTCAAGCACATGGCCCTGGGCCTGTGGCCAGAGACTGAGTCCCCCTTCTTCTTAGCTTTTGAAAAAGCTTCCCTGTGTAAGATGAGTCTCACATGACCCATTTCCTTTAGGAGTGTCTGTTCAGGCTTACTCTCCTTTACTAGCTGTTTTACCCTTCTCAGAACATCCTGCGTCTGTGTGTGTGAGAAAGGCTTCTGACTTACTTAGCTGCATACACAGGTGCTCCTAGGACATCTGGGTGTCTAGTCACAGGGAAACAAGCAGAGCTGGGACTTGGCTTTAATAAGAGCACCTGGCCAGGCTGCTGGTGGAGAATCTTCTGTTGCATTCTTCTCTTTGGATAGCACCACTACCTCCTGGGCTTCACCCACATGCTTCATCTTAACCTCCCAAACCACAGAATTAGGGGTTCAGAGCTGGAGCTCGCAGCCGACAGCTGAAATGACTGCCCCTGCCTGAGCTGATGCCCCGAGCCCTTTCCGTGGATCACCTTTTTTCTCACTCTTTTCCTTGCTTTTTAAAAATATTTTTTTATTTTTAAAGGCCCATGCATATTCTTTTCCGTACTGACATCACCTGAAGTTTTAACCATCCCATCCTCAGGGCCCATCAGCTGGCATGCAGTATCATACATGCTAAGATAGGACATGTGTGACAGTCCACATACATAGACATACACACGTAGAAATACAATTGTTAATTTATCCAATGTGAGAAAAATAGTGCCCAGTTGTTTAACCCAGAGAACCATGTATCAGTTACTAAGAGTGGGCAAGGGCAAGTGTAAATACTGAGGCTACAACCTATGTGGCCTCCTATGTTCCAAGGGGAGGATGCAGTCAGGAGACTGTGGTTGCTGTCCAGTCTACTGTGCCTTGCTTTTCTCTGGTGCCACAGAGGAAGCCATGTATCAAGGGATTTTCTCTTCTCCTGTGGAACCAGCCAGGACAGTGAGTTCTAGGACAGGAACCTTTCCATCCCAGTGAGGGCACCACAGCATGGCTACCAAATGGGAGCTTTACTTGCTGGAAGCCTATTAAAAATTTGCTTTGAGGAGGATGGCTTGTGACATGCCATAGCTGGCAGGAACCTGACAGACTCCAGCCCTCTTGGGACATCCTGTGGCTCATCCTCAAAGGAATTGCTGAGACAGCCCTATGGCTTTGATACCCAGGGTACCTGCACAGGGGTTGTGGGTGATTCTGTACATTTTTCAAACATTTCTTTTCTGAAAAACTCCACTTGTAGGCTCACACCTGGAGGTCTCCCATATCCTGTCCCCCCTACCTTTTGTTGGCTTTTGTAACTGGGAACATACAACATAAACTGCATCCAGCTGTTTTCACTTGATTTTTTAAAGCATTTCCCCATGTCTTGAGCAATTGAAAAACATGTTTTTAACAATTGTAGAGTTTAATGCTTGTAAATTTTATCATAATTTATCTGACCATCTCTCTGTTGTAAACATTTACATGGCTTCTTTTTTTCACTATTTAAATGATGCTGTGATAAATATCCTTATAAATCTTTGAGTTTTGACTCTTCTCCTCCCCTTAGATACCTGGATGTGGTATTTTAGGGTCAGAGAGTTCATTTAAAAAATAATACTCTTTCCCTTTCTTTACCTGATGCTTAGATGCTCAGAATTCCATTAACAGAATCTCCTTAGCTGCATCCTATGGATTCTGAACAAACCAGTTTCTGATAAGCTGTGTGTTCCAAAGAATGTTTGAATAAGACCACTCTTTTTAAAAATACTGAAATGATGTTATTATTGCAATCCATTTGTGACAGGTTTTTCCAAGAGCCAGTTTCCTTATTTTTGCTGCAAGCACCTGGCTATGCCTGCATGTTAGTTTTCCTCCATCCCTACTGCTATGGCTTTTAAGTGCTTGATGATATTTTCAGAATCTTGTACTTTGTGTCCACAGTGGTACTGAACTTGCATCTGCACAGTCAGCAGAGATAAAAAATTTTGAACTGACCTTGCCACATGCTTAATGGGCGATTGGTAATTAAGTTTATAGACTCAAAGTGTATTGGGCCATTTGAAATCAGTAACAGAGCAAAAACTCTACCTAGGAAAGAAATTACATAGATGATTAGATTTTACGAAAGTGTATTTTTTGTCCCATCTCCCACCTCCGTAAGAAGGTCTTAAGATGTTCAGAAGAGCACAATGGCCATGCTTTTTCATTGTAGATGTGGTTGTCTTGGTTGGTATGGATTTAAGGCCATCTCTTTCACCCTCTGCCCATAGTGTTACAGGTTGCCTAGTTGTCTTCAAGTCCAGACCACCCAAATTTGGTTGCATTCTTAATGTCCTCAGGTTGATTCTGAGGGATTTTTCTAGGTGCCATGCTCAGTGCTACTTAACTCTGAGATTATGGCTGAATTGTGCAGAATTAGGTTTTCTGACCTCCTCTAGGACACCCCAAGGCTGCTCCTTTGGCTGGCCCACAGACTTGGATCGTTCACCACTGAGACTTACAGAGCTTGAAGCTGCAGTGAGAATATGGTGAAGGTACTATATGTTCTTGGAGATGTCACCATCGGCTTTTTTCCATTTTCTCTGTGTTCAAAGCTAACGTGAACTGAGGGTGACTCATTTGGGTGTGGCCCTTTCTTTTTAGGTAATAGGCATGACAGGTGCCCTTGAATCAGGGCTGAAATAGTTTCCAGAGCCTCTGAGGGGCACCCACTTCGGGCCCAAGGTTGCAGAATTGTAAATCAGGCATCCTGTGGAGAGCCTGTCTGGGAAGTTTTTTCCAGCAAAGAGCAGTTTTATCTGTCGCTGAGATGGCCATGGTGGGCAACTGAATGAGCCTCCGTGGACACCTGAATTTTCTCCATCACTCATTTCTTCAATATGAAGAAACACCAAACTATGTACAGAAAACTTTTTACAAAAGGCAAAGTTTTTTTTTTTTAAGCTGTGTAACCCACCCTAGTCTAATCGTCTGGCTGAGTGACTAACAGAGGGGTCATTTTGCTGGTGAAAGTATTGACTAAGTTTGGACGTTGGCAAAATTAAGTACTACAGCATTTGAACTGCTGTAGTTGCTCCTTAACAACATGAAATAGGATGAATCAATAATCTGTTTAGCCGTCTTTCAGGTTGGTGGCAGTCAGGACATGTATAATATTCTCTACCTGGCCTGTGGCTGTAACTGTGATGTACAGGCAAAGCAAAAATTACGAGAAAACTTACGGAAATAATGCAATGATGTTAGGACATACACTTTTGTATTTTTATTCTTATATAAGGTTATTTGCTGGCTATTGTTGGCCTCTAGTTCAGTCTGTGTTATTTAAATTCTAATATATGAATTATTTGGATTGAATTCATGTTCGGGGCCACGTTGTTTGTTGTATGTATTGATGTACAGCCTTGAATGTGAATAATTATTGTAAACTATATTTTACAATTTTTTTCTGGCTTTATTATATAAATTTTCTATTTGGTCAATGATTTAATCATATAATTTAATGAATATGTTTATTCTTTTTTCCAAATATTTGTGCTTTAGGTGTAGTTACCGGATGATGAATTTTTCTCGTATGCTCGGTAGTCTTGTAATAAAAGCATGTAGAGTGTAGACGCTCGCTGGCTTGACTCTTCCTTTGACCGCAATCTGGGGTTTCCGGGGCGGGATCGGCGTCCGCGCGCCGCTCACATGGGCTGAGGTCGGCGAGCCCGGCCGAACCCGAGATTAGGCTCTGCTGCTGGCCGCCCACGTCGGCGCGGGGCTACAAGCGCCCGTTCCGGCCGGAAGAGGGGGAACTGACGGCCGCTTTTCCGGACCGGAATTTCCGCCTCCCGCGTGACGCCGGGCGGGCGTCTTACGAGGGCGGACCTGTGGGCGGGACAGAGCTGGCGGGGGGAGGAGGGGGGACGGTATTAAAGGCCGGACGCTTCCGGTAGAGGGGAGCTGTGGCGGGGCTTGCAGGGATCATGGCGGAGAATCACTGCGACCTGCTGCCGCCGGCTTCGGGCGGCCTTGGGGCGGGGCTGGGGGGCGGCCTGTGCCGCCGCTGCAGCGCAGGGCTCGGCGCCCTGGCCCAGCGTCCCGGCAGCGTGTCCAAGTGGGTCCGGCTCAACGTCGGCGGCACCTACTTCCTCACCACTCGGCAGACGTTGTGCCGGGACCCGAAATCCTTCCTGTACCGTTTGTGCCAGGCCGACCCCGACCTGGACTCGGACAAGGTGAGGGCCGCGCGGGCCAGCCGGGAGGGTCCGGGCCGCCCTGGCCTGCGCCCCGCCGCACACCCTCTGCTCGGTGCAGTGGAGACCTCTGCGGGCGCGGGTCACTATCTTAGGGCTCCGAACCCCGCGCTCCCTATTCGCCAGCTCGACCCCGTTTTCTTTCGACTCTGTCCTGGGCCGGGGAAAGAGGGTGGCCCCTTGGCACCCACCACCCTCGAGGATACTCGGTCTCTTTACCTTGGAGTGTTTCTTTTCCCCTCCTTGCTTTTCGGTAGAAGAGGTTTTCTAGACCCGGGACTTTGCTTTGGATTTACTTTCTTTTTCTAACTAAAGTCTTCCGCCCAGGGTGTGCGAACACCTTCTGTTCTCCTTCCAAGTGTACTTGCTGGTTTTGGAAACAGAACATCTTCTTTTCACACTCCGGACGTTTGAATTAACGTTGGCTTAGGGGTTGACACGGGAGGCCCTCTTCTCCCAGTGACTTGCATTTAGAGAGTTGGCGCTCCATGCTTTGCATCCCCGACACGCACTCACTCAAAGCCTCCTAAAGGGTGCCATCCATAGTATGATTTTCCAAAGGGAATATTGCTCTTATTAAGGGGTGGCTTAGGATGTCGAAGAGAGACCAGGTAGGGAATCTTCCAATCTGCGTTCTAATTAGCTTTGTTTTCCCACTTTCTCAAATAAGGATAGAAATTTCCAAGTTAGTTTGCAACTCGTCTTTCATCAAATTAAATATGCATACTGTAATTGCAGTATTACTGCAGATAGTAATAGAGACTATTTTGATTCTCACTATTGTTTTACAAGAGTTATGTGGCAGAGGGAGAGGTAAGGGTTGAAACTCAGAAAAAGAGTGTTTGAATAAAAGTCGTTTCCTATATTCTAGGCAGTTCACAAGCTGCATACTAACTTTGCTGGATTGAGTCTACGTGTTTGCACTCATCTTTGTGCTTTGCCAGCTTGACATTGCTCTGCCTGAGGCTGCCCAGAAAGATTGTGATCCTTCTTCTAGGTTGAGAAGGCTGACGGACCATTCTCAGGCCATTCTCAACGTGGCTTAACTTTAAGATCAGAAAATGAGAACTCTTGAGTTACTGCAAAACCACACATCATGGGTAGAAATCAGAGTTTGAGATGCCAGCAAGCCTGTGGTGCACTGTCTCACACCCCTGCCCCTTCTGTTTCCATTGCTCATTTGACCAAACCCTGCTCTCTACAGAATTGACCTACCAGAAAATGACAGTCATCTCCAGGATAGAAATATGCCTTAGTTAGCTGTGATTTTCTTTTTATAGTGTGGGTGTGTATTTTACTGTTTATTTTTTCTTTTTGAACAACATGTCTTAGTGGTCATTTGCTTGCCTTTCTACTTAAGCATTCCTGTGTTGTATATTAAATTAGATCTTAAACTACTCTTGTCTGTTGAGTTCTTTTGAGGCAAAGGCTCTCTTTTCAGCACTGGAACAGTTGGTTCAGAGCCAATTAACTTTAACACAGTTAAGGCAATTCATCCCTTTATTTTGCTTTCTCTGAAGACTACTTTGCTTTCTACTTAAGACTACTCATTATACCTTATTGTAGAAATTTGGGGGGGGAGGATAGCTAATCTGTCAGACTGTATCTTTATTGTAGCTGCCTTTTTCACCATCATCCATTTAACCATATTTGATTCCCAAATTGTAAATCAAAAATTCACAATGTGTAGATAATATAGTGGATATAGTGTCTGTCTTATAAAATACTTGATAGTAAATAAGACTAGTTTTAGTCTTATTTGCCAGAAGGAATACTGCTAATTCACATTAGTCATGTTGCTAAAGTGTTTTACTTGAAATGAGAAAATGTATAAAATGTTCCATGTTCTCCAGTTTCTTTCTTTTTTTTTTTTCTTGCCCATGGTTCTGATGAAAGTATGTCCTAAGAGAGTTCCCCTAGATAATTAAATTCTGAGTGAGGAATCTGAAGAGGAGGGTGGAGGGGAAGGGGTGTCAGAAGTGGGAGTCAGTAATCACATGGTGGAAGACAAACAGGATGTTGATTCACGTGTAATGATCTCTAAGCCCTGACCTGAGAGTTGAGATTAATGAAAGGGTATCTGCCAGGTATTTCCTGGCAGAAGAGTCCTTGCCCTGCATCTCACTACCGTATTTCCCCCAAAATAAGACACTGTCTTATATTTATTTTTTCTCAAGAAGACACACTAGGGCTTATTTTCAGGGGATGTCTTCTCCGTGCTGAAATGCCATCACTAGGTCTTATTATTGGGATAGGGCTTATATTTAACAAATGCATAGAAATCCTGCTAGGGCTTATTTTGGGGGTAGGTCTTATTTTCGGGAAAACACGGTAGTACTTATTGAGCTCCTGGGCTTGCAGAATGGGGTGCTCTAGATAGGACCTGGGTGAGAGGTTTAAGGGGGAAGAATCCCCAAGAAGCTGCAGAATTTAGGGGGAGCCTGAGGAGTCGGGAGAGTACCCTGATAAAGTAGACTGACTGACCGGTGGGGAGGAGAGCTCATAAGCAGGCAGGTTGTTAGGGAAGGTAGGGAGTGCCATGCACATCATGGGGCTGGCTTGACTGCTTTCCCAGCCCTACATTTAAGCTTCCAAGCTGCAACTGCTCCCTCAGGTCCTTAGACCCCAGTTTGTAACCCACTGCCTGTCATGACCCATGTCCTCAAATCCTTAGTCTCTTGTCTCAAGGGCCAAAAGGAGACTCAAGGCCCAACTGGGTGTGAATGCCCACTTCCTCCTGGAACTTCCTTCAGCAGGACTGTGGCTGTACTGTGCATGTCAATATCTGCTCATCTTCATCATTTTCCATGTTGTCATTTGGACAGGCCAGATGGAATACTCCTTCCCAAAGTCTTGATTCATTTTGTTTGTGTCTTTTTATATTCTATGACACTCAGCCCATAGACATTGTTGAAAGTAGAGTTTGTTGTTTCTAGCTGAACCAATCCCTGCTTTAGTGTGGAGATACTTTTCATGATAAAGGAGAATAAGAAATACTGCTACTTTATGTTTGGAAACTACTTGGTTTGAGGAGGATTTGAGTCTGCAGCTGAGCCAGGTCTGGAGAAAACTGGTTCATGTGAACTTTTGCCTTTTGAACATGCCCATTAATTGTCCCAGCTTCAGTGCTGCAGACTTGGTGGCATTTTTTTTTTTTTTGAGACAGGAGCCTCAAGCTGTCCCCCTGGGTAGAGTGCCGTGGCATCTCAGCTCACAGCAACCTCCAACTCCTGGGCTCA
>NW_003852439.1:8946577-8978885 GCF_000181295.1 Otolemur garnettii
CCGGGCTGGATTTGAACCCGCCACCTTGGGTGTACATGGCTGGCGCCTTAGCCACTTGAGCCACAGGCACCGAGCCGACTTGGTGGCATTTGATGGGCCTTTGAGGAGTAGAGTAGGCACAATGCTCCTGACAACAGTATGCTCAGTGTTGGCAAGACTTTCAAGGTTGGAAGAATAGTAAGGGAATTTTACAGACAAGGGCCAGGTGATTCACGTGTAATGAAGCTGTCTTTGAAGCTGCTTGACAAGAGAAGTGGGGATCACTTGGAGTGGAAATGGCAGGATCTGTTCCATGTAGCTTGTGCCAGGGAGAGCTGTGTTGGCTTTAGTGTGAGGATGAGTGGGTGTCTGAGACACAGACGTGTTTGGTTTCATACTTTAGCTGAGGGCGTGGCACTGAACATGTTCTTCACCATGGTGAATTATGGCTTATTCAGGACCAGAATGGGTTGTCCCTGTTTGTGCAGCAGATGCTTGTCCTCAGTAAATCTGTGGTTACTACTTTACAAGACACCTCCTTCGAAAGCTCCTCTGACCTAGGCCATAAGTCAGAGCTGTAAGTTCCTAAGAAAAGGACTTTTATCACTTTTGTGATAAAAATGAACCTTCCTGAGAAGAGCTTGTTTGGGGGCATCTGACTTAGGCCTGTGGCCTTCAGGCCTTCTTGCTCTCAGACACCTGAGGCTGGCCAGGAGCTGGTTGTCAGCTGCAAGATAGTTCCTCTTTCTGCCTACTGCAGATGCAGCCTTCTCTTGCTCTTGTCCAGCAAGGCAGTGATGGGGCTTGGTTGAGAATAGGAGTGGGAGGACTCTGGTCTACCTGCCTGTTTTTGCAAGTAAAGTTTTCTTCTCTCCTCTCCTCTTTCACCTCCCCTTTCTTTCTGTCTGTCTTTCTTTTTTTGAGACAGAGTCTCATTATGTCACCCTCGGTAGGGTGCCATGGTGTCACAGCTCACAGCAACCTCAAACTCCTAGGCTTACGCGATTCTCTTGGTTCAGCCTCCAAAGTAGCTGGGACTACAGGCACCTGCCACACACCTGGCTATTTTTTTGTTGTTGGCAGTTATCATTGTTGGTTAGCTGGCCCTGGCTGGGTTCAAACCCATCCGCCTTGGTGTATGTGGCGGGCATCGTAACCATTGTGCTGTGGGTGCCGAGGCTCGCTCTTCTTTTTTTTTAGAGACAGAGCCTTAAGCTATCGCCCTGGGTACAGTGCTGTGGCATCACAGCTCACAGCAACCTCAAACTCGTGGGCTTAAGCAATTCTCTTACCTTAGTCTCCCAAGCAGCTGGGACTACAGGCACCTGCCACAATACCTCGCTATATTTTGGTTGTAGTTGTCATTGTTGTTTGGCAGGCCTGGGCCTTATTTGAACCCGCCAGCTCTGGTGTATGTGGCTGGCACCTTAGCCACTTGAGCTACAGGTGCCACCTCTCTCTCTTTCTTGACAGAGTCTCACTCTATCACCCTGTGTAGTACCATGGTGTCATTGTAGCTCACAGCAACCTCAATCTCTTGGCCTCAGGTGATCCTTTTGCCTCAGCCTCTGGTTACAACACCAGCTAATTTTTCTATTTTTAGTAGAGATGAGGATCTTGCTCTTGCTCAGGCTGGTCTCAAACTCCTGAGCTTAAGCTATCTACCTCTTCTAGGGTTACAGGCATGAGCCACCGTGCCTGGTCTGCAAGTAAAGTTTCATGCGAACAGAGATATTTATTGCTTATGGATTTTATATGGCCAGTTTTGCTCTTAAAAGCTCAGTATGAAGTAAAATGTAAAACTTGAAGTTCTTACCATCTGGCCCTTCTCAGAAAGTGAGTGCTGACCCTGGTCAGAGTGGACAGCAGCAGCTATGGGCTGTGGTGGGGGTGCCTCCTGCCCTGCTACCCCCCGCCCCCACCAGTCCTAACTGGTGAGCAATCCAGTGGCTGCAAACTGGAGCTGATGGTTCCTTTGTGCAAATCTGTGGCATGTTGGCTCTTTCAGCAGTCCCACCTTTGTGTACTCCAGGCAGTGGGCATGGGCTAAGACCTTTAAAGTCTGCTTGGCACTGGAGGGGGCAGAGTCCTCACGGCCAAGGAAGGCATCAGCAGGCCACCTCTGCCCTGGGACACCCTCCTACCAGGCCTTACTTGGGCAGCTCTCCCTGGACTGCAGAGCACCCAGAACATTCCAGTCTGAGGTTGGTATGATGGAATGTTTTCCTGGGTGTCAGTTAGACTCAGGGAGCTTGGGTTTGATTCTGCCTGCCCATAAGCCTGCTGTATGACTTGGGGTGAGTTAATTCCCCTCTCGGAGCTTTAATTTCTTCCTCTGTAAAGTGAAGATGATGTGTCCCTCCTTGAGGAGTTTTGAGAATTAAAGATGATGATGAGTGTGATACCTCCCTTGCCAGTGCAGGGTTCTGGGTTAGTGTGGTAAAGTTAGTGTGGACTACTACCAGCAGTCTTAATTTCTGTGCTTTGTTTTTAGAAAGGATGTAGCAAGAATGCTTTTTTCTCCAGTCAGAGTTTATTTCTTTTAACGTCTGGCTCACATATATACCCCTCCCCATAAACCTCAGAACCTCAGGGTCTGGGCCAGGGGGCACGTGATAAGCAGGGCTGGTGGCTGCCACAGGTAATGTGTGTTGCTGCGTTGCTGAAGCCACCTGACCTGCTGGTCCCCTGCTTCCCCTGCTGCTCTTTCACCTGTGCTGTGGGAAAGGGGCAGAGCTTCCTGGGCAGCCACTGAGTTTTCTTCCAAGAAACTTGAAGCCTTTAAGCCTGGAAAATGCAGCCCCTTCATCTTAGTCTGTGCACACCATGTACTGGTGTGGCACTTTGTCCTGGTGGGTTCTGGCTTCCTCCAGGGTGGGCTTCCATGATCTATGAATCAGGCTAGAGTGACGACTCTGGGCCAACTCTTTGCTGCCTATGGGCCCTGTAGGGTTTTCAAAACAGTTAAGGGAGAGTTCTGCACTCCTGGGCACCAGGTAGTCCTCAGGGAGGAGGAAGAGGATAGGTGAGGGAACAAAGGAGTGGAAGGCCCGCCCTTCAGCCCTGCAAGAAAGAAGGGAGGACTCTGTACTTGATCTGTTGCAGGGATGTATGGGGGGAGCAGAGGCCACCTAGTAGGAAGTCAGCAGGGTGGTTGTGGGGACAGCTGATCAGGAGGACTTGAGTACCACACAAGCTACTTGTGAAACCCTTTGCTTCAGAGTGTCCTGGGATGCTGTCCTGCCTACTAGCATGGAGTGGTAGAGCCGGGGACCTGGGAGGCCTTACCGCCTAGGCTAGCAGGGCCACCTGTGGAAGGTATTTGCAGCCAAAGAGCCTGGGTCATTCCTGAGTGGGGATTCTGCCCTGCGATCACTTTTCCCACCAGTTTTCTGTTTTGTTTTATTTGTTAGTTATTTGAGACAGGATTTCTTTCTGTTCCCCATGCTAGAATGCAGTGGTGTCATTATAGCTCACTTCAGTCTCTTAACACCTGGTTGGGTGATCTTCCTGCCTCAGCTTCCTGAGTAGCTGAGGCTACTGGTGCCTGCCACCACACCAGACTAATATTTCTTTTTTTTTTTTTTTTTTTGTAGAGACAGGGTCTTGCTTCATTGCCTAGTCTGGTCTTAAACCCCTGACCTCAAGTGATCTTCCTGCCTTGGCCTCTCAGAGTGCTGGAATTGTAGGTGTGAGCCACTGGCCTCTCCTGATTCCATTTCTGGTTGTTTTTCTGATGCAACAGCTTTGTGGTAAGCATGTACTTACCACCAGTATGGTAGGAGTATGGTATCTGTTGGGGACTCATTTGTAGGTTTTCTGTAGCTAGAGTGTCCCTAGGGAGGAAGCCACCTGAGAAATCCAGCAGGTGGATGTGCCCATGTCTGTGACATGGATGTTCACAGCAGCTGCGACCTGTGCAGGTGGCCTGGAGCAGTGGCATATAGCACCTGCCCAGCCATCACCTCTTGCCACAGGCTGAGCTAGCACCTGCTTTTGCCTGTGGCAGAGTCGCTGGGACCTACTCCTAAGAGGGCCCCTGCTGCTGCTGAGCAAAACAGAACCCTCTGAAACAGACCTCAGCCTTCCAGGAAGCTGGTGAATTTGAAGCCGCAGGAGCCACATGGGGTGGGGGAGGTGTCAAATTCATACGTCCACTTCAGTTTGGTTCTTGCCAGGCTCCCTTTGAATCCTGTGAGTACTGACATCCTAAATCCTAATTTCTAACTTGCACTGAATGGAATTGTGGTGCCATATGAAGCTGGGGAGGCATCGTGGGGGTCAAGGGCTGGAGGTCTGAGGAGGTACCCTCCAGGGAGGGTAGCCTGGTATCACGCTGAGGGTTGGGATGATGTGGAGCCCTCACTGTTCCTTTATTACCCATGTGCCACAAGCATCCTGGATATCTAAGTGTGCACAGGGAGCATGGGCAGGAGAGTGGGGTTTGCTGGCCCACCTGGACATCTGTGATACCATTGCTAGGTGAGGCTGAGGTGTGCTGGAGAGGGGTATAGGTGGGCAGGCAGCAGCCTGGGGGCCTAGCCCTGTTCTTTGAATCAGATAAACCTCATTCTCTGGGCCTCAGTTTCCTCAGTCTCACTTTGTTACTCTCGGTAGAGTGCCATGGTGTCACATCTCCTACCAACCTCAAACTCTTGGGCTTAAGCAATTCTCTTGCCTTAGCCTGCCAAGTAGCTGGAACTACAGGCACCCACCACAACACCCAGCTATTTTTAGAGACAAAGTCTTGCTTTGGTTCAGGCTGCTCTCAAACCTGTGAGCTCAGGCAGTCCATCCGCCTCAGCCTCAGCCTCCCAGAGTGCTAGAATTACAAGCATGAGCCACTGGTTAGTTTCCTCACTCGTGAATGGTGATGTCTAAGGCCTGTTGTGGGTCAAAGATACCATAAAACAGAAGAGAGAGTAGAGGTGACGCTTTTGTCTGTGAATTTGAAAAAGTCATTTGCAATGGATAATTTCAGAGTGAAAACTAAGTTGTTTTTTTTTTTTCTGAGACAGAGTCTCAACCTGTCACCCTGGGAAGAGTATTGTGGCATCATAGCTCACAGCAACCTCCAATCCTCTTGCCTCAGTTTTTCAATTTTAGTAGAGATAGGGTCTCACTTTTGCTCAGGCTGGTCTTGAACTTGTGAGTTTAAGCTATCCACCTGCCTCGGCCTCCCAGAGTGCTAGGATTACAGATGTGAGCCACTGTGCTAGGCCAAAACTAAGCATTTCTTATTAGGTTGAGCCCTGATGTTGGTGCATAGAAAATTCTTTGCTCTTGTATTTAGATTTCAGTGGGAAAATTTGACAGAATTTATTTCCCAGATTTGGCTCACTCTTAACCCTCTTAATTTTAATTCTCCAGCAGCTAAGCCTTTTCTCTCACAACACGAGGTGCTTGTGAACACTGGGGCATGACCAGTGGAGCCCAGTTACGCATGTGCTGTGGAGAGCTCATGGGGTCATGGTGGGATGTGCCACAGAATCATTTCTGGTGTGGGATCCACACGAGGGTCTGCTGTCAGGCTGTAGCTCAAACCCCTACTCCTCACTGTTTTCGAGATTAATAACTGCATTGAGGTACGTGGCCTAGGGGGTAGGTGCCTTGCCTTCCCCACAGTGCTCTGCCAGCAAACAGCGTGGGGGTGGAGAGCTGCTGTCCGATCAGCTATGGACTTATAGAGTGGGCAGGGCTTGTGCTACCTCCCTGAGCATTGCTTTTCTGACTGGTGACCTAGCTGAGGATGCTGTCCTGGACTTGGGGAAGGGGTGGACGGGCCCAGCCCATCCTGCCTTCAGGGTTTGCTTGGAGCCTCCCTCCATCTTGGGGTTGGGCGAGGGTCTCCTAAGGGTATGCATGGCATGGACTTAGCCCCACCTTTGCCCCCATGTGGCCAGGGTACTGCTCCTGTGGCCTGGAAACCGTCTTATCTAGCCTAATGGCTAGGACTCAGGCTCAGGGTTGTTTGCCCCTGGTGACGGGGTGGCTCGGCCTTGCAATAGGGCCTCTTCAGTGCCAACTTGGGCACCTCCACAAGTAGGTCAGACACTAATTGAGTGAGAAGTGGGGAAGGTGAGTAGAGGAAAATGATTTGTTAAGAAAGCAGTCTTCAGCTCGGCGCCTGTGGCTCAGGTGGCTAAGGCGCCAGCCACATACACCTAAGGTGGTGGGTTCGAATCCAGCCCGGGCCCACCAAACAACAATGATGGCTGCAACCAAAAAATAGCCAGGTGTTGTGGTGGCCTGTGGTCCCAGCTACTTGGGAGGCGGAGGCAGGAGACTCGCTTGAGCCCAGGAGTTGGAGGTTGCTGTGAGCTGTGATGCCACAGCACTCTACCGAGGGGGACAGCTTGAGACTCTGTCTCAAAAGAAAAAAAAAAGAAAGCAGTCTTCATTCTGGGTCTTTTACAAAAAAAAACCTAAACCATCCCTACTATATAAATGTGGCACATGTTTCTTATATAAATTGTGGGAAGGACAGGGAAGAGGAAAGAAGAGGAAAGCTCCTTTGTGGCCACCTGCAGCCTCTTGGTTTGTGTCCTGGCTGCTTTTCTTCAGAGCCTACTTGGTTTCAGGAGTGTGGCTTTCCATCCGTGAGATGCAGGGTCTTAGAGTAGGGCTCTGGTGCCCATGTGGGCAGCCACGGGGCCTGTGCCGACACCCCCAGGTGATCCTCTCACTGCTTTTGTAGACATGAGCCTGTAACTTACATTCTAAATTTTGGGTGTTTTTATATTTTTATATTCTGCATTTTTCTTTATTTCTGCATTAGGGTGTAGGCTCTGAGTGGTACCACTGCCACTTAGGACATGAGATGCCAAGGGCCTAACACCTGTGTGGGTGCCTGTCTGGGCTGGTAGGCATTGTCCTTGGCTGCCAGCACCATGAGCAACCCTTGCAGGAACTAAGACAGTCTGGGAGCACTGAGAGACCCGACATGTGTGTCCAAGTGAGGGTAGGCCTTAGCACACATTAGTCCCATTGATATTTTGGGGTCTTGGGTTAGGCACTTCTTGTGAAAGTTGAAGAGCTTCCCCCCACAATGCCCCCATCCTGGCACTGCTGGCCCTGACCTGCCCCTCTGCTCAGGCAGCCGGCCTGGTTTCTTAACGAAACCTACCTGGTTGGAAGGAGTCTTCGGGAGGAAACAGACCAGAGATCTCTGATGGGACTCCACAGAGGAGGCAGTTTGGAATGTCCATCAACAGCATACCCTGTTCTGAGACAATTTATTCTCTAGTTTCTGTGAGCCCTCGCCCTTCTGGGCCCTGCTGGGATCCTGGGTCCATGTAGCCTTGAAGCCTTTGTGGCTTTATTCCCTGAGAGTTCTGTGGGGTCAGCTGCCAGCCTAGCATCCTGCTGGTTGAAGACCAGGGGATACCCTGAGGTCTTCAGGCCCACAGGGTTGAGCTGTGCAGGAGGAACGTGGTATGATGAGGGTCTCCATCTGAAGCTCACTCTTCAGGGGCGCTGAGGAGGTCCCATTGCCCCAGCTGGTGAATTTGGTCTTGAAGAGCCCCAGCAGAGTGAGCTCACTCTCCCTTGGGCAGCAGGTGTGTCTAGAGTGCCTGGCAGGTTCTAGAATGCACCACTGAGTTGGGGTATGTTCCTGAGGGGAGGGTGCTAGCTCTGGGCAGTTGGGTTTTCATCCTGTGTCTGGGGCATGACCCCAGCTGTCTCCAGAGGTGCTCTTGGCCACGATTTCTAAATTAGCATGAGTGCCCCATAATGGCTTCCTCTGAGGTTTTGGGGAAAATGTTTTTCTCTTAAAAAAAGAATAGGGGGGCTCGGCGCCTATAGCTCAACTGGCTAGGGCGCCGGCCACGTACACCTAAGGTGGCGGGTTCGAATCCCCAGCCTGGACCCGCCAAACAACAATGACGGCTGCAACCAAAAAATGGCCGGGCGTTGTGGCGGGCGCCTGTGGTCCTAGCTACTTGGGAGGCGGAGGCAGGAGACTCGCTTGAGCCCAGGAGTTGGAGGTTGCTGTGAGCTGTAATGCCATGGCACTCTACCCAGGGGCTCTACCCAGGGGCTTGTTCCAAAAAAAAAAAAAAAAAAAAAAAAAAGAATAGGGGTTATGCTATAAGAAATAATAAAGGAAATTTGAATGGGGGAAAAAAAAGAATAGGGGCTAGGTATAGCGGCTCACTCCTATAATCCCAGCATAATGGGAAGCCAAGGCCAGAGGATCGCTTGAGGTCAGGAGTTCAAGACCAGCTTGGTCAACTTAGCAAGACCCCATTTCAACAAAAAATAGAAAAATTAGCTGAATGAGCACCTATAGTCCCAGCTACTGGGGAGACTGAGGCAGGACAATCATTTGAGCCCAGGAGTTCAGTAGTGGTACAGTGAGCTGTGATTGAACCACTGCACTCTAGCCTCAGCAATAGAGTGAGACCTTGTCTCAAAAACAACATGTATTCATGTGGATTTTTAAGATAGGCCACAAACTACTGGAGGGTCATTTGAGGCATGTGCAAAACCTGCACATAGAGTGCTGTGTTCACTGATCCCTTGCTGGACAGAGATGAGGTACCAAAGGCATGGTCCTCACCCTCCTAGACTCTGGCTCTCCCATTCCCTGACTCTGTGACCAAGACACATGGCTTCCTTTCCCTTGGACTTTGTCACAACTGCCGGGATGAGGCCCCGAGCCCAGCTCTGCCTCCTTGATGTACAGACAGCGAAGCTAGAAGGAGCTTGAGGATCATCTTGGCTAAACATCTCATTTAACAGATGCGGAAACTGAGGCCCAGAGTAGGCTGCCTCCTTTACATGAGCAAACATAAGCCGAGCCCTCCACATGCTGCACCCTGCTGGCTGGCCCATGTCTGCATCCTAGCTCCTCAGGTTCTGCTGGTGGTTGTGTTTAGGATTTCTGTCTCTCTTGCCCTGGCTCCCAGGGAGAACAGCAGCAGGTGTCTTAGAATGTTTTGGTCTCATTTTCTGGGTGTCTCTGAGGGGCTGTTCCTTTAGTTTTCTCTTAATTGGATACAGGTTGATGTCCCTACACAGTGCCAGCCTGCCCTTCCCTGGGGGCTGGGAACCCCCAGGCTGCACACAGGCTGCTGACCCCTTGGTGTGGGGCACACTTTGGGATCAGAGGTTGCACTTCAGTGTGTTGGGAGAGCTCACCAGGGTCAGCAGCCTTAGGGGCCAGATCTCCGTAGCCCGCCGGGTCATGGTCAGAAGCTGGCAAGGTCTCACTTCAGGGGTGCTGAGGAGGTACTATTACCCCAACTGGTGAATTTGGTCTTGAAGAGCCCCACGTCCCAGGTTTGGATGTATCCTCCCCTGGGCCAGGTATGCAGTAGGCTGAGGCCAGACCCTAGGCAAGAGTTCCTGCTGAGCATCAGCCAGAAAAACCACCTCCTGCAGGGGCACACCTGCCGGCCCCTGTCCTTTCAGTGTCGAAGGTGGGCATCTTCTGCTCTGTGCACCAATGGTGCTGGGTACTCTCTTTCCCAGGTCCCAGTGCCGAGTAAGATGCCTGGTTGCTATCTTTGCCAGGAGATCTTTGCTTACCACCTGGGTGCTGTGGCAGGTGTGGGGACCTAGGCTCAGGACTCCCCTGGTGCTCATAGCTGCCTATGAAGTAAATGAGCTGCCCTCGTCCCATTTTACTCACAAGAAATTGAGGTGTAGGGTGGCCTGGCCTTGAGCCCATGGTCTGAGTGAGTGAGGCCGGGCCAAGAGGCTGAGGCAGTGATGAGGGGGCTCTATGAGGGTGTCTGGGGGCAGATGGCTGTATCACCATCTTATCTCTCCTTTGATCTCTATTGGACCTTCAGCTGGGAGCCTGTTGAGGTGGCAGTGAGTGTGGAATAACTCCTGATTCCTGAGTGCGGAGGTGTGCATGGTCCCTGCCTGGGGGTGGGTGGGAGGGGCCCTGCTCTACAGTGACAGTCTCAGCCTCTTCTTTCTAGAGTTTGGTCTTTTTGTGGGCAATGGTGGCTATTTTTCACCAGTAGGGGAGGACTGCTACAGCATTCTTTTTCCAGAAGCTGCTCCAGGTGGTCTCAGGTTTTGCTTAGGGAACAGTAGGGGCAGAAGGTTGAGAGAAGAGCCTGCGGGTTCAGGCTGGGAGGCAAAACCCCTGAGAGGCACCTCCAGGAATACAGGTATGTGGGCCATGTGGTAGGGAGGCCTGGGGCAGTTTCTGCTTCCTGAGATGTGGCAGTACTGAGTTGGAGCAGAAGGTCTGTGCTGGGGAGGCCCATGGGAGAAAGAAGCGGCACAGAGGTGCCTGAGCCATGAGGGCTTCTGGTCCCAGTGCCACTGTGGCCAGTTCCACACCCCTACCCCATGTCCAGAGCTCTGATTAATTTTTCTCAGCAACAGAGTGCTTTGTCCTTTTGAGCCAAGAAAAGCAAGTTTTTATAGCTTCATTGGTAGGTTTTGGGCAAAAACCCTCTTGGAACCATTGGGTTTTACTGCCCAAACCACAGAATTTTTGATGTCCATGAGTGAACGATAGGGTCTTAATACAGCCTGCAGCTTTGCGCTTGAGATACCTCCTGCCTTCTGTGTCTCTGGGCTCTGGTACCTGTGGCACACCATGAACAAGAAATCCGGGTTTTTCTCTACCTGCAATGATGCTGAGCACTGTCTTCCTGGGGCCTGAGTGTTCTCTGTGAAGCCCAGCGTTCTCATAGCCTATACCTGCTAAGTCTGTGTAAGCCTGGGGAGCTGCTGTCTGCTTATGGAGGCCATGTCCACTCTGGTTGTGAAGTTACTTTGTCTCCCAAGCACTTGACAATGGGCCTTGCTGAGGGGAAAATTGGAGAGGTACCTGGAGAGGCCTGCAGGAGGGAGCAGGACTGGGTGTGGGTTCTAGACATCTGTCAGGTAGCACCAACTTGAGGAGGGCAGGCACTGGCTGGAGAGGTTCTTTCAGTGGAGGAGGATGCAGCCTGAGGCCATTCCCATCACTTCCTGAGACTTTTGGAGCTCTGAGGGAAGGGCTCATCTACCACACCTCACCTTGCAGCAAATACAGGGAGGGTCTTTGATGCAGGCAGAACTTAAACTTGCCTTAGACCCCCCCAGATGGCAACAGGGAAACCTAGGGTCTATGGCTGGCAGAGTGAGGTAACAACCAGGTAGGAGTTCCCCAAGTTGCTATGGATGTGGGTTTGGTTTGGGGTGACCCTGATGCCTCTGAAACTCATTGATGTTGCCTGGCTGTGGTGTAGCTGTGAGAGCCATTGTTTGTCATCTGGGACTCATGGTGTCTTGTTCTTCGTAGGATGAGACAGGTGCCTATTTGATCGATAGAGACCCCACCTATTTTGGGCCTGTGTTGAACTACTTGAGACATGGAAAGCTGGTTATTAACAAAGACCTCGCAGAGGAAGGTAAGTTGTTCTTTTGCACAGATACCTTAGCTTTGGGGCCTGGGGTCCTGATGAAGGTACTGATGGGTTCGTTTAAGACACAGACCCTGCTGTTCAAAGCTTCCTGCCTGGAGTGAGTGCCAAGGCCTCATTCCTTCTAGAGAGGTGTCTCAAGAGGCCACAACCAGATAGGGCCTTGTAGAGAGGTGGGAGGACAACTGGGGATGGGAGGCCTGAGCTGTACCTCCTGATCACAGGTTCAAGGGCTCTGTCTTTCAAGTATCTAGTCAGTGATGCCCATGGGGTTGGGAGCTCCTCCCGGGGGAAGCTGCTGATTTCACAGTGGTTTGGCTAATGTAGCCCAAGACCCATGTTAGGGAAGTGTCCACTGAGTCTTATTGGTGTGTCTGGACCCCAGCATGCCTGGCCTGCTCGTGCTCTGGTGGTGGCTTGGCTCAGAAAAGCCAGGGAGGCCTAAGCCTGAAGGTCCTGTGAGTTTCTAGGGTGTCTTGCCTCTGACTCCTCCTGCTTTGGCCACTTCTCTGGAATGATCCTTCCAAGCCTGCTACTGCATCTCTGTCCTGGGATTTAGAGTGTGCCCCCTTCTCTCAAGTTCTACACCCACAGGGTTGCTGGTACTATCCACTTGGCTTCTCCTTTACACATGTTGTTTGTCAGAGGACAGTTCCTTTGTGCTTTGCCTGTGGTTTGTCCAATTATGGGCTGCCTATGCCTAGTGTGGTTTGCTTAGCCTGGGTCCTAGATGCAGATCAAGCCCCAGACCAATCTTGCCAGCCACCTCTAGCCTTGAACATTGGTGCTTTGAAGGGGAGCCTGGCACTCGTGTGTCTAACTGGAATGAGACACCCTATCATCCAGGGTGACACTCTGGATACTACAGCTTGGGGCTTGGGGACAGGGAGCCTGTGTTGTCCTGTGTGGCTCTGACCCCAGTGGCCTTGTCCGAGTTGTCACTACTTAATGCAGCTTCCCATTGGAGGGATCAGAAGAAATTAATAATACCAGGAATCCCTGAAGCAGGGTCCTTGGGATCTATTCTTAAGAATTTCTGAGATGTTTCAAGTTCTTAGATATGGCACAGTACAGATGGCAGCCTTGGGAAGAGTCCTGGGGCTGGAGCGACCCTTTCAGCCAGCCATAGTCTCCCCGTGATGGGAAATTGAGGTGCTCAATGACTCTGACATATGCACCTTCAGCAGGAAAGGTCAGGAAGCACAGAGCGGGAGGCCTCCAGGAGGGGAAAAAGGTGCTGGTTACTTTCTCCAGTGTTTGTGGACTCCATGTGTTGAGTTCCCTTGAGTGTCTGCCGAAGTCTGTCAGGGCAGGGCTGGAGGAGCTTCTGCTGGGCGAGGTTGGACCCACCACAGGTAGGGACAGGCACAAAACATTTATTCCCGGGTTTGGTCTGGTCTGCTGAAAATTACAGTTAGTTTTCTCTATTCCAGGAGTGTTGGAAGAAGCAGAATTTTACAATATCACCTCATTAATAAAACTTGTAAAGGACAAAATTAGAGAACGAGACAGCAAAACATCACAGGTGAGACAAGTGACTAATGTGCCAGAAGTTTCCAAAGCTTAATGCAAAGATGTGTCCCTCACACACACACAAGCTGATGGGCAATCTCCCACTAGAGCCCTTTGAAGGGAGGCTGTCTCTGTTCTGACAACCCCTCTCTCATTGTTAGTACCTGACGACCTTGTTCCTGCTCCCCTCACAGGACGCACCTGGCTCTGCCCACCCCCATGTCGGGAGCCCTGCTACTGGGGGAAGAGAACATGTGGGGCATCAAGCAGGGAGGCCTCTGAAGGGGAGCATTCCAGGCAGGGAGAATGGCTAGAGGGAAATGCTGGGGGGCCTAGGAGGGTCTGTATAGGTACCTGGAAAACTGGCTTGTACTGGAAAGGAGGGGGGAACCATGCCTGGAGCCCTTCTTTTGCCTGTTGGGCTGGCACTGTTTTCAGTGGGCCATGTCTGGCACTTCCTGTGAAAGGAGGCACTGGTGGGTCTTAGGCATTAGTGTTCTCATGGTGCCAGCTCTGCACTCTAGCACTGAGCCCTCAGCTCCTTCAGGAAGATGCTGAGAAGTAGATGTTGGCAGTTGTTCTTACCTGAAGGGTCTCTGCCTAAACCCTCTCATGTCCTCCATCTTCCCACAGTGGGGTTCCCACTACTGCTACACGGGAAAGCCACTCCCGTGTGCCAGCCCACTTGGCAGACAGGCAGACCTTGTGCCGGCACACTTAGCCATGTAGAGACTGGCTGGTGCCCTGGCCACTTGGAGTAGTTGGTCATTGGCTGGGCATAGGCACACTAGGCAACCTGCTCTGGCCCTGGTCACTCTTGAGTCACCTCATCGAGTTTGTCTTTCCTCCCTTTCCCCTTGGGCCCAGCCACCCCACTCATGACCTGTGACCTGGGCTGTGTTGAGCCTGCTTCAGTCTCCCCATCTACATGGGGGAGGAAGAAAGACCCTCCTCTTGGGGGCCGGTGCATGGTCATACCAGCAGCAAGTCTTATTTGCTATCCTGCAGGTGAAAGCACTGAGGCTGGCTTGGTGCCTGTAGCACAGTGGTTACAGCACCAGCCACATACAGCGAGGTTGGCAGGTTTGAACCTGGCCTGTGCCAGCTAAACAGCAATGACAACTCCAACAAAAAATAGCCAGGCATTGTGGTGGGCGCCTGTTGTCCCAGCTACTCCGGAGGCTGAGGCAAGAGAATCACCTAAGCCTAAGATCTGGAGGCTCATAGCACTCTACTGAGGGTGACAAAGTGAGACTCTGTCTCAAAAAAAAAAGAAAGAAAGCACCGAGGCTGTGTGACTTCGTCACTGTGTGTCCCTCCATGGCTTCAGAGGCCCTTCCTCTTCAATGTTGCATGTCCTTGTCTGTGTTCCACATCATGCTTGGGTCTCCTACTGCTGGAATAGTGGCCCCATGAGGGGAGACTTATGTCTAGGTGGCTCTAGGACCAGAACCGACCTGGAGGAAAATATGTCAGTCAGGGGTGGCAAGAGACTGATGCAGGCTGAGGGAGCCAGTGCAGATGGAGGATTCGGGTCTGTGTTAAATCTTTCTCTAGGGCATTGACCCTTAGACCCTCCTGCCAGGTTAGGAGGTTAACTTAGAGGCGTCATGTTGTCCACCATGTGGAGCAAACACGGACATTTTCTAGTATTTCTGTCTAGCCACAGGTGCTTTGGGATTTTAGGAACGTGACTCATTTTATTTTGGAATTTAGAAATAGAAATATTTCTGGAGGCGAATGAGGAAGCCAAAAACAGCAGCTGTTGCAGGGCATGTGTTTTGCTTTTGTATTGTGTTCAGGGTTGCTTTGGGCCTCATGACCTAAGCTGAGAGATAGAGAGTGAACCTTGGCCTCACCTATATCTCCTGTGAAGCTTCTCTGAGTCGGTGTCTGTGCAGGACTGCTCGGCTGGGGCACAGGAGGTAGAGTGTGGTGTGGCCTGGTCTCACCTATGGCTGTGTTCTTTGCAGGTGCCCGTGAAGCACGTGTACCGTGTGCTGCAGTGTCAGGAGGAGGAGCTCACACAGATGGTGTCCACTATGTCTGATGGCTGGAAGTTCGAGCAGGTGAGGGGCCTCTGGCTAGGCTGACAGCAACCCCTGGTGCAGCTGAACTTTGTCTTACAAAGACCCCAGGGCCTAAGGGACTGGGTGAGGCACCCACCTCCTGATGGCTCCTGGAGGTGTAGGATTTCCTGTCAGTGTCCTCCAGGTCTGTTGGACTCACAAACTGCAGCTTGCGCCCTGTCCTGGGAGTTTGGGGAAAGGGGGCTGGAGGTCCTGCCCTGGCCCCAAACCACTGCCATGTCTGCATAGGGTGTGGACTTTCCCCAGCAGACTCAGCAGAAGGAGCAGCCTAGGCAGCATGAGCTATGCTGGGGCACTGTGGCCTATCATTAGGGAGCTCAGGACACTAACAATGTGATCTTTGGCTGTAGGTGTTTGCCCACAATCTTGTTGCCACTGTTCACAGGCAGATACTGAGGTTGGGGACCAGGACCTGATCAGCCTTTCATCCTGACACTTTCTTCTGTCTGAGGCAGGTTCTGTCCATGGCTGAAAGCCCTTGCGGCTCCTTGTGGCTCCCTGTGGCTCCCTGTGGCCTTTCTTTGTCACGGCTTCCTTTCCTTTGGATCTTTTGGAAAAATGGATCACTCTGTAGAATGCTTGCAGTTTCCCTTAGAATGTCGCTGAAGACAAGTTCAGTCTGCTTTTGCATCCCACCCTCCATGCCAGCCCCCTGGTCTCTGCTGGTTAGAGGGCAGCATGTTGGTGCACATCCTGCCTTGCCAGGGGCTGGATAGGATCCTCCATCTTGAGTATGTGTGTTTTTCATGCTCTGATCCCATCAAAATTGTGCCAGAGACTCAACATGGGTACCGAAACATTCCTTTGGTGGAAAAACTTGTCCATTGGGTTGTCCCTTGGTGGTGACCTTAAGCAGGGCTGGGGCCATGGGAAGCTGTTTTATCTGTTTAGGGCCTATGCAGGGGTCATCTGCACAGTGTCTGAGGTTCTTCTTCTGTCTGTGGCTTTTCTGGCTGGAAGGGAGGCTTTCCTGCCTCCTGATTCCTCTGCCCATGGCCAATGTAAGGACTTTGTAGCTCTTCTGGGTGAATCCCAAATCCGCTGCAGAGAGCGGGTTTCCTCCCGCTTCTTGATTCTGACCTGCTTTGCACATTTGTCCCTGAGGACACCCTCCCAGTTTGTGCCATTGAAACCCCAAGAGCCAGAATTGCTGAGCTGACAAGTGGCCAGGGAAGTGGAGTGGAACCCCAGGGGGGCTCTGGGTCCCCTTATTTGATTCCTTCTTTGTAAACCATGAGCCCGGGGCCCTGCAAAGTAGCCAGACCAAAACCAGGGTTATCTATGTTAGTGATAGGGTCAGAATGGGGCTTCAGAGCAAGGTGTGGAAATGGCATGCCCTGTGAGTGCATAGGGTCTCAGGCAGATGTGGCTTAAAGTGTCCCATGGAGGGCTAAAAGTATTTTCCTACAACTGCTGACCCAACACCGGCATCTTTGCAGTCAGCCTCACTGGACTGTGTCCTCCACTGCCTGCCAGATGGTCCCCCATCAGCACAGGTACTTGCCCCTTGCTTTGTGGACAGCTCTCCTGGCCTCTCCTCCTACATGTGCAGATCCATACATAGGGAGGCCAGAGTGAGTGGCTATTTAGCCATTTTTTGACTTGATAATTAAATTGTCCTTACTATGATTTTAATAGTATATTTTGATTAATGTTGTGTTTAAAAGCGTAAAGGTATTTGGCAACTCCTGTGGGTTATGGGATGTGGGCTAGCTATATGCCAGATGCTGGATGCTGCCCTGGAGGCATTAGAGAGCCTAAGGGTGTACCCAGCAGGTCCCAGTCAGATCCACCCAGTCCAAGTCAGACCTCAGGCTCAGCTTCCCAGGGTGCCTGTGAGACTCAGCATCTGGGCCCTGGGCTCCTCCTTCTCTGTACCCAGCATAGTTCCCAAACTCCCTGCCCTGCTGGGAGTGGGTCAGCCACAGTGGTCTTGCTTCCCTGGGGAAGGACTGGGGGTCAGTGGCAGGCACACACGGATGTGGCAGCTCATTTTTGGTGTAGGCCTCACCTGCCCCCACCCCACTGTCCTTCTGCCCTTCCCTGTGGCAGTTGGTCACTGTCCCCTATTGGCCCAGCTGGCAGCACTGAGGAGGTTTAGTATTCCCACTGGCTGTGCAGTCACGTGGTGCTGTGGGTGTGTGCACATGTGATGGGACAGGTGCTTCACAAATGTCTTTGCTGTTGGTTTGTTAACCATATCCTGAAACCTACCCTCAGTTTCCCTGAGGGCTGGCAGGCTCTGCTAGGCTGTTTGTGGCTGTTATCTTCCTTGAAGTGGGCGTTAGGAAGCCCAGGCACCTGTCACATGGTCCTCCCACGTGTCTCCCTCCAGCTTGTCAGCATCGGCTCTTCCTACAACTACGGGAATGAAGACCAGGCGGAGTTCCTGTGTGTGGTTTCCAAGGAGCTGCACAATACCCCATACGGCATGGCCAGCGAGCCCAGTGAGAAGGCCAAGGTGAGCAGTGCTGTGCAGCCTAGTGCCTTGAGGGAGGCTCCTACCTGTAAGGGGGTGGGGGGTTAGAAGGCTTTTTCTTCTTAAGCTTCCTCATTTCTTGCCAGTCTCAGTAAGCCTGGTATCCAGGCCCCCTGGTGGCCACCCTCACATGACTCCTGCCTGACTTGTCAGAGGCAGGGTCTTTGTGGAACCAGGGGTCTGTGAACATAGGCTTCCCTCAAGCTGTGTGGCAGGGTTGTCCTAGAAGTGTACCCCAGGCCTGCCAGCAGGGGGACTACTGCTATGGGCTGTTCTCTTGGGAGAGCCAGGGATCCTCTGTTCCCAGGGGCCAGCCACCAGTGGCCCTTTTGGCCATTCTCCCAAGTGGATGGATGGGCTCTTGGAGGCCGGCAGCTGCCTATTCTTAGTATTGTGGTTAGTGTATAAAAGAAGAGTGTCCTGCAAGCTTTGTGAGGGTTAGGCTCTGTTGAGTGTCTGCCCACCACAGTGGCCAGTCCTGAGTGGACTAGGATGGACCCCTGCTGGGCTCAGGCCCTCTGTTGCCTGAGGAGGGTACTGGAGGCCAGGAGAAGGAGAAGACAGGGAACTACTTGCCTTGATGGCTGTGGATTAGCCTATAGGTAATCATTCTGGTGATGTTTCCTCTGGAAGTGTCCTTAAGGTTGGGGCTCCAGGACAGACAGATGCTCTGTCCCTGCAGAATCTGGCATTGACCTGGGGTAGCTCTACCTGGCAGGACTCCATTTGCCTCTGTGCCAGGGAGCCTACGGCCTGCTGAGGATGTCGGGAGTGGTCTGGCAGGACCTGGGAGGTGGCAACAGGCCTCTATGGGTGGCCATCCAGGGGGGTTAGTCATGGGCCCACAGTTGACCCTGGTAAAGGCTCAGGGTATTGCCAAAGAGGCTTTGAGTGGGTGCCAGAAAAGGCTAGAACTGGAAACTGATGACGTTAATCCCAATACTCCTGGGGCAACTTCACACTTTGGCTGGTTGCCAGAGCATTTGAGCCACCTGCCCAAGACCAACCTTGTGAACCTTTCCAAGTCTTCCTTGGGAGATATGGGCTTGGGAGCAGGTAGAGTCACCAAGTGTGTCTCTGGGGGCTAAGCTAGCCAGGCCCACAGCAGTGGTCTCACCATGCTGATGTAATGGTGTGTGCTTGCTGTGGGCAACTGCCTGGGCCTGAGCCTCCTGTCCCCAGACTCCCAGTTAGCTGTGTGTACAGACACCAGGCCTGTTGTATCAATGCCAGGCCTGAGGTCGTGCTTCCACAGTCTGGTGTCTTGAAGGCAAACCCACCTCCCTGAGAGCCCCGAATCCAGTCACAAGCAGTTGTGGGTTCTTTTATAAATTGTTTCATTTTTAGAAGCTTTTATTTTTGGACTTAAACGGTCTTCATAACCAAGCTCACCAGGGCACAGTTCGCTCAGGTGGTTCTTCAGTTGCAGAAAGGACACATTCTGTTCTCTGAGGAAGCCCCAAGTATGACCCCAAATCCCTTTACTGTTGAAATGTGGCCCTGTTTCTCTTTCCAAAAATACATAGCTCTGAACTAAGGCAGGTACATGGCTTCTAAGTGGGGCAGTGGTGGCAGCTCCCCTGGAGGTGGAGCTTGGTCCAGGGTCTTTGGGAGCTATGGAAGATTGGGGGCCAGATCTGGAGGACAGAGTGTTGGGGGCTCCTGTGTGCAGCCTGGTTGGAACGGGGTCACATTTCTGCAAGCAGCTAGTCTCTGCTGACTTATCCCACAGCATGTGGTGGTCTCCTGGTACTCCTGGGCAGCTTTTTCCCCATTCAAGTTGGAACTGGTGGGAGTGAGGGATGTCAGAGCCCCCAAGGATGTGGCAAACAGTCTACACACATGTGTCTTCACCATAACACCAGCTGCAAGTACAGGAACCCCCAAACCACTGTCAAGCTGGAGAACTTGTTGGAAGGACTCACAGAACTTAACCATGAGCAATTCAACTCAGGGCCACCATTTATTGTAGAAGACTATAGCAGGACGGGGTCAGGTCAGCCAAGGGAGACTTGTGGGGCTGAGGCCCGGAGAGGCCTCCTGCTAGAGTCAGGGCATGTCCCTTCCTGCCACCCACAGAGAATCAGCAGCCAGAGAAGCTCCTGAGCCTTGGTGTCTGGGATATTTCTGGGGCTCCTCCCTCTGTCATTGAGAAGTGGGGCTTGTCCAGTGTGACCCATGGCCCCCAGACCAGCAAGGGATGAAAGGCCACCTTGCAAGAGCCAGGGTGAAAAGCCAGACTTCTTTTGGGGAAGGCTTCAGTTTTCCCCAAGTGGTGGGATAGGGCCAGCTCTGTAACTTAGGGGTAAGACCATGCCCTGGGGCAACAACAGGCCCATGGCTCCTGACCCTCACCATGGGGCTTCCATCCTATCTGCTGGCTCTCCCCCCTGACGTATCTTCTTCTCCACGATGCACGCTGCCTGCCGCGCCAGAGTGATGACGAGGACTCAAGTTACCCAGGGAGTGACTCAGATTAAGTGTAGATGTCATGGTGAGCTCTGCACCCTTACAATTGACCCATGCACCATAGACTCCCTGGCCCTCTGACCCAGCTGACCCTTGCCCATATCTGCCCTGTGCCTCTAGTTGGTGAGAACCTTCTGTGCTCTGTGCTGACTGTAGATCCATAGTAGAGCTGCCTATGGTGGTGGGGCTGTTGCTAGGACACTGGGTGTTGCACTGTTAGTGTCTCTTCCTCATGACGCCCATGGATAGGAGGATGGGCATTTGCTGCAATAGTAGAGAGCCCTTTGCCCCAGGCCAGGCTGTGGACATCAGCAGGTGTGGACTGGAGTGCCTCCTGGGGCTGGGCAGTGTGTGCTCGCTCCAGCCTGCTGGCCCCAGTGGGGAGCCCTCCTGCCCAGCTCAGGCCACAGGGCTCAGGAAAGCTGTGCAACAGATGGTGTACCCCCATCTTGGACACCAGAACCTGAGATGTCCTTTGTTCTGCCCAAGCCAGGGGATGCTGCCACTATGTGGTCCTAAAAACCATGTCAGCCGCCCTGGGGCCTGCCTTGTCTCTGAAGTTGGATGCAGCCCTCCTTATGGAGGGTGGTCCTGGGTGGGAGCCTGCCCAGAAGAGGTGGGTCCTACCAGAGCTTTGTCTAGGACAGTCACTCACAAGCCCCAGGGCCTAGTTTTGCTGACTCCTCTCTGCTCAGCTGCCTCCAGCTCCACATGGGGTGGGTGGGCTTTACTTGGTGTGGTATCTGTGTCTCCTCCAGATGTCCCATCAAGCTCAGGATCACAGTGCCTTTGTCAGCCAGGAGGGGCTGTGCTATAGCACAGCAGGAGGTGCTGGGGAGGTAGTAGAGAGCAAACAGGGAGGGAGGGCTGAGGAGTGGCCAAGAGGCGCTCAGACTGTAGGGACTGGGACAGGCCAGGAGTTGGGAGTGTCAGGGGACAGGCAGGAGTGACTCAAGGGAATGAACTGCCATTCAGGGAGGTAAGTAGCTGCCAGTGGGCTCCCTGAGAGTCATATGGCTGGTCACCCTGCTGTGTTGTCAGGTTGGGCTCATGGTGTTCTGGCCTCTGGCCTGGTACTTAGCAGCCCGGACATGATATGTGAGGTCAGTCAGTCACTGCTGAGTTGACTCCCAGTGAGATGCGCCAGCTCCAGTGGTCCCTACTTGGGGACGCAAGCACCCCCTGTATCGGCCTTTGGGTCTGGGTGGTTCATTTTAGGGGTTCAGCTGAGCATTTGCTAGTGCCCAGGTACATCCTCAGGGAGCCCTTAGGCAGGCAGAGGTAGAGGCCAGTGAGGGGATCGAGATGGGTGTGGGGGATTCCCAGGAAGCCCAGCATATGGACATGTAACAGGGTGCAGGGGAGGGAGTGTGGGCTGTAGGAGGTATGGGTAAGAGAAGGACAGGTCAGGGCAGGGGCTGCTGAGGGACCCCAAGGCCCAGCTACATATGCCTGCCTGAGGCTTGGGACTGGGTTGGGCTGAGAGATTCAGCAGGCAGTGCCTGTCAGGTGGGTGGTGAACCCTCAGGTGGGGTCTGTACCCTTGGGAGGCAGCAGAGGGCCCTGGGAAACAGGCGACAGGTTCCCTGGGCAGACAGCAGGGACTGCCATGGGACGGGGGGGTGTCTCTGGGGTCTTGCCAAGGATCTGCCCTTGTCGAGGGCCATGCCAGGATGTCTCACAGTGGGTTGGAGGCCACAGGCTTATTGTTGCGAGGGAGAGTACTTGGGACAAGAGCTGATCTGTTTGGCAGGGGCTGAGTGGGGAGGAGTGACCCTGGGTGGGGCCTGCGTGTGGCCAGGGCACAGGATGCGCAGGTGTGCCCCCTGCCTACCAGGACTCTGGCCTCCCATGCCAGTTTCCTCTGGGCCCCTGAGCTGAGTGATCTGTCTGTGGCCAGCTCCAGGCCTATGGGCTCAGCTTTCTGCAGCAGGTGCTTGGTCAGGGCCATTTGCCCCATCCAGGGCCTGATCCCTCATTCTCTACATTTGGTGTTTTTCAGATTTTGCAAGAACGGGGTTCAAGGATGTGAGAGACAACAGTATTGACAGCTGAAAAAATGAACTACTTTTTCCCAAGATGCAATGAACTGCCTTGTCTAGGAAGCTTGGCTGTGAGAAGAAACCTGCTTTTGATAATTTTCCTAGAGATCTGGGTGTGAATCCTTTTTTGCCTCTGAGGTGGGTGGTGAGAGACAGGCCCAGCTGTCTAGGGCCAGGCATCCCCACTGGGAGGAGGTGCTGTGGCCAGTGGGCATTGTCTCTGGGGGGCCTTGCTCTGTCTTTTCCAAGTGCCACGTGGGACTGAGGCAGGATGCTTCTGAGGAGTCCGTGTTATCACTGAAGACCGTTAAAGGACAGCGTTCTTGGTGCTACATGAACAGTCTGTAAAGGCAACCTGGGCCTTACTGGCAGGAGAGGCAGCAGCCACGTCGAATGTCCAGTGTACTGGGCCTCTGCTCTGGGTGTCTGCTGGTCACCCAGTGTCAGACTCTGGGCCTCTGTTGGGGAATCTGTGCTGTCTCCCAGGTGTGCTCGTGTGATGGTTTCTCAATCTGGACAGCAGCTCCTGGCACAGGTGGCTTCTTTGTCATCACTACTTCCTGGCATCGCTCCCAGGACCTGGTCTCCTTCAAAAACAGGCTGCAAGCCCAGCCTGTTTGAGCCTCAACGGTCAAGGCTTCTCAATTTCTATTTTCCAGGAGAGAGAACTTTGTATCCCTTTTTTCAATTGTGGTTGTCTCCCCAATGTTCACACTCCCTAGAAATGCCTACAGGTGTTGTTCTGTTTGGGTTGATCTGTTAATTAATCATCATGGGGGGCAGAAGCAGTGCCTCACCCTCCCGCTCTGGGGGAGCTGGCGCCCGTCAGTGCCTTGTCGCGGCTGGGACAGAGGTTGGGCTGGAAGCCTGTCCACCCGGCTTCTGGAGCTGACACTCTGGGTTACGTTGAATATTTTGGATGTTTACAGCGTATCACAAACGTTTCTCTCCTCTCGCCGGCTCTCGTTTTCTCTGTATAACTATGCAGTCCTCTCTCTCTTTCTGGGATGTTCGAGACTTCACACAGCCTACATAGGCTCTGCCATCTGACATGACGTTGGAGCTACTAGAATCCCCTAGAAACTGCTGCCTGTATGCTTTGCAGACCTCTCAGCTGGTTGTAGGACTTATCCGAGTCTGGCGGACCTGGCTCGAATGAGCAAGCTCTTTGCTCCTCCAACTCTGGCCTCCCCCTCCTCCCAGGGGGAGCTGTGCAAACTAACCACTGGGGGCTGCCACATGTAGGTCAGAGACTCTGACAATGTCTAGTGTCAAATGCTTCCGGAGACTTCCTGCCTAGGCCTCTTTCCCTTCTTCTTTGCCAATAACCTGATTAACCAAGTTCTCCAGCATCTAGGACTTACCTCCTTGTTTTTTGTAAGGTCTCTTGTATGTTGTTACATGTTTGGTTTAAACAGTTTCTAAAAGCCTTTCTATAGGGCAGATTTAGCCACTGGCTGACCTGTCCTCCCCAGTGGAGCCCCAGAAGGAAAGTGGCCTGTTGTTGGCCACAAGGTGTGCTCTTTGGGGAGCTGCTGGCCGCTTAGCATTGTTTGATTTATGACCTTGACATAATAGATAGGCTCGTGGTTTTTTTAATTTAAAGATGTTAAGACTTAATTCACTAAAATTTATTCTAAGGGGATATTTATACTTTTATACTTTTTTAGGTATCCGTATTTTATCAGCTTACAGTTTAATGCCTAAGTTTCCCCTGAAAATAGCAAATAAAATTGTGTATTTATGAATGAGCATAGCAACTGTTAGTGTTTTAAGATGCACAGGGATGCTCCTGCCAAGGAAGCACTGGCCTAGCTGCTCAAGGCTCTGCCTCAGCACAGTTGGGCTGGGATGGAGCCAGGCCTTCCCAAGTTCTGTCCCTGGTGGGGCTGGCTTGGACCAGGGCTGGCAGATTCAAGCTGGGTACCTCACCTCCCTTATGCTTACATCATGCCACCACTCCCAGGGGAGAGGAGACCAAATACAGATGACTTTTTATGAGACTAGACTTGAACTCCTGGCCTCAAGCAATCCTCTTGCCTCAGCCTCCAAGGTAGCTGAGACTACAGGTGCCCACCATGCCCAGCTCAAGTGAGGTTTTCTGAAAGTGCTGATACTTCATGGAGTTCATATCTACTCAGTTGGCTGAGCTCAAGTGACTGAGCTCAGGCTTGGAGGCAACTATCTGGGGCCTGGCACCCCTGTCTGACCTGGTAGCTCCTCTGTGGAAGCTTCCAGGCTCCCTTGAGGGAAGTTCCTGTTTCCAGTGTCCTTTGGAGGGCTCTGGCTACCTGGGGTTGGCCAGGAATTCCTTGACCCCAGGATGCTGGAGTCTCCTAGCTTTGTCCTATGGCCAGCCAGGGTGATGGACCCATTCTGACCTATCAGGGCCCTAATGAGGACTGTCCTGCTCTCTTGGGCTGGGGTGTAGGATGGGGATGGGGAGGGGGGCTGCCTGTAGCAAAGCCCAGGTGCTTCCAGGTGTCCAGTATGCAGCCAAGGGGTCTTTCAGTTGCCTGAAACCAGGGCATGACTTGCAGCCCTTTGGCTGGGCAAACTGTGAGCGCCTAGGAGAGGCCTGAGTATGGTGGGGGTCCTCAATCAAAGCCGGAGCCTCCCTCTCATCTGAACAAAGGCTGGGAGGGAGTCTGGCTGTCCAGTCTGGGTCCTGGGCTGGGCCAAGGGCTCTCAGGGCCTCTAGATCTACTGGGCAGGGCTCACCCTGCCCCTCCTCAGACTCTGAGCCTCTGGCACCACCTTCCTGCCATAGGGGCTAGGGGACCACCAGCCATGTGGCTCCAGGAAGCTAGAGGGCAGGGCAGGTCTCCCAGACTGCGTTTCCCAGATACTAGGCCTTCTGCACAGCCCTACCTAGAGCCTTGCAGAGCATTGCAAGGGGCAGGTAGTACCCTTCCTTGGCATCTCTCCCTTCCCTTTCCCTATATTATTGGTGTCTGAGGGTCTCTATCTTCTATCCTCCAGAGCTGCGAACGGTGGCTGGCTGGTACCTCACCTTGCAGATGTCCATACCAGCTGCATCCTGTGGGGAAGGTGGGGGGGCCTGGCTTTGGGGGCTACCTCCACACTTGTGAGCATCTGAGTGCCAGGTGGTGGCGTGGGGGCACTTTACCCTCAGACACCTCCCCAGCGCCGATGTTCGCAGGCCTGGAGTTCAGCTTAGGGCAGGCCTGCCTGTGGTGACTCCTGACCAGGTTTTTAGGCCAGGACTCCTGGCCAGAGTTTTCCTTCCTTGGGCTCCTAGGCTGATGTGGGTATGTGGTGTGGGCATGTGTGACCTGTGCATGTGGATTTCTGGTTGTAGCCCCCCTGGAGGGTTGTCTGGCTCCTGCCTCACCTGTGGATTGCTGTGGTGGCCCAGGTGGCCTTTCACTGGGCTTAGGGAGGTGGCTCCAGCTAACTCTCACTTGCCTTCTGTGCCCAGTCTGTGCCAACCTGTCCCTTGTGTTCTTCCTGCAGCCGAAAGGGCTCTGCTGCCTCTGCCCACCTGGCAGAATGAGGCTCTGCTTTGTAGTGGCCATGTGAAAAGTTGCACTTGAACTGCACCCCCATCGGGGTGGGAGAGGGAAGCTACAACAGAACCTGGGACATTCTCTCTTCACATCCTCCAACACTAAGCTTGGTGTGAACTGGGAATCAGATGGAATAGACTGCTTTCCCTTTATGCCCATGTCCCTGCAGAATGTTCTCCAACAAACTCCTACAGCTGTCCTGGGTCTTGGTGGGGTGGGGCAGTGTCCTAAAGCTGGCCTTGGTCCTGGTCTCTGGGAGACTTCCCTTTAGAGATGATCTCACCTCCAACCTCCCCTAGGAGTCCCACTCAGCCACACAGGGGTTGCCCTTGGGGTCAGCATGGCCCAACCCACCCTATCCCTTCTGCACCTGCCTTCCCCTCAAGACATAGCTGTACCCAGCTAAGTGGGAGAGTGGCAGGGGAGATGCCTTATGTTTTGTTCCCAACTGTCTCCCCAGGGCCAGTGCCCAGCAGGTGTTTGGTAATTGGGTGTTGACGCCTTCCCTGCACTGTGCAGGGTGGGCTGGCTGTGTGTGCACAAATATGCCTTGTATATCTGGGTTGTGAGCGTGGGTATGCACACATATGAGGGGCATGGATGTGCACAAGGCGTGAGTGCATGCCATGTGTTCATGGCTGGCCCTACCTACTCTCCCCCTCCCCCTGGACTTCCTGGTGGGAAGCCCAAGCTAGGAAGAGAGGAGCTGGAGTCAAGGGAGAACCTGCAGTCAGGGGAGAACCCAGGGTACAGGGCACCCCTAGACAAGGCCAGGGCAGCAGCAGTGGGTGGTCCCCCCCCCCCAATCCTTGCCTCCTTGCATGGGTCAGAAAAGCACAGGGTGCAGGCACTTGCCCAAGGGGACAGCTGTCATTGTTTTCTCTGCTGACATAACTTAGAGAAGCCTGGGGTGATGCATCAGCATCTTTCCTCCTCCCACTCCTATCCTTCCACCCTCCTCCCCTCTCCCCTTATGAGGCTTCTCTTCCCCCCAACCCTCCTCCATCCTTGTAAGACACTAGCTATCCTGCCATGATCTTTCTACCTGTGTCTGTCTCTGTCCCCAGTGCCTAGCACAGGGCAGCCCTTGGCAGATGCTCAGGATGATGAAACTAAGGCACAGGGTGGCAGTAAGATAGCCTGTTAGGGGGGTGGCTGGCATCACAAGGACATTGCAGCCTTGGGGTCCATTGGTGTCCTTGCCTTGGGTTGCCTTCTTTCCCCCTGGGAACCCCGCCCTCCGCATCTTCCCCCACCCAGGCCACCTTCTTCAGCCCCCAGAACCCCTCAAGGATCCCCACATGATAGCTGGCATGGACATTGGTTTTTTATTGGACAGTGAACATAAATAACTGGGCATTTGAGAGAGGGGAGGACAAAGGCTACTTACAAAGGGATACTGCAGGCTGGGAGGGCTCAGAGGTGGGTGAGCATCACCAGGAGGACCAGAAGGACAGAGGGAGCAGCCTGGGAGGGAGCAAGGTTATGGCGAAGGGGCTGCTGACCCCGGGGGCCTCGGTTCTGGATACTGGACCCAACCCGTTGGAACTGCAGTTCGGGAATGATCCGATGGATCCAGTTGTGGTGGGAAGTGACCCGAATATAGACGCCAGGGCGGTTCTGGCGGGCGCAGCCCTCGCCCCAGCTGATCACCCCAGCCTGCATCCATGACTGGCCCACAAGGCACACTAGGGGGCCGCCGGAGTCGCCCTGTGGATCAGCAGAGGTGCCATGAGAGCCCACCCCAAGTTCAGTGCAGCCCAGAGGCAGTGTCAGTGTCAGCAGATGCGTACACCTGTGTTCTACTCTGCCCTGCCTCCCTCCCCTTCCCCCAACCTTCTTGGCTTTCCTTTTCTTAACGAGGGTGCCCATTTCTCTAGTGTCCCTGGATCATCTGACCTAGTCATCTAGAGAATGTGTGTTGAAAATGCAGTTTCTTGCAGCCCCACTGACTCTGACCCTCCTGGGGTATGGGGTTCCAAGAATCTGCTTTTTCAAAACAAGTTTCCCAGCTGGTTGAATGCTTAGTTCATGCAGCTGGGGCATCATCCCACCTAGACTGGGGCCCGCAGGCCAGGGCTGAGTCCCTGGAGCCATGTTGGCCCCTACCTTGCAGGCATCCTTCTTGCCCTCAGCAAAGCCAGCACAGATCATGTCATCCTTGATGGTTTGGGGCTGGAAGCCAGACTCAGCATCTTTGCTGTACAGCAGGTTGCACTTAGGCGTGCCAATGATGGGCACAGCTAGCTTCTGCAGGATCCGAGGATTGGGCAGGCGGTCTGGGGAAGGGTGAAGCACCCTGCAGTTTAGTGGGCAGTCTCTGTGAGGACCCATGGCCCTGTCTTTTTTTTTTTTTTTTTTTGAGACAGAATCTGGCTCTATTGCCCCAGCTAGAATGCAGTGGTGTCATCATAGCTCTCTGCAGCCTCAGACTCCTGGGCTTAAGTAATTCTCTAATCTTGGCCTCCCAAGTAGCTGGGACTACAGGCACCACCATGCCTAGCTACTTTTCCTATTTTTTTTTTTTTTTAATAGAGAAAGCATCTTGCTATATTGTCTTGGCTGGTCTCAAACTCCTGGCCTCAAGTGATCCTCCCATCTTGCCCCTGTAAGTGCTGGATTACAGGTGAGAGCCAAATTGCCTGGCTTGCACCTCCCCACCTTGTGCTGATGTTTAGACCTCTCCTTGCTCAGGGCTTTGTGGACCAACTCCTTCCCTCCCTCATTCTTTTTGTTTTGGGGGGGCGGACAGAGTCTCTGTCACCTAGGCCTGAGTGCCATGGCATCATACCTCACAGCAACCTCAAAATCCTGGGCTCAGGGGCAGCACCTGTGGCTCAAAGGAGTAGGGTGCTAGCCCCATATGCTGGAGGTGGCGAGTTCAAATCCAACCCTGGCCAAAACCCACATAAATAAATAAATAAATAAAACAAGAACTCAGGAAACTAGTTTGTTAAAAAAATCCTGGGCTCAAACAATCCTGCCTCAGCCTCCGGAGTAGCTGGGACTACAGGTACCTGCCATGATGCCCAGCTGGTTTTTCTGTTTTGTTTTTTTAGAGACAGAGTCTCACTTTATCACCCTTGGTAGAGTGCTGTGGTGTCACAGCTCACAGCAACTTCCAGCTCCTGGGTCTAGGCAATGCTCCTGCCTCAGCCTCTCGAGTAGCTGGGACTACAGGTGCCTGCCACAACGCCTGGCTATTTTTTGTTGCAGTTTGGCTGGGGCTAGGTTTGAACCCACCACCCTCAGTATGTGGGGCTGGTGCCCCACCCACTGAGCCACAGGTACCAGCTGGTTTTTCTGTTTTTAGTAGAGACGGGATCTTGCTTTTATTCAGGCTGGTCTCAAACTCCTGAGCTCAAGTGATCCACCTGCCTTGGCCTCCCAGAATTTGAGAACACAGGCACCCTTCTTTCTAAGCACCACGATGGGCCTTCCATCTCTTCCCTTCTCCAGGTATGTGTCCCATTCTCTCTAGGCCCCCCTTACCTTGCTCACTGGGGCTGCCCCAGCCTGTGACCCAGCAGCTTGTGCCTGTCTCAAAGATGACTGAGGGGTCAGGCATGCACACAGGAAGGATGTAGTCGGTGAATGTCACTGGTTCTTCCAGCTCCACCAGGGCCACATCGGCACTGGAGGCCATGCCCTGGTACAAAGGGTTGCTCTCTACCCGCTTCACCCGGGCATACATGGCATGTGGCCCTGGCCTCACCAGCTGCCGAGCCCCCAACAGGACCTGGTACAGGGATGTTTCAGAGGTGCTGGAAAGAGAGCAGAGAGTTGTCCCAGGGATCAGGCAGCTGGGAGGGGCTGGGGGTGCTCCTTGTCCCACCATGGTGCCTGACATCTCTCTCTGCACATTATCTTATCTTAAGGATGTCTTCTTGGGGGGGGGGCAGCAGCTCCAGACAGTGGAACCTGAAGCCTTGATTCCCCTCCCCACCTCTGGCCCCCAGGTGACCTGGGGCAAGTTACTTAGCAAGTTTTCTGACTCAGTTTCCTCATCTGTAACATGGGGACGGCAACAGCCCTCCCTGAAAGGCTTGCTGTGAGAGATGAAGGGGGGGCCTCCCCCACAGGGTGTTGCAAAGCCTTGCTCGAACTGTGGGCTTCTGGCAGGTGACCTACACTGAACCTGAGCTTCTGAATTTTATAAGAATCCCAGGGCTGCGAGGAAGAGAGGTGCTTGGGAAACCCTGTGGGTCTGGGCCAGGGTAGTGGGGAGTAGGAGGGACTGGGTTTGATTGCACAGGTGACCATGGACACCTAGAAGGGGAGGAAGGAACTTTTTGCCCCAGTACTTGGGCTTATTACCGGAGTCACAGCCAGGAAGAGAGTATCCTAGTTTGAGATAGGAGAAGCCAGGGTAAGGGAGGAGCCTGCCAGCATAGCAGGGACAGGGCCCCAGGTGTGACACAGTGCCTCATTGGCAAGACCGGCATCTGAGGAGCGAGCCCTTCTGGGCTGGGAGGAAAAGGTGGGGCAACGATTGCAGCTGCAAGTCAGCCCTGGGGTTGGAGCTAAAGGAAGCCAGTCTCTGGCTGGGACGTGGGCCAGTGCAGACAGCTGCTGTGGTGGTGCTGTCCACGGTGCTGAAGAGCCGGGCGCGCATACTCACTTGGGGAAGCAGTGTGCTGCAGTAAGGACCCAGCGCTCTGTGACCAGGCTGCCCCCGCAGAAGTGGCTCCCGTTGCGCTGGATGCTGACCTGCCAGGGCCACTCACCCTCCATAGCGTCCTGCCCGCCCACCATTCGGTTCAGCATCCGTGGACGCCCGCAGGCTGGGGGGGGACACAGCAGGGGTGGGGCACTTGCTGGAGTTCTGCTCTCTGTGGGCCCTCCCCTAGTCTAACACTCCAGCCTCCACTTTCTGCTCCATCCTCAACCCCCTGCCCTGAGCTGCCCATGATGCTGGGGGATGTGGGGCCACAGCATGGGCTTGGCCTCTGATGCAGGTAGACCCTCCCATGTACCTTGCTGCCTGCCCTTGGTTGTGGAGAGTGGCCTTAAGTCCTATGTCTCAGGGCCCAGAGGGGTTGAGATAACATGTCTCAGGGTCTGGCACAAAACAGATATCAGAAGGATGGCTGGGGTGTCACAGCCTCTGGGAAGTAAGTAACTATTGGAATGGTCTCTAAACCCTGCCCCTCTGCCCCATACCTCAGTGTGTGAGACCTCCCACCTACTTCCGGGAGTCCAGTTCTGCAGAGCCACAGCCTTTCCTAACTTTGGGCTTTCCTGCACATTCATCATCCCTTCTGGATGTCTGTCTCCCAGCCAGTTTTGCAGCTCTCAGCCTAGCTACTACCTCCTGTCCCTCCCAGCCAAGGGCCTGGGATGCTTACCTCTTGATATCTTGGCTCCCTGAGTCCCTGGAAGTGAGAAAAGGGGTGAAAAGCCAACTGCCAGGGCCTGTTCCTGCCCTCCTCCACCCCACCAACGGGCATAGCCCCTGCCCTCTTGCCCTCCCTTGGCCTTCTGAGGGACCTCAAAGGAAAGGCTAGAGATCTGTTTTCTCCAGTCCTGAATCTGCAGTGTTTACAGGCTCAGACCTGGTGTCAGAGTTTATCTGCAAGGGCAGACTGTCTCCCTGCCACACAGGTTGAAGATTAGGAAATGCCAGTGAAGGGTTCCTGTGGCCTGATGTCCCCTTCCCATCCTTGCAAGGATCTCTCCCTCAACACCCCACACCCATCCTTGTCTGGAAGGGGAGGATCTGGCTTTCAGCCGTGGCACTGTGGGGCCCACCTTTCTCCCCAGAGCTGGATAACAGGAGGCCCAGGGACCTCCTCTATATTTCAATAATTGGGCCCTTTCTCATGGTCTGTTCTGGAGGGAGTAAATCTACTTCAAGTTCTTCCCTAAGTCACACTTCAGTTCTGAATCTATAGTCCCAGTCTCCTGCGCTCCTCCCTGGTCTCCGGTGGGGGCCAGGGGGAGAAGCTGGCCCAGTGACCACCAAGAGCCAGCCTTCCCAAGACTCTCAGAAATCCCAGCAGGCTCTGCAGCTAATGCCCAGGACCCCCTGCTGGACCATATGTGCCCCATCCCCCAAGGTGAGGGAACAGGCAGATAAATGAAGAATAGGGCTGTTCTGGGGAAGCAGGAATGGGGGACCCATTTTCCAAGGTTCATTGCCTCCCACCCCTGTGGGCCTGGGGGCAAGGCTTGTAACTTGACCTATACCAAACACTAGAGACTCTAACAGGGCTGCAGTCCACAGTCCAGGGACAACAGCATTGCAAGGGAAATGCCTACCCTCTAAAGAGACTTTTCACAGCCCCACACTGTGGTTCCTGGGGCAACGCTGGGTGGGGGTTTATAACAACCACCTCTCCACATCTTGGCCCTAAGCCCCAATCTTTTCCCAGGCCCAGAGGGCAGGGCTCCTTCTATTGACTGGGTCTTCACTTTGACCAAAAATACTAATACCATGGAGTTGAGGGGCCGTGGGAACAAAAAATGGCCATGGGGCATCTGAGGATCCTGTGAGATTCTTGCTCTTGCTGCCACACTCCTTGTTAGGAGTATGCTCCCCAACACCAGCTCAGGGCAAGGATGCTGAGGTTGAGGTTGGACCTTGGCGTGGCAAGGAGAGGGAAGCTGGATGGGGGCAATAGGAGCAGGTGGCCCCCGGGGGGGCCCAGCAGCCAGAAGCAACAGGAAGTCTGCCCTGGATGCTCTGCTCTGTTCATGAAGTGTCCTTTGTTTTTTTCTGTTTTTGTTTTTGATTTTTTGAGACGGAGCCTCAAGCTATCCCCCTGGGTAGAGTGCCATGGCATCACGCTCACAGCAACCTCCAACTCCTGGGCTCAAGCGAGTCTCC
>NW_003852439.1:8979220-8985072 GCF_000181295.1 Otolemur garnettii
ACTGTGGCGGCGCCTATAGTCCCAGCTACTTGGGAGGCTGAGGCAGGAGACTCGCTTGAGCCCAGGAGTTGGAGGTTGCTGTGAGCTGTGAGGCCATGGCACTCTACCCGGGGGGATAGCTTGAGGCTCTGTCTCAAAAAAAAAATAAATAAATAAAAGGAAATGCAAGTGCCAGTGGCACCTGTGGCTCAATGAGTAGGGCGTGAGTCCCATATACCCAGGGTGGTGGGTTTGAACCCTGCTCTGGCCAAACTGCAACAAAAAAATAGCCAGGCATTGTGGCGGGTGCCTGTAGTCCCCGCTACTCGGGAGGGTGAGGTAAGAAAATCGCCTAAGCCCAAGAGCTGGAGGTTGCTGGATGCCACAGTACTCTACTGAAAGCGACAAAGTGCGACTCTGTCTCTAAAAAAAAAAAAAAGAAAGGAAAGAAAAGAAAATGCAAGTGCCCGATTGGGGCATTCTTCCCCCTAGTCCTTCCTGTCTTAGTATAAGACAATTCAGGTTTCTAGCACCGGACCCCTTGCTCTTTCTATGGCCCAATGATTCCGCCTGTAAAATGCTGTCCAATTCTTCCACCCTCTGTCCTCTCCCTCTGGTTCTCCCTGCTGAATCCACACAGCCACCCCTCCTTCCTACACAGATTTCTCCCTGCTAATGCAGCTCCGCCACTTAGGCTGTGCCTCTGGCCTCTGAGTGTTTGTTCTCCCTACCCCACACCTGAATGTTCCCTCCTCCCAATCTACAAGTACTACTCTTGATCTAGAAATTAAGGCCTAACTAAAGTGCCACCTCCTTCAGGAAGCCCTCCTTGTATACATTGTCCATCTTGGAAAACTCATGCCTAGTCCTGCCCTCCCAACAAATAGATCTCATAGAGCTCTGCCCACCTCAACTTGGAGTTAGAGTCCATGTCTTGTCTCCCCAATGTGCCCCCACATCTGGGGACATGAGTTCAGGAAACATGTGGAGGGACAGAATGAGGGTGGTGAGCTGGTGGGGGCTGACTGGGAAGAGGTAATGTTGAGAGGTGGGCCCTTGGGGTGGGCATCCTGTTGAGGGCTGGACAAGACACTTGGGGATCAGGCCCATTGTCCTGGGCCCAGAGCCCCTGATGTTCCCATAGCTGGTGAGTGGAAGAGCCACCAGCCAGAGGCCTGGGGAGGTGCTGGGCCACCCCTGGGCTGGGGGTGCTGATGGCACCCAGTAGTCCAGCCTCTTGTCACCTTTGTGAGCCAAGTGCAGCCCACTTTGGTGATGACCTTGATTACTCACTCCTTGAAGGGTAATTGCTGCCCTACACTCCTGTGGAGATAGACTCCCCCTTAATAATAACCTTATCCTTGTGCCAGGAGGCCAGGAGTGGGAGGCCCACAGAGGTGCCACCCTGGTACCCTCCTAGCCCAGAGAATGAGGAAGCACAGAGCCCTGGCTGAACTGCTGTCTGGGGTGACCTGACTCAGCCCTGGGAGGTGACCTGAGGACAGGGAAGTGTGGCAGCTGCCAGGCTGGCCAGGCTGGCCAGGCTGGCTCAGGAATGTGGAAAGGTTTCCCTGGCATAGAGTGGCCCACCCTGCAGGGAGGGGCTGGCACCTGCTACGACCTGGGACAGGGAGAGGGCACTGTGGGCACCTCCTGCTCCTCTGTCAGTGGGAGGGGGACCCTCTGCAGCCTGTACCCCTTGATCCCTTTTCTCTGCTTAGTTCCCAGCCAGCCTCTAGGGTGCCCAAACTCCAGCAGAAGCCTCAGCTTGGCTGCCCCTCTGCTCCCCAGGTGTGGTAGTCTGGGATTTATAGCCCAGCAGGCCCCAGTAAAGTCCTGCACATGAAGAGCTCCCATGTCTCCATTTGGGGAATGGGAGGACAGGCTGAGATGAGGATGCCAGGGAGCAAGCCCTGAGCTGAGGGCCCTGTGACTGCCCAAGGACAGGCAGGGGAGGAGGCCCCTGCCAAGTCATCTCCAGGTCCTCTCAGGCCTGTGCCACATACCCCATCCTGCCTTCCCCACTTCAGGTTCCCTAGGTGGGACATCTGGGACATTCCTACCAGCCCCGTGGACCCCACAATTGGGGAATGAGGGAGGCCTGTCCTGCAGCCTGGCCCAGGGAGTGGGGTACTCAGGTGAGCTCCAAGTCTCCAGCAAGGACTCTGAGGAGGCTGCTAGCCACTCCCTGCACCTTCAGACTCACCAAACGGCAGCACCAGCAGCAGCAGCAGCCCCCCCACTGCCAGGGGCCACCTCATGTCCTCGGGCCTGGACTGGCTCAGGGCCTGTGTCAGCTGTGGCAGGAGCTCGCAGAGCACTGATGAGGTGCGGGCCTCCATGAAGTGGGGTTTTATGCCAGAGGTGAGTGCCAGCCTGGCTATGCTGCCCAACCTGTCAGCCCAGCCTCCCCGGCTCTTCTCCACAGGAAAAGGTGCCCTAGAACCGTGGCTCCTCCATGACCTGGTCCTGAACCCCCAAAGCCTACAAGCCAAATCCTTCACCCTAACTCACTACAGGTGCTGGTAACAGGGCGTGCTGCCCCTTCTGGGCACTTGTGGCCTGGGGCCCCCTGCTATGAGCTGACCACAGATACTCCCAATAGGCCCCCCATGAGCTGACAGAGTCCTCTGTGAGACCACTCCATTTCATTCATTCAGCATTTATGAAGCACCTACGTGTGCTAGGCTTCAGGGATCACACTCCGATGGGGCACAAAGGGGAGGAATTGAGAAAGGAGTGGGGTCCCACAGGCCTCAGTGCTCCCCATTCCCCTCCAGGATATCAGGTCCTTGAAGCTACTGCTGGAATGCGGATCCAGAGAACCCTCCCCTGTCCTGTCCCCACACTGACTGCACCCTATCCCCCGAACTGAGGATGGGCAGGGCGGAGGTAGTTCTGGGATGGCAGTCTGGACCACAGCAGCACCAGGAGGGGGTTGTCTGGGGCACCAGGTTGATGTCAAAGCTGCCTGGCTGGGCATTGGGGAGGGAGTTGGGGGCCATGCGGGAGAGGGTGCTGGATGGCAGGACAGCCCTGCCTCTGTCTCCCTGCCAGCATGGTGGGTTTGGGGACCTGGAGCAGGAGTCCTGCCAGGCAGTGGGGGTCCTGGGGGCCCCTGGGGGCAGGATCCTTCCCACACAAGGTCTCACTTCATACCCCAGCACCCCTTGGCATGAAGGGTTTGCAGGTAAGGGCTAACCAGGTGCCTTTGGTGTCCCAGGGGGTGGTAGGGGTGCTGGAAGGAAGGAGGGAGAGAGGAGTGGGAAGGGGAAGCACTCATTTGCTCACTAATTTATTCATTCAGGAACTGTTCTCTGAGCACACTTGGTACCCAGCACTGTTCCAGGTGTAAGAACACAGAAGTGGACAAAACAATGTGTGGCCTCACAGTGCTAAGGAAATGGCAAGACATCCTTTAAGGTGAAAAAAAGCCTAATTATAAATTGTAGGAAGAGTTTCCAAACATCCGGGCGACCACATTTCTGTAGGCAGCTGATGATCAATTCACCAAATCTAAGTGGCAACCTCAGACATGAGGCCCACTACTTCCTGTTGGGAACTATTCTCTGTCCCCACTACTACTATTACTACTACTACTACTACTACTACTACTACTTCACCTCCTCTCCTCCTCCTCCTCCTCCTCCTTCTTCTTTTTTTTTTTTTTGGCTGAGTACAGGGAACTTTATTGATGTTACATGACAAGGTGGGGCTCCCTAGGCCCCTCCCATTCTTCAAGAGGGTTCTGGTATGGAAACTGTGTTGAGGGGAGATTCTCAGTGAGTTGGGGTACTGAATAAGCAGGGGCACCCCAGCAGCTGAGGGCCTCTCTCTTCCTCTTGTGCTCTGGCTGGGGCTAGTCATCCAGGGGCTCTTACTCCTTGGAGGCCATGTGGGCCATAAGGTCCACTACTCTGTTGCTGTAGTCAAATTCATTGTCATACCAGGCAATGAGTTTGACAAAATAGTCATTGATGGAAATGCCAGCCCCAGCATCAAAGGTAGAAGAATGGGTGTCACTGTTGAAGTCAGAGGAGAGGACCTGGTACTTGGTGTAGCCCAGGATGCCCTTGAGGGGGGCCCTCCGATGCCTGCTTCACTACCTTCTTCATATCATCATATTTGGCACCTTTCTCCAGACAGCAGATGAGGTCCACGACCAACACATTGGCAGTGGGGACACAGAAGGTCATGCCAGTGAGCTTCCCATTCAGCTCAGGGATGACCCTGCCCATAGCCTTGGCAGGGATGATGTTCTGGAGAGCCCTGTGGCCATGATGCCACATCTTCCCAGAAGGGCCTCCCACAGTCTTCTGGGTGGCAGTGATGACATGGACTGTGGTCATGAGTTCCTGTATGATGCCAAAGTTGTCATGGATGACCTTGGCCAAAGGGGCTAAGCACTTGGTGGTGCAGGAGACAATGCTCATGCTGTTTTTGTACTTCTCGTGGTTCATACCCATCACAAACATGGGGGCAGCAGAAGGGGCAGAGATGATGACCCTTTTGGCACCCCCTCTTTTGGTGAGCCCCAGTCTTCTCCCTGGTGGTGAAGATGCCAGTGGACTCCACAAGGTAGTTAATCCCACCCAAGATTTTGGTGGGATCTCAGTCCCAGAAGACGGTTATGGGATTTCCATTGATGATAAGCTTCCATTCTTAGCCTTGATTGTGTCATGTAATTTACCATGGGTGGAATCATACTTGAACACATAGACCATGTAGTTGAGGTCAATGAAGGGCTCATTGATGGCGACAATATCCACTTTGCCAGAGTTAAAAGAAGCCCTCCCTGGTGACCAGGTGCCCAATATGAAAGCAACCTTTCCCTTTCACCATGGTGCCTCAGGGATGTGGCTGGCTCTGCACGAGAGAAGAGGCTGTCTGATGAATGAGAGGACCTCCCATTCCTGCTGCTTTAAAAGCAACTCCTCTAAGGGTGGTTCTGCCTCGAAGTCAAATAAGCAACAAAAGCCAAGATTTGCTTCAGAAAGTGAGGACACCAAGGGAAAGTTGGAGTCCCGAGGAAGAAGGTACAGTCACCTGGTGATTAGAGGGACAGAAGCCTGGGCCTCTCCCCAACACTCTTGGGCTGAGCAGGGGGCTGGGTCCCTTCCTTACACCATCTACCAAACAAACTAAGAGGGGATTAAAATCCAGAAACATTTTTTGTGTTAAAAAAAAAAATTCAATCCTTCCTAGAAAAGGAATAGAATTGGACGCTTATCAACTATCTGGAAGGGTGAGAGTTTTCTAAGGTTAGAAGTCATGGTAGACATTACAAGAGAAAAGAGGTGGGGCCCATAAATGACAAAATACAAGCAACATTGATTACAAAATAAAAAGACAATAGGAAAACTATCCTTGGGAAATCTGGCAAAAGCACTGACACTCTTGTTTATAGTGCTCAAGAAATTGATCAGAAAAACTCAGATGAAGATGACATGGATGAAGGACACAGACAAGTTGGTCAAAGCGGAAACTCATTTGGTTAATAGAGTTGCTGAGAAACGTTCAGCCTCAGTAATTAAATAAATGCAAATCAAAGCCATCGCAAGAAGATGCCGTTCTGTGTGGAGTCAGCACAGCTTTGCAGGAATGCTGTTAGTCAGAGCTTCAGGGAATGGACCAGCTGGTGGGCAAGGAACTGACCCTCTTAGAAATTGGTAGTTATTTTCTTTCTGTGGTTATTCCCTCCTGTCAATGACTTCACCATTGGGAGTCTAGCTAATCCCACATAGAGAAAAACATTTTGACTAACGGTGTTCATGGCCAGATTATTTACATTCACAAAAACAAATAAAAAACTTGAAACAAATAAAAACTAGTAAGGCGATGGTAAATAAGGTATTCTCAGAATAGAATTCATA
>NW_003852439.1:8985456-8988451 GCF_000181295.1 Otolemur garnettii
CTGAGGCAGGAGACTCGCTTGAGCCCAGGAGTTGGAGGTTGCTGTGAGCGTGATGCCATGGCACTCTACCCAGGGGGATAGCTTGAGGCTCCATCTCAAAAAAAAAAGAAAGAAAAGAAAAGTGTAATAACTGTGAAAAAAATTAAACTTCAAAAAACAGTAGCAATAATATCCAAAAGAAAAAGCTGCAGAATGTTCAGCGGTGGGCAGCTGGGAGTGGCTCCATAGCCATGTGGATTCTTTAAGAGTAGGTTCTGGGAAGACCTGTTCAGATGCACAGAACACAGCAGGCAACAGGGGTTTGTGGCCAGCATGGTGATGGTGGGAGCTTCCTAAAAGGCTCCAGTTCAGATTCACTGATTCTTCCTTCTGTCAACTCTGATCTGCTTTTAAGTCCACCTAGTTTTTATTCCAGACATTGTACTTTTCAGTTCTAGAATTTCCATTGAGTCTTTTTTTTTTTTTTTTGAGACAGAGTCTCATTATGTCGCCCTCAGTAGAGTGCTGTAGCGCCACAGCTCACAGCAACCTCAAACTCTTGGGCTTAAGTGATCCTCTTGCCTCAGCTTCCTGAGTAGCTGCATCAGCCTCCCAAGCAGCTGGGACTGTAGGCACCTGCCACAACACCTGGCTATTTTTTCGTTGCAGTTGTCATTGTTTAGCAGGCTCAAGCTGGGATTGAACCCCCCCAACTTTGGTGTATGTGGCAGGTGCCCTACTTACTGAGCTACGGGCATCAAGCCAACCCATTGAGTCTTTTTTAATAGTTTATATGTCTCATATGAAATCTCATATATTTTCTTTCTCTTTCTTTCTTTCTTTCTTTTTTTTTTTTTTGAGACAGAGTCGCATTTTGTTGCCCTTGGTAGAGTGCCATGGCATCATAGCTCATAGCAACCTGACATTCTTGGGCTTAAGTGATTCTCTTGCCTCAGCCTCCCAAGTAGCTGTGACTGCAAGTGCCCACCAGAATGCCCAGCTATTTTTAGAGACAGGGTCTCACTCTTGCTCAGGCTGGTCTCTAATTTATGAGTTCAAGCAATCCTCCGGCCTCAAACCCCCAGAGTGCTGGGATTACAGGCATGAGCCACTTCTTCTTCAGCCCAAATCTTGTATATTCTCATTCAAACAAGCATATTTTCCTTTACCTTCTTATGAATAGTTATAATAATTTGTGGCAGACCTGCTCTAAAAGAGCCCTCATCATCCCCACCTCCTGACACTCATCCTTTATAAAATTCCTTCTTTTTGAGTGTGGGAACAACCTGTGACTTGCTTTTCATAGAAAATGGCAGAGAATCATCGCAGGATGTTACTTCTGTGATGAAATGATACTGTGTAAGACTTTATGATCTTAACAAACTCTAAAACTCTCTGGTGGTGCCCGTAGCTCAGTGGGTAGGGCGCCAGCCACATACACTGACGCTGGCAAGTTCAAACCTGGCTTGGGTCAGCTAAAACAACAACGACAATGACAACAAAATAGCCAGGCATGTGGCGGGCGCCTGTAGTGCCAACTATTGAGGAGGCTGAGTCAAGAGAATTGCTTAAGCCCAAGCATTTGAGATTGCTGTGAGCTGTGATAACACAGCACTCTCTACCCAGGGCAACAGCTTGAGACTCTGTCTCAAAAAAATAAAAATAAAAATAATAAAACTCTCTCTTCCTGGATGGCTTTGAAGAGGTAAGTAGCCATGTTTGGAGGCTCACATGGCAAATCGCTGAGAGCACCTCCAACAGCCAGGAAGGAGCCAAGGCTGTCAATCCCACCACTACAAAGAAACAAGTTCTGCTGACAGCCTGAGCCAGCATGGAAGCAAAGTCTTTCCCTTCAGACTTCCATTGGAGAAGGCAGCCTGAATGACATCTTGGCCACCGCCTTGTGAGACCCTAAACAAAGGACCCATGTAAGATATTCCCAGAGTCTTGTTCCACAGAACTTGTGAGACAATAAATGCATGTTGCTCTAAGCTGCCAAGGTTGTGATCATTTGTTATACAGCAATATATAACTTATTATTATTATTATTATTGTTATTTTGAGACAGTCTACCACTCTATCACCCCAGGCTAGACTGCCATGGCATCTTCATAGCTCACAGCAGCCTCAGACACCTGAGTTCAAGTGATCCTTTTAGAACTGCAGGTGCCCACCACATTGCTTGACTAATTTTTTCTATTTTTAGTAGAAATGGGGTCTTACTCTTGCTCAGGCTGATCTCCAACTCCTCAAGGAATTAGATTCCTCGGGAGCTCAAGGAATCCTCCCACCTCAGCCTCCTGAGTAGCTGAGACTACAGGCACCTGCGACCACATCCAGCCATTTTTTCTACTTTTTGTAGAGGTAGGGTCTTTCTCTTCCTCAGGTTGGTCTTAAACTTCTGAGCTCAGGCAATTCTCCCACCTTGGCCTCCCAAGATGCTAGGATCACAAGGGTGAACTATTGTGCTAGCCTAAAATAACTTCAATTTTTAATTTTAAATCCCCTTCTGAAGAAAATGTCCTTTTGGGGCTCAGCACCCGTAGCACAGTGTTTACGGTGCCAGCCACATACATAGAGGGTGACAGGTTGGAACCTGGCCCGGGCCAGCTGAACAACAATGTCAACTGCGATCAAAAATAGCTGGGCGTTGGCACCTGTAGTCCCAACTACTTGGAAGGCTGAGGCAAGAGAATTACTTACACCCAAGAATTTGAGATTGCTGTGAGCTGTGACACCATAGCACTCTACTGAGGGTTGGTGACATAGTGAGACTGTCTCAAAAAAAAAGAAAAGAAAAGAAAAGAAAGAAAATGTCCTTTTGGATTGTTATGTAAGCAGAGTCTCACTGATTTTGCTACCATTGATATGATAAAGACAGTTATTTAATTTCTGAAGGATAAAAAGCTCAAATAAAATAAACTCCCTCCAAATCCTCTCTATACTGTAATATGTGTTAGAAATAAGCAAAACAGGCTCAGCACCTGTGGCTCAACTGGCTAAGGCGCCAGCCACA
>NW_003852439.1:8989246-8994798 GCF_000181295.1 Otolemur garnettii
AAAAAAAAAAGTATCAGGCTCAGCACCCATAGCTCCGTGGTTGGGGCACTGGCCACATACACTGGGGCTGGCAGGTTTAAACCCGGCCTGGGCCTGCTAAATAACAATGACAACTACAACAAAAAAATAGCTGGCTGTTGTGGTGGGCACTTGTAGTCCCAGCTACTTGGGAGGCTGAGGCAAAAAAATCGCTTAAGCCCAAGAGTTTGAGGTTATTGTGAGCTGTGATGCCAATGCACTCTACTGAGGGCAACATAGTGAGACTGTGTCTCAAAAAAAAAAGAAAGAAAGAAAATAGAAAAGTATCAAAATTAAAAGGTTTTTAGAAGCAGTCTTTGTTTTTCAGGTTGTTAAAAAAAAATCTCAGAGCTTGCGGTGCGTGTGGCTCAGTGAGTAGGACGCTGGCCCCATAAATACCCAGGGTGGCGGGTTCGAACCCGGTCCCGACCAAACTGGGACAAAGAAAATAGCCAGGCATTGTGGCGGGTGCCTGTAGTCCCAGCTACTCAGGAGGCTGAGGCAAGAGAATTGCCTAAGCCCATGAGCTGGAGGTTGCTGTGACCTGAGATGCTACAGCACTACCAAGGACAACAGAGTGAGACTCTGTCTCTAAAAAAAAAAAATCTCAGAGCATTGGCGGTGAATGAAGGCATGCAGTTAGGTACAAGTTAACAAAATGATGAGAGGGAGAGAGAGAGAAAACATGCATTTGAATGGAGCTTTGGTTATAAAGCTTGTGGCCCAGGTAGGGGAGTCAGCAACCTTCAGTCACACAGCAGTCAGCTTCCTTCCCAGCTAGACTGCAGGTGAAGGTGCAGCTGAAAAGTTGAATGTTGCTTAAGCCTGGACAATAACAAAGAACAGCCACCAACCCTACTGTGTCAGGGACTCTAGTTCCATCCACCACTGGCCATCCCGCCCAGTGTCAGCAGAGAAGCTCTAATCTTTTCCAGCTTTATTCTCCCTTCATCGGCCTCCCTGTGGGTTTCCACTCCAGGCCTCCCTGTAAACTCATGCCTTTGCCTAGGTGGCTCTCTTGGCCTGGGATGGCCACCTCTCTTCCTTTCCTGACAGCGCCCTTCCAACTGTTAGCTTCCTTGCCCCCTCAAAGCAAGACATATCATTCTTTGACACTTTGACCTGTTCTTCCCAACCAATTTACCATACTCCTAGTAACTGTCTGTTTACCACCTCCTGCTCCAGAAGGCTGAGCTCCCTGGGGCCCTGGGTCATGGCTCAGGCGCATCTCCACAGCCCCTTCCTTTCCTCCCTAGCAGTATGTGCTGAATGAAGTCTATCAGCCTCCCTATTTCTTGCCTCAGCCTCCTACACAGAGATGCCTGGTTCTTACCCTAAAGCAAAGTTTGGATTATTATCACCCCCAACTCAAAATCCTTCCCTGGCTGACTTTTGCCCTTGATACTCTTTCAATTTTTGACTTTCAAGGCCTTGCATGCTATGCCAGGAGAGCTGGCCAGGGGGATAATCAGAGAAAAAGAGTTCAGCTGAGAGTCACCATCAGGGCCAATGTTAGGAAAAAATCTTCAGCAAATTGAGAGAATCCAGGTTAGCACCCAATTCCCTCCCACTTCTTTTCCTCAAACACACACTGAGCACCATATGGCAGGTCCTGTGCTAGGCCTTAGTAAAGAGGAAAATGATTACATTCTTGCCCTGGACCCCAAAGACATGGGCCTTGTTCTGTCTCTCCACTCTGGCTACTGCCTGACTCCTGGGATGTGTTGGTGAACGTTTAACAACAGGCTTTCTAGGAGAACATAGATAATAGTAAACTAATTAGGAAGCAATAAATCTTGAGCATTTTCCACCTTTGTTTTTAATATAATTTAATTATAGATTTATATGATTTGATTTTTTGTTTGTTTGAAACAGTACTCTGCTGTCACCCAGGCTGGAAACCCTGGCTCAAGCAATGCTTTTGTCTCAGCCTCCCAAGTAGCTTGGCAGGGACTATTGGCTTGTGCCACCACGTCTGGCTAATTAAAAACATTTTTTTTTTATAGCGACAAGGTCTTGCTATGTTGCCCAGGCTGATCCCAACTCCTGATCCCAAGAGATCCTCCTGGATTACAGGTGTAACGCCCAGCTTATATTATTCGCTTTTAAATAGTTATTATATATATATTTATAGTTCTCAAAACTCCTTAAAATTTAACCATCGGTGGCAGTGACTGGGTCCACACGGGCTCCAGCACATCGCTGCCCTCAGGCAGATCTTCCATGGTGCAAATTTAAGTCTTGGAACGCGGCGTGCAGGCACCACGGCGAGGAGCAAGGCTGGCGTAGTCCCTCATCAGGCCACCGGGGGGCGACAGACACCACCCATGTGCGGCGGGGAGGGGAGGTGGAGACCCTGGGGCTCAGCTGCTGGGCCTCTCGTCCGCTTCCAGGGACGTCCGAGACGCTCCTTGCGCTACTTCAGGCGTGTCCCGGCACGGGGCTGTGGCCAGGGGTCTGGAGGCGCAAACTCGGATTCCTCGTCTGGACAATTCCCGCACTTTGACCGCTGAGGGCCCGGCGTGGGTCCGGAGACCGCGCATGCGTACTGGGGCGGCTGCGGTAGTCCCTGCCCCGCGGCCTTTGCTGCCAGAAGTCGGCCGGGCGTGCCTTCCGAGTGTTCTTCGCGCGGTCACACTTCCGCTGGCTAGGGATCCGGAGCAAGCTAGGTCATTCTTTGACTGGAGTTAGTTAATCACCGGGCAATTAGTTTCCCCGATCCTGAGACTAGGTGGATTAGTGAGGAAGGACTAGGGACGACAGCTTCCTCCTGAGTCACCCTGAGGCAGCAGCACCGCGGCAGGAGACCACGCAGGCTTCCGGCAGGGGTTGTCCTCGAGGACAGGGCCCAGCTTGGGCAGAAAAGCCTGGATCTTGGATGGGAAAGCCCAGATTCTCCCAGGTTTCTCACCAGCTCTGCCTGACCTCGACCAAAGAATTTAACTGGCGGCGCTTGGGGCTCAAGGAGTAGGGCACTGACCCCAGATACTGGAGGTGGTGGGTTCAAACCCGACCCCGCCCCAAAACTGCAACAACAACAAAGAAGAATTTAACTCTGTTGGGCCCAGTGGTTTCTTCAGCAAACACTCATGCTTCCCTGATACTCATTTCCATCCTGCCTCCCTTCTCCTTTCTTCTTCTATTTGCCCCCCCCCACCCCAATTTCTTGTTGGCAGACAGTGGCCATCCCTCCAGAGAGATTGGCTTCAACACTTCATCCAAACAGATTGGACTCACTGTGTCGGTCCCATTCTCCTTGTCAGATATTGGCTCCCTGGAGGTACCATCCAACCAACACCTTGATAAAACAAAGCTGAGTTTATTTCCTATGGTGTTAAAGGAAAGCGCTGTCTTGAGAAAACTATTGTAGAGTGGAGGTGGGGAGGGCAAAGTTGAGGTTTTGGGGTTTGGGGTGTCTGTCTTAAGGCAGGTCCTTTGATACAGGACTTAATTAAGATTGGGTAAGAATCATGTTATTATAGTTTAGAATTGTTGGTCACAGTAGTTTAGTATTGGTGGCCGCGGTGAGGTGAGGGTTTTGAAGACCCCTGGAGCTTTGATGCTACCTGTTGAAGAATTGTGTGGTTTTAAACAGATTTTTGTGAACTTGAGCAGTAGGTTATTTGTAACTTTTGCCTTCCTGGACAGATATTTCCTGGAATAGCAAAGTCGAAGTTTTCTGTTATGTGGTCCCAGAGGCATCCTGTTATGGTTTCCTTGTGTGTAAAATAGACATCACATTGCAGGGAGAAGACCCAAGTTACAGTATGGTGTATCTTTTCTGTAAGGCTTATGAAAATGTAGGAGTGATGAAAAATTCTTTTTACTCTCAGATAGGAAAAGAGAGCTGCCAGATAGAAATAGATGTTTATTAAATGTCTCCCAGACATGAGTATGTCCACCTGTTGAATGCAACTTAAAGCATATAGTTATTGTATTTTCTCTGTAGAGAGAGGTGCACATTCATATGTTTGATGAAATGTGGTGGGGGCTTCAAAACTAAGAACGATTCAGGCTTATAGAGATCTTTTTTTTTTTTTTTTGAGACGGAGCCTCAAGCTATCTCCCTGGGTAGAGTGCCATGGCCTCACAGCTCACAGCAACCTCCAACTCCTGGGCTCAAGCGAGTCTCCTGCCTCAGCCTCCCAAGTAGCTGGGACCACAGGTGCCGGCCACAATGCCCGGCCATTTTTTGGTTGCAGCCATCATTGTTGTTTGGTGGGCCCAGGCTGGGGATTCGAACCCGCCACCTTAGTTGTATGTGGCTGGCGCCTTAGCCGATTGAGCCACAAGCGCTGAGCCGCTGCTTATCGAGATCTTAAAATGGCCCGGTGATGTTTGAGTCCTGGCCTTCCTATTTTCCAGCCATGTGAATTGGGACCAACTCCTCCCTCTCTGAGCTCATTTCCTCATATGTACAGTGGGAAAGGCTCTGCTTTAGGCAGAGTAAGGCAAGTGAAAGGAGGTGGTCTGTTTAATATCGTAGCAAACAGTATTTGGAACTGAGGCCCAGGTGATTCTGGGGAAGCTTCAGCCCTTCAAACTGTGGATCCGGGACAATAAGCCCTGAGAACACAGCTAATAGGAAGCAAGTTTGCAAGATTCAGAGGGTTAATCAACCTCTATCCCAGCCTAGAGAGTCTTGGACTCATTTAGGCCATTTTCCTATACTGACCTGTATATTTAACAACCAGTTCTTTGAGGCATGAAATAATCAAAGCAGGCCCACTGTGTCACTAGGCATTAATTCTTTAACTGTTAGATTCAGGGGAAGTCTAGTGGATGGACCAGAGCAGCTAGGCAATAAGGGGAACCTGGGGGCCTTGGGGAAGTGGCTCATTACCAACCCATAGCTGACACTGGTTCAGCTTTATCAGAGTATACTGGCTAAAAATTTGCCTTGTTTAGGGAGAAAGGAGGTACTAGGCGTGGGGCAGGCAGAAGGTGGCAGTACAGCTTGGTAAGCGGGTGAGGCTGCACTCCCTGGCAGGCTCCCTGGCACCTCAAGGCTGGGGTCAGCCAGTGGAGTCTCAACTCCTTGGGGCTCTTGAATGTTTGAGCAGCCCCCACTCCCACCCCCTGTAGACCTTTGCTGTGTTTTCAGGTCCTCCTACCTTTTGGACATGGGAAAATTCTTTTCTTATTTCTAGCTGAGGCATTTTGTCTCTCCTGTCTTTAGACCACTGCTCTCCTCTTTTACAAAAGATTGAGACCACCATCATTAGTAACCAAAAAATGAGTTCTCCTTTCCTCAAGGGAAAGACACACTGAATCTTCAAACCTGCCAGGATATGAGAAGAAATATTTGCATTCTGTTGTTCTATGGTAAGGAAAGAGAATAAAAATAAAAGCACTTATAACTTTCTAGACTAGACTGTAGTTTGATAGTACCTATCATTAAAAGCTATAAATAAGGCTCGGCACCATAGCACAGTGGTTACAATGCCAGCCACATATACCAAGAGTGGCGGGTTTGAACCCAGCCCAGGCCAGCTAAACAACAATGACAACTGCAACAAAAAATAGCCAGGTGC
>NW_003852439.1:8994914-9015687 GCF_000181295.1 Otolemur garnettii
ATTGCTGGGTGTTGTGGTGAGCACTTATAGTCCTAGCTGCTTGGGAGGCTGAGGCAAGAGAATTGCTTGAGCCCAAGAGTTTGAGGTTGCTGTGAGCTCTGATGCCACTGCACTCTACAGAGGGCAACATAATGAGACTCTGTCTCAAAAAAAAAAAAAGCTGTAAATAAGTTTATAACCTTTGAATTAGTAGTTTTCTGTTTAGGAATGTGACTTGAGGAAGTAACCAGAAAGACTTTCAAAGACTATGAACAAATTCATTGACAAATTATATTCAATGGTAAAAGGAATGAATGTTCAATATCAGAGGATATGGACAGGGCAAATTATGATATATTATTGGCTTATTTTGTGCTGCTATAACAGAATACCTGAGACTGGGTAATTTTTTATGAACAGAAATTTATCAGCTCATGGTTCTAGACTAGAGGCTGGGAAGTACAACATCAAGGGGCCACATCTTGCCAGGGCTTTCTTGCTGTGTCATAACATAGCAGAAGGCATCTTATAGCAAGAAAGTGTGCACCCAGGAGGGTAAAGGGGCAGAACTTATCCTGTTATCAGGAACCCACTTTCAAAATAACTAACAGGAGTCCTCAAACTTTTTAAACAGGGCACCAGTTTACTGTCCCTTAGACCATTATAGGGCCGGACTGCGGGCCCTGGGATGAGTCGGCTGCTAAGCAGGACAGGCAGCAGCAGCAAAAACACCCAGCAGGCCAGATAAATGTCCTAGGCGGGCTGCATGTGGCCCGCAGGCCGTGGTTGAGGATGCCTGAACTAACCTACTCCTAAAATAACGGTGTTAATCCATTCATGAGGGCAGAGGCCTTGTGGTGACCTAATCACCTCTGAAAGGTACCACATTTCAACTATTGTATTGGAGATTAAGTTCCAACACATGAACTTAATTAAGTGGACCTCAAAGGGTATAGTTATGGGTCCACTGTATTTTCTCTGTACAGAGAGGTGCATGTAGAGATGTTTCCCCTTTGGGGGACATGTTCAAATCATAGCAATTATACCATGCAATATTATATAAACATTAATAATCAAGTCATGGGCTGGGTGTGGTGGTTCATGCCTGTAATCCTAGCATTCTGGGAGGCCAGAGTGGGAGGATCCTTGAGTTCAGGAGTTTGAGATCAGCCTAAGCAAGAGTGAGAGATGAAATGCCTCAGTCTCTGCTAAAAGTAGAAAAACTAGCTGGGTGTTGTAGCAGGTGCCTGTAGTTCCCAGATACTCCAGAGGCTGAGGCAAGAAGGGTGCTTGAGCCCAGGAGTTGGAGGTTGCTGTAAGCTATGATGCCATGACACTCTACCCAGAAGGACAGAGTAAAACTGTATAAAAAAAAATTAAAAAATTAAGTCATGAATAGTTTATTAACAAAGGAAGATGACAAAATATACTGAATTTTTAAAGCAAAGTAAAATCATGTAGCAGTATGATTCCAGTGGTATCAAAAGAAAATAATCTGGGCTGGATGCGGTGGCTCACACCTGTAATCCCAGCACTTGGGAGGCCGAGTTGGGTGGATTGCCTGAGCTCATAGGTTCGAGACCAACCTGAGCCAGAGTGAGACCTTGTCTCTAAAAATAGCCGGGTGTTGTGGCAGGCACCTGTAGTCTCAGCTACTTGGGAGGCTGAGGCAAGAGAATAGCTTAAGCTCAGGAGTTTGAGGTTGTTGTGAGCTATGACGCCACAGCACTCTACCAAGGGTGACAAAGTGAGACTCTGTCTCAAAAAAAGGAAAGAATCTGTATTTTGTTTCATTGATTAGGTGGAAATTTGTAAACTGTGTTTCATTATATTAATCAATTCAACAAAACTGGGGTGTCACTATGTGCCAGGCAGTGAAGATATAATAATAAGCTGTTAAAAGTGTAATTTTCAAAAAAGTAAAGGTGTGACTTTCAAATATATGTAAAATGAGCATGTGTCAAAGATTTTTAACTCAGTGATGAATGAGGAAAACTGGAAAGTGTTAGAACTTATTTGAAGGAAAATCTGAAGGAAAGACATCTAAATGGGGAATCAGGACTGCCAAAATCAGTTCACTGATGGATGCAAAACTGGTCAGTATCCGCCTGTGGAGCAATGCAACGTGATGTTTGCAATCATCTTTACTGCAAGATGGAGGGGAAAAAGCTATTTGTAAACCAGACTAGTCAAAGGCATAAAGAAGCCCATAGATCAGATAACTCCAAAGAACCTGAGCCTGCCTGTGAAGGGACACCCTAATGTTTTGTCATTCCAGTATTCGAAACTTCTAGCAAGAAAAAAATAGCTCCTCTCTCTCTCTCTCTTTTTTTTTTTTTTGAGACAGAGTTTCACTATGTTGTCCTTGGTAGAGTGCTGTGACGTCAGAGCTCACAGCAACCTCAAACTCTTGGGCTTAAGAGATTCTCTTGTCTCAGCTTCCCAAGTAGCTGGAAGTACAAGCGCCCGCCACAACGCCCAGTTATTTTTTTTGTTGCAGTTGTTGTTGTTTTAGCTGGCCCGGACCAGATTCAAACCCACCAGCCTGGGTGTATGTGGCCAGTGCCTTACCCACTGAACTATGGGTGCTGCCAATAGTTCATCTCTTTATGGAGCATATAGTCTACTAAGCTGGCTTGTAAACAAAAAAACACATTTTAACATTTAAAAAAAAGTTAATGAGACAAATGTACAGGCTGCTGTTAAAGGATAATTTTCACAAAAAGGTAAGATTATGACTTTCCTAAGATCATCTCAAAGGTTTTATTTAACTTACAATTAGTGAAGAAACTAGTTAAGATATTGCAACTTTGAGATTCTTTGTGCTCGCATAAGGAGCCGGGCTGGAATCCGAATAGGACGACGTGATAAAATACTGCTTTGCTGGGCAGGGATGCCGAAACATGGGAAAAAGGGAGCGGTGGCAGAAGATGAGGAAGACCCCAAGACGGAGCCAGAGCCCAAGAAATATAAGACAGGAGCAAAGAAAAAGGAAAAAGAAGCAGCAGGAGAGGGACCTGTTCTATATGAGGACCCCCCAGATAAGAAAACCTCACCCAGTGGCAAATCTGCCACACTCAAGATTTGCTCTTGGAATGTGGATGGGCTTCGGGTCTGGATCAAGAAGAAAGGATTAGATTAGGTATAGGAAGAAGCCCCAGATATCCTGTGCCTCCAAGAGACCAAATGTTCTGAGAACAAACTACCCACTGAACTTCAAGAGCTGCCTGGACTATCCCATCAGTACTGGTCAGCTCCTTCAGACAAGGAAGTGTACAGTGGTGCGGGCCTACTTTCCTGCCAGTGCCCACTCAAAGTTTCTTATGGCATTGGTGAGGAAGAACATGATTAGGAAGGAGGAGTGATTGTGGCTGAGTTTGACAAGTTTGTGCTAGTAACAGCCTATGTACCTAATGCAGGTTGTGGGCTGGTGCGACTGGAGTACAGGCAGCGCTGGGATGAAGCCTTCCGCAAGTTCTTGAAGGGCTTGACTCCCCAAAAGCCCCTTGTGCTGTGTGGAGATCTCAATGTGGCTCATGAAGAAATTGACCTTCGCAACCCCAAGGGAAACAAAAAGAATGCTGGCTTCACCCCCCAAGAGCGTCAAGGCTTTGGGGAATTGCTGCAAGCTGTGCCACTGGCTGACAGCTTTCGGCATCTCTACCCCAACACAGCCTATGCCTACACCTTTTGGACTTACATGATGAATGCTCGAGCTAAGAATGTTGGTTGGCGTCTTCACTACTTTTTGTTGTCCCACTCTCTGTTACCAGCATTGTGTGACAGCAAGATCCGTTCCAAGGCCCTGGGGAGTGATCACTGTCCCATCACCCTATATCTAGCACTGTGACACCTCCTCCAGATCACTTTGGGAAATAGATCTTTCAAACTACCATTCCTTCTTCGCTCTCTAGCACTGTGTTTTTCATCCATAAGAATAATGTATCTTCCAACCAGGATCCTGTGACAGACTTAGGTTTCTTTTAAGCCCAAAATTTGGTTTCTGTTTTGTGGGTTTTTTCCTATTTCTTTTTTTTTTAAATAACATTGAACAAAGGCTACTGATTATTCTTACCGCTGTTGAGCTATTCACATGAAAATAAAAAGCCATAGTTTCAAAAAAAAAAAAAAAAGATATTGTAACTTTGTTCAAAAGAGAACTCAAAGCACCACTCACTTATACCAGATAAGTAATACTGAAATGCTTTTGCCAATAGATGTAAAACTGTTCATCCCTACTGTGGGACACAATTTGCATTTCTTTTTCTTTTTTTTTTTTTTGAGACAAAGTGAACTGTGGGGTCATAGCTCACAGCAACCTCAAACTCTTGGGCTCAAGAGACCCTCTTGCCTCAGCCTGCCAAGTTGATGGGACTACAGGCACCCACCACAATACCCCTCTAGTTTCTATTTTTATTTTTAGTAGAGATGGGGTCTCAATCTTGCTCAGACTGGTCTCCAACTCCACCTCAGCGTCCCAGAATGCTGGGATTACAGGCTGAGCCACCTGGCCTGGCCACAATTTGCATTTCTATGAATAGGAATTATTGATGTTACTATCAGTTTTCTGCTACTTTCCTGCTCCATAACTCCTACTTTTATGGAGTTGTAGAATCTCAGATTAGAGACAAACAAGTCACTTCCCACTATCCCATGAGATAAGCCTGGAGGCTCTGGCATCCTGTTGAAGTGTAGCCAGTAATCTCACTTGCCCCGCTTCTAATCTTCGTCACTCTTCCCTATAGGGACCAGTAAAAGAATAACAGAGAAGATATCACTTAAACTAAGACCTGAAGAGAAGGTGTCAACTCTGAATACATGCAGGGTTAATGCCTTCCAGCTAGATGGTACAGCACATGGCAAAGGCCCTTAGACAGGGAATTAGAGCAAACACAGGGCCAGTGTGAGGGATAGGTATGACCCGGGGAGGGACATCACAAAGGCAGGGTGCTGGACTGGCATGGTGGCTCACACCTTTAATCCCAGCATTTTGGGAGGCATAGGTGGGGAGACCCATCCCTAAAAATAGATATTGTGGCAGGTGCCTGTAGTCTCAGCTACTCAGGAGGCTGAGGCAAGAGAATCCCTTGAGCCCAAGTAGCTGTGAGCTATGATGCCAGAACACTCTATGGGGGCAACAAAGTGAGACTCTGTCTCAAAAAAAAGAAAAATTAAGGCAGAGTGCCAGCAAGGGTGGAGGAGGTGGAGCCACCAGGGAGGAGATGAGGATTAGAGGATCTCCTCCTAAGTGCAGCCAGTACTGTTGGAAAGTTTTAAACTGGGAAGTGCCAGGATCTAATCTGTGTTGTGTTAAATAGCTCTGATTGCTGCAGGGAGAAGTGATTGGAGGGACTCAGGCGACCTATCAGGGCCTGTGGCCTGGCCCTTATTGGGGACAGTAAGGGGGCCCTGTGCACATGGAGAGGAGTGCCTGGGCCTCCAGCTCATGCTAGGCCTAAAACACTGCCACAGTTCACATATGGATGGGTACAGGTATTGGGAGAAGCAAGGATGGTGCCTGTGTGACAAACTGAACAAGGGCAATGAAATGCTTTATGACTTGTCTTTTTAACTCCTCCTCCTTTGGAATTAAAACTTGCTTTCCGGCTCGGCGCCTGTGGCTCAAGTGGCTAAGGCGCCAGCCACATACACCTAAGGTGGCGGGTTCGAATCCCCAGCCCGGGCCTGCCAAACAACAATGATGGCTGCAACCAAAAAATGGCCAGGCGTTGTGGCGGGCGCCTGTAGTCCCAGCTACTTGGGAGGATGAGGCAGGAGACTTGCTTGAGCCCAGGAGTTGGAGGTTGCTGTGAGAGTGATGCTATGGCACCCTACCCAGGGGGATAGCTTGAGGCTCCGTCTCAAAAAAAAAAAACTTGCTTTCCTTTCTGAGGCCAGTAATCAAAGGGGCAAAAAAATGATTTTTGCTGTTTGTTCTCTATTATCTTCAAGCACAAGAGATGGCTCAACAGAATTGTCCAGACCCTAGACATATGACATGGGTCATGACCCAAGCCTATCTGCAAGCCTAACCCCGCTCTTTAAAAAGCCCTGGTTTTCTGCTTGACAGCAGGATGGTGGTCTTTGAGATGCTTCTCAGCTCCCCTCTTCTTTGCTGACAAATTAATACATTTTCTCTTTTGTCAAACCTATTGTCCTTGTTCTTTGTTCTCATCGATTCAGCTTTGAGAACAAGTACTGAGCTTTCAGTAACACATGGGCTTATGGCTGGAGCACCCAGAAAGCCTGAGGGAAGGTCAGTAAGATTTGATGGACTCAAATCTTGTTGAGAGGCTTGTTGGAAGTTCAAGTCCCCAGCACCCAGATCATGGCTGAAGGGCCAATTGTCAGCTCTGCGAATGCATGTGGGCTGTGACCTTCACCTGGCACAGGGGTGAGCCAATCCCAGCTGCTCTCTGGCCCGTGGGCCTCTCCATCTGGAGCTGTCTGTAGTCCTGGCTGGAGAAACCCTTGGTGCTATGACTTACCTGGAGCTACTCATTAGCAGTAATTAGCAAGTCACTCATTTCCCTGGAGGAATGATGAGGGGAGGAGGAACATGGTTGGAGGTGGCTCCCCACCCTGCGGGGGTGGCCAGAGCTGGTTTCTCCTTGGTTCCTCTCCCAAGCAGGCATGAGTCGGCTGCCTAGGTCATCTTGAGGCCAGGTCACAGTTTAGCAGGTATCCCTGAAGGAGGGACTGCAGATCCCAGCTCTGTACAGCTCACTCAGGGACTGAACTGGGACCTGCCATTTGGCTCCCATCCCTGAAGTGGCTGATCCCCATGTAGTCAGCCACTTCCTCTCCCATGATCCTTTGAAGCAGGTGGACAGCCCCAGGCTGTGACCTCTGATCTCAAGACTCTGAGGTCCTGCCCCCTCTTCTCTGAGTCACTGTGAGTCACCAACAGCGTGAGGAGCTGCCCAGCCTGGTGATGGGTGCCCAACGAGTCAGCTTATGTGCTGGCCCATTTCTTCTGTGCCACCTCCTCAACCCAATGCTTCCCTCCAGGCTCTGTCCCAGCTGCTGTGCTCTGTCCCTGTCTTTCCCGTCCTAGAGCCCTCCCTCCCTGCCTCCAGGAGGTAGAGTATGCAAAATCCTTCCAGGCTGAGTTCTTAGCACTGGGGCTGTGAGTTGCAGTAAGAGTAGGAGGGAGAGAAGAGTCCTTGATTGCCCAAGATTCTGGGCTTACAACGTGCTGGTCACATGGTCATATGACTGGATGACAGGGGCATGCCAGTGCATGCTGAACACTGGGCTGTCTTTTTTCTTTTAAGGATAACAAAGTTTCATTGGATATGTTATGTTTTTTCCAATTATCTTTTCCTTGATGTGGCATAAGCAATGATTATAGAGTAAACAACTTACTATACTGATCACAGTTGTAGTTTTGGCACAAAATGTTATTATTTGTTGGTGGAATAATACTAAACTTTTAATAAAGGACCCATCAAATTGATCACATTTAGAAATATTCTGTTCAGGGCAGCGCCTATGGCTCAGTGGATAGGGTGCTGGCCCCATATACCAAAGGTGGTGGGTTCAAACCTAGCCCTGGCCAAATTGCAACAAAAAAATAGCCAGGCGTTGTGGCGGGCACCTGTATTCCCAGCTACTCAGGAGGCTGAGGCAAGAGAATTGCCTAAGCCCAGGAGTTGGAGGTTGCTGTGAGCTTTGTGATGCCATGGCACTCTACTGAGGGCGATAAAGTAAAATGGTCTCTACAAAAAGAAAGAAAGAAAGAAAGATTCTGTTCAATTTTAAATCTCAGTTCTTTAGAAATATTTGACTGAATACTTGATCCAATTATATAGTCAACATCCTGGGTTCTGTGGGGCTTTCCAAAGCCTGGTTGTTGCTTCCTATAGTGTGCAGCACTGGGTGTTCAGCCACTGTCTCCTCTCTCTTCGCATTCTAGGGTTCTTCCATTTGTCTCAAAAAGGTGATCTGGTCCAGCCTGGAGATGACAAATTCCAGAGAGACCAAATTTCTGTAGTTTTCTAACATCATATCCCTATACAAATTCTCTGGGGAGAATTCTCTGTCCACATCCCTGAATGTCAATGGTCTCATTTCTATGATTCTGGGGTGTTCTAATCTCCTAGTACCTTCAGGTCATGCGGAGACAGAGGCTGTAGCTCCGAATACTAGGGCTTCCTAGAGGTGGCACAACAGATATGGACCCCAGTTAGGTGTCACACTGGGCTGTCTTGAGTGGGGGAGACCTGTTTTATAAGCATTTGCTGATTTTTGTGGTAAAAATTGTCCCACTATGTGTGACTGGTTTCAAGATAATAACGTGATGTCAGCCACTTGCAATTTGCAACATTTTTGAAAATTTAACTATCAGGTCTTTTTCTTTTTTTGGACAGAGTCTTATTTTGTCGCCCTTGGTAGAGTGCCATGGTGTCATAGGTCACAGCAACCTCAAACTCTTGGGCTTAAGCGATTCTCTCGCTTCAGCCTCCCGAGTAGCTGGGACTACAGGTGCCCGCCACAATGCCCGGCTATTTTTAGAGATTGGGGGGGGGTCCCACACTTGCTCAGGCTAGTCTCAAACCTGTGAGCTCAGGCAATCCACCCACCTCAGCCTCCCACAGTGCTAGGATTACAGGTGTGAGCCACCGGGCCTGGCCTCTCTTTCTTTCTTTCATTCTTTCTTTCTTTTGTTTCCTTTCTTTCTTTCTTTTCCACAGCTTTTGGCTGGAGTCAGGTTTGAACCCCCCACCTCTGATATATGGAGCCGGCACTTTTTTTCTTTTTAAAGAGGTAGGGGTCTCACTATGTTGCCCAGGCTGGCTTGTGATTCCTGGGCTCAAGAAATTGTCCTGCCTCACCCTCTAAAACCTCCAGAGTACCTGGGAGTACAGATGCACATCACCATACCTGGCCATCTAGGAAGACAGCAGAGACAGCATGAACACAGTTCTTTAGGACTTCATGGCTGATCACCTCCCTGTGCTGACCACCTCCTTAAGCTGACCTAATTTTCATAGACTGGACATATCAGTACAATAGGCGTAGTTCTTATGTTAACCCCCTACATATGCTGACCAGTTACAATCCCTTGAGTGGTCAAGTTACAGAGGTTCTACGGCATATGCTATTTTAAAAATAAACAGATGAAGCAAAAGGGTTCCAAGTTCACCTGTGATCAATTGAATTAGCCAGACACTGAGAGGAAATTCTTGTGGTGTGGGAGGCAATGCAAGCTTTTCCAACAACCAGAGGAAGCAGTGTACAGGCTGGGAGGCTGAGAAGGGGTGAGGCGTTCTGGCACTCAAGAGTGGACAGTCCATGGATATTTCTTTCTTTCTTTTTTTTGAGACAGAGCCTCAAGCTGTCACCCTGGGTAGAGTGTCGAGGCATCACAGCTCACAGCAACCTCCAACTCCTGGGCTTATGGGATTCTCTTGCCTCAGCCTCCCAAGTAGCTGGGACCACAGGCACTCACCACAACGCCCAACTATTTTTTGGTTGTAAATGTCATCGTCGTTGTTTGGGAGGCCCAGGCTGGATTTGAACCCGCCACCTCTGGTGTATGTGGCTGGCACCTTAGCTGTTTGAGCTACAGGCACCGAGCCATCCATGGATATTTCTATAGGAGTCTTCAAGAGGCAAGGAATCCCTGAGTGACATGCAGATTGCCAGGGAAACAGGACAGCTCAGAAGTGTGATTAGATGGGAGGAAGGACATCTAGTGTGAAGGTGGCAAAATACCAGCTGTAAGCAGCATCATCTCTGTGGGGTCTGCAGTGTCCCTGGGCCAAACAAGCCAGGAGTTTCCAACCATTAGTATCCCAGAAAGCCTTCCCGCAGAGGAGCACAGCCTGCCCTGTTGCTCAGCTGCACTTAGCTCTTTGAGGCCACCAGCCCTTCTCATGTGAGCTTCCCTTTCTCAGGTGGCATGGCCAGTACTGATTGGTCCTTCTCACAGGTGAATACACTGAGGCCAGAAAGAGGAGCATCCGTCTGGCTGCTTTGAAGTCCTCTGTCTGCTGGAGTTTAGCTTGAATCACCTGAGCAGGGGACTGAGGTCTACTCTGTCAACTCAAGAGCAGTGTTAACTGAAATGCCCCAGGAGCCAGGTGTGGACCTGGTGCAGTGGCCAGTGTTACAGGTGGGGGAGAGGGAGACTGCTGCAATCAGAGCTTCCAACTTTTCATGAAAAGGTGGGAATCCAGATTAAAAAAAAATTTCTTTTTTAGTTGTAGTAAAACATACATAAGATTTACCATATTAGCCATTTCAAGTGTGCTGGTCAGTGGCACTAAGTACCTTCACATGTTGTTGTGCAGCTGTCACCTCCATCCATCTCCCAAACTGTTTCCAACTTCCCCAACTAAAACTCTGTCCCCATTAAACACGTACTCCCGGCTTATCCTGCCCCAGCCCCCGCACTCGCATTCTGCATGTGAGTAATCTGAGCAGTATTTGTCTTTCTGTCTGGCTTCTTTCACTGAGCCTGGTGTCTTCAAGTCCATCCACATTGTAGCTTGTGCCCTTGCTTTATCCCTTTTTATGGCTAAATAATATTCTGCAGAATAGCCAGAGCACATTTTGCTTAGAGTCATCTATCCACAGGCATGTGGGTGTTTCCACCCTTTTGCTTTGTGAATGACGCTGCTCATTCACTCATGTACCCAGGTCTGTTTGAGCAGCTACCCAGATGGATGCTTGTATACCCGTGTTCACTGCAGCATTATTTGAAAATCGGCTTTTTAAAAATATGAAATCACAACACTGCAGGGTTAACGCAACCCACGGGTCATCTCAGCAGTCTCAAGGCTTTAAATTCTCCACATGTCGACCCCCAGATTATTTCCCTCAGCCCCTGTCCTGAGCTCACCTGCGTGAGGACCTCCATCTCAGATCACACTCTGCCCTCCAGGTCCTGTAGACTTGGCCTCAAGGAAAGATCTAGAATCTACCCTCTCACCACTCCCTTGTCTCTCCCTTGTGCCTGCTGGTGTCTCCTTTATCCTCGTCCTCCCCACAAGCAGTGCCATTGGTCTTACCAGCTATTGGGCTACATGAGTCACTTATCTCTTCAATTCTCTGTTTCACCCAATGTCTGCACCATGAGGGCAGGGATTGCAGTTGGTTTGTTCACTGTTGTATCTCTAGCACTTAGTAGGTGCCCAGTATATGCCTGTTGATTGAGTTTATGACGGTAGGAAGTGTGTCTTATTTTCCTTGACTATGCCAGGGCTTGGGACAGTCTCTAGTAGATAGTACTGTTGCTTAGCAGCCTCTGGTAAGGTAGTGAATGGATACCTCTGTTCGAAGTATCTCCTGACTCTTGGGCCCACATCTGAAATGCTACTGCTGTGAGTCACTTCTCTGGCTTAAGTGTTGCCAGCTCCAGCTGTCATTAGCATGTAAGTCATGACTGCCTGAGTGCAAATCAGTCAGTGGTCCTGAGACCAGGACAGGCCACATGGGTGGCAGGAGTGGGCAACTCAGAGATGCTCAGTTGGGATGTCTGGTGTGGGTCTGGCATAAATATTTTGCTGAATAAATGTTGAATCAGACCAGGGTCTCCACCTCCTGACCCTTCAGAGACTCTGGTCCCCACACCCTGGGAACTAGGGAATAGGATCTGGGGTTCTTCCCTGGGACTTCTGCCAGGAAGTTTTCACCTAGCCTCTCACACTTCCTCTGGCTCCTATGGAGCCCTTTTCTGTGGAGCCCACTTCCTGGTCACAACATTCTACTGATGACAGCATCTTGGGAAGGGTACATGCCCCTGGGGTTCCCAGGGCAGTGAGCCAGATTTTAGGCAGAAAAAGCTGGAACAGAGAGGAAACTGGGGAGAAAAAGAGGAGAGACTGAAGAGGAAGAGGGAAGAGAGGAGAGACTGAGAGACTGAGCCATCACTTCCCAGCCACCTCCAGACTCAGCTCTTCCACAATCACTTATTCATTCAACAAACATCTATTGAGACCTGATGGGCAGCAGGCCCAAACAGGACCCTGAGGATCCACAGGAGCCTCCTCTCTCCACCCTGTACCTCTGCCCAGGGAGCCAAAGCTCACAGACCCAGCTTCACAGAGGCCCTCCAGGGGCTATGCCATGGCCCAGACTCCAGCCTCTGTGCCCCTCCACAAGGCCTCACTCTTATCCCCCAGTCACCTGCTCCTACCCCTAGGAAGATTTCAGTCTCCTGAACATAGGACCTAGCTTGTTCATCATGTATGTCCTTGTGGCCAGCACAAGGCTTGGCATTCAGCAGGTGCCCAGCAAATGCCAAGTGAGCTGGGGGGGCAACCACCTCAGTTCCAGAAGGGAGTAGGCTGGGGAGCATGGGGCTTAGGTCCAGCCATGGGCACAGGGGCCCCAGGAGAAGGCAGATGAGGAGGCCCAAATGACAGTCCTGCACTGTTGCTGCTTTGGCAGCCCAAGGGTACTGCCCCTTGCCTGGCCACTCTGCACAGGCATTTTCCTTCAGTGCCCCAACCCCTCAGAGTCCTGGGACAGGCAACAGGGCATCAATGGGGGGCTCGGCCCTACCCTGGGCACTGTACCAATGGGAAGGGGCAGCCCTTGCCTGCAGTAGATCTGGGCTGCTTTGGACCATGGCAGCAATGTTCCTGCCACACACATTAACCCTAACAGACTGAGGAGGTGAGCAGCATGGATTTCACCCCAGTGCAGGGTCTGGAGAACGCTGAGGACAGATGTGTCCAGAGCAGAGCTGTGGCACTCAGGAGGCATCTGTGTGCTCTGCCAGAGGGGCTCTGACTGAAGTCTCCAGGATGTGAGGTGGGGCTCCCTGGGCCACTCCTCTTGTAGCCTCTGTGCTCAGCTCCCCTCTGGAATTATGTCACTGTCACCATTACCATGGGTAATGCAGGGCCAACCCTGCTCTTCTCCAGGGATCTGAGTTGATGGCTCCTTTCTTAGGCAGCCTTTGCTGATCCTTGATCAGGGTCAGGTTCTTTCTCTGGGCCCAAGCTCCCACCTCAGCACAAAATGACCACAGCTGCCTGAGCTCCCACTGCCGTCTGTAGGATCCAGGTTCAGATCTAAGTTTCACCATTCACCCACCAGTTGGGAGATCTTGGACAAGTTGCTTAACCTCCCTGAGCTGCCTCAGTTTCCTCCTCTGCAGAATGGGAATAATAAGGAAATTTGAGGCTGAAATGCGGCAATCCTGAACACACCTGTAGCTGCTCTGGTGTGTTTCATTCACCCCCTCTGGCCAGAGTCAGGTTCCCAATTCCAGGTGACCCAAAGGTGCTGGCTGGTCTAGAGGAAGCCTGCTCCTGCTTGGGATGGGGGGGGGGTGTCGAAAGTGTGGGCCCCACAGGGTGCTGAGTCAGTGCTGGGTGGAAACACAACTAATCCACCTCCAGCCTGGGCTACCCCAGCTCAGCCCAGCCCTGGGGGGTTCCTGGCAGTGATAGCCACAGGCCTATCTGCAGGCTCCTCCCCTTCCTGGAGTCCAGGTGAGAGGTGACTGAAGTGACAGGGCTGGGCCTCTCCTATACAGACAACTCCAGGGCGGCCCCAGGGATGGTGGTTCTAGGGACAGACACCACTGAGGCCTGATTCACAGCCTTCTGGGAAGTGGGTTAACGGGATTCCAGAGCCCCAGGTGGGGCCAGATCTCCAGGCTGAGTCACGGCACCCAAGCCCCTGGAGGCAGGAGCCGTTACAGAGCCTTGCCACCCTCCTTGTCAGTCTCCAGCCCCCAAGGGTCTTGGGGTACCCCCAACACCTGGTACACTAGCCTTCAGCTCTCCAGACTTGAGGCCTTGCCTCACCCCAGATCCCCTTCCTTCCAACACTGTGGGACCTTTCTCTGCCCACCCCACCCCCAGTCATTATAAGGAAATTCTGGGCCCAGGTCCCCTCACCTGCCCCTCCAGAGGCCACATCCTGGACCCACAGCTGGAGCCTGGGCCCTAAGCCCACCCACCAGGCCCCAGGCCTGGGGTCTCAGCTCAAGTGCCCTCCCCTAGCGGCTCATTTCCTCCCCACAGCCCCGCCTGCCCTGTACCCACAGCCTGGGTGGCTGGGACTCAGCAGCCTGGAAGACTGGTCTGACGGCATTCCACCTCTTGGGATAAAACCGAGGTAATCCGAAGGGTACCCTACACACTCAGGCCACCTGCCCTGCCAGTCCCAACTAGCACAGCCCTCGGGTCCCTTGAGACTGCTGACTGGTTGGGCCCCCACCCCCACCCCCACCAGCTATGGTGGTTTCCAGACCTCCCCCAGCCCTGGGTGGGGCCCGTGTCAGGATCATAACCTCCCTGCTGCTTCTGGCTTCCTCAGGTGAGTTCAGAGACCTGCCCTTCCTGCCCTGAGGGCTGCTGCTGCCTCTGCTCAGACACTGTCCCTTCTGCATGGAACTCCAGCTCTTCTCTTCTTTCGTCCCTTGATTTTGTTCTCTCCCTTTCTGTCTCTGGCTGTTAGCCATACCGCGTCTCCTTTCCTCTAGAGCTGAGGACTGAATGAAAGAATGTGGATTAGCCTAGCACACAGTGGCTCAGTGCACATTGCTCTCTCCTTTCTGTCACCTGGCCTCCTCCTAGCTTGCATCTTGCGGCAGGAGGCCATTCCGTCTGTCACCCTGCCCTCCTCCTAGCTTATATCTTGGGGCAGGAGGCCACGGGAGGGTGCCAGGTGGCAGTAGCATCCGGGCCTGGACCTGGGTCTGTGCTTCCTGAGTCTGCTCTCCACCTCTCTGGGACATGCCTGTCCCTCATCCATCCCTCTCCCGTGCCTCATCCCCAGTGGTGGACAGAGTGTGGAGCAGGCTGGATGTGTGGACTGGCCGAGGGGAGAGCAGCAGCTGTGGGAGGGGGCTTGAAATGCCTTACCTGGAGGGCCTGTGCAATAAGTGACTTGAGGGGATCTCTGACCACTGAGGGGCAGGGGCTCCTCCTGCTACCAGCCTGACCTTCCCTTCTCTCACCCTCAGCCACCCTCAAAGCTGCCAAGATACCTGGTGAGTGGGAGCTGCCCTGGGTCTGGGGAGGAAGGGAAGCCCGAAGGGGTTTCCACCCAAGCAGAAGTGGGGGCAGGAAGGGAGAGTGAGGGCTGAAAGGTGTGCCAGGCAGGTGGGCAGAGTGGAGGTGGTGGGGGTGCGGGGGATGGGTGGATAGGCTGCAGGGAGCTGAGAGGGCCCAGAGATGGGGGAAGAACCAGCAGAAGATGGCTCAGGGGAGGGTGAGCTGGCTGGGTTGGGGGGTGGGAGGGGAGGCCAGGATGCGGCCTGGGGGTGCCTGGAGTTGGAGAGACAGAATTTTGACCGTGCCTGGCAGCGCCCCCAGCCTGTGGGAAGCCCCAGCAGCTGAACCGGATTGTGGGTGGCCAGGACAGTGCCGATGCTGAGTGGCCGTGGGTCGTGAGCATTCAAAAGAATGGGACCCACCACTGTGCAGGCTCCCTGCTCACCAACCGCTGGGTGGTCACCGCTGCCCACTGCTTTAAGGGGTACGTATGACCAGGCCAACCACTTGGCCCTTGGGACCCAGGTTTCCTCCCAACGCAGTCCCAGCTTCTAAGCCTTTGTCCAATCTTGGTGCCCCTCAGTAGAGACTCAGATTCTGTCAGAAGCCTCTCCTGCCTTCAAGGCCTTCCCAGTCTTGCTGTTAACCTAGACCTGCCCCTCCTGCCCTGAGGGCTGCTGCTCCCTCCGCTCAGACACTGTCCCTTCTGCACGGAACTCCAGCTCTAGCTCTTCTCTCGTCCCTTTATTTTGTTCTCTCCCTCTCTGACTCTGGCTGTTAACCGCACTGCATCTCTTTTCCTTTCTTTTCTGCATCAGCTTCTCCCAGACTCCTCCTAGCTCATGCCACCCCATTCTTTTCCAGGAATCTGGATAAGCCATCCCTATTCTCAGTGCTTCTAGGGGCCTGGCAGCTGGGGCACCCTGGCCCTCGGTCCCAGAAGGTGGGCGTTGCCTGGGTGCTGCCACACCCTAGGTACTCCTGGAAGGAGGCTGAGCGTGCAGACATTGCCCTGGTGCGCCTCGAGCATCCCATCCAGTTCTCCGAGCGAATCTTGCCCATCTGCCTGCCGGATTCTTCCATCCATCTCTCTGAAGATGCTGACTGCTGGATTGTGGGCTGGGGGAGTATCCATGATGGAGGTGCAGCTTCTTTCCTTCAGAGGTGGTTGGGGATGGATGGGACTGAGGGTGGCAGACACTCAGAGACAGATACCTTGAGTAGCAAGGGGTAGAGGCCAGAGGTATAGTATGCCAGAGATAGAAGCGAAGACAGGCTGAGACCCAGAGATGTGAAGTCAGAGACTTAAGTGGATAGTCATTTCTTGGGTCATTTCTTGTTCAAAGGTATCTTTGTGTTTTGAGGCAACAACAGGTATTCACCAATGCAAGAAGGGCTGAAAGATGAAGATGAAGAGCCCTGGGGGGGGGGGTTGGGCACCCCTGGTAGCAGCATGCCTTCAAAATTCCCTGGAGGAAATGCATATTCTCCTTAATTGTAAAATGTAATTTCCAACCAAATCTAGAGGTTTGGAAAAACATCATCTAAAACCACAAACTACAGGCAGCACCTGTGGCTCAAAGGAGTAGGGTGCTGGTCTCATATGCCGGAGGTGGCAGGTTCAAACCCATCCCCGGCCAAAAACTGCCAAAAAAACACAAACCAGATTAAATAAAGCCAGAGGCAAAGAGGCAGCGAGAGAAAGATAAGTGATAGATAGATAAATAGATAGAATAGGTGGTGACTGGGCTAAGAAAAGAAAACTTTCAGGCAGAGACCAGGAATGAAAGAGAGGCAATGGAGACCTGGAAGGGAGAGATTGTCTGTGTGTGTGTAAGAGAGAGAGAGAGAGAGAGACTAAGACTAAGTAAAGACAAAGTGTGAGCAAAACGGAACTTTAACCAGATTCTAGAATTAAGAGAAATCACACCAATTTGGGTGAGAGTGGAAATTGCAAACTGGAGAGAGTCCATAGCCCAGCCCTGGGTAGGGTGTGGGGACCCCTCAGTATTAACGTTGAGTGGACATTTATTGGACACTTGTGCTGTGGCAGGCCCCTGCTGGGTGAAGTAATGGAGGAAAAGCCTCAGCCAAGCTTTACTCACCTGGGGGCATCCGAAAGCTTATTACAGAGGACCGATCCCAGGCTCCGTATTCAGTAGGTACAGAAGTGGAGACCTGGAATTCTGGTTTTCTGAAAGCACCTTGGGAGAGCCTAATAGAGCAGCCTATCCTTTAGCCTTTGAGTAACTGCTGCTAGTGGGGATGGAGGGAAATAGTCCACAAGCCTGACTCTGTCCTCCTTTCCTCCAGTGTCTCTACCGCACCCTCAGACTCTGCAGAAGCTGAAGGTCCCCATCATTGACAGGGAAACCTGCAACCGCCTGTACTGGCGGGGAGCTGGGCAGGCGGCCATCACTGAGGACATGCTGTGTGCTGGCTACCTGGAGGGGGGGCGAGACGCCTGTCTGGTGAGCAACCCCACCCTGCTTCCAGCACTGGTCTCGAGAGAGACAGTGTCAGCCTGTCCTAGGAAGCTTGGTTGTAATTCCTATTCTGCTGCCATAGTTGTAAGCTTGGGCAAATGTTTCTTCTTTCTGAGCCTCAATTTTCTAATCTTCAAATTATGAATCACACAGTACAGGGTAAGAGGGGACAGGCTGGGCAGTGAGTTTGGAAGGCATGTCCTTCACTGATTACCGATGCAGTTCGGGTACCACTGCCTCCGGGAAGGAAAAGTGGACTCTAGAAAGGGACCGGTCTGCCCACTGACGTGGCGTAGGTCCTGCTGTGCCCAACCCCTGTCCCCCCGGGGGGTCCTAACAGCTTCTTTTCTACGGCAGGGCGACTCTGGTGGCCCCCTGATGTGCCAGGTGGATGGCTCCTGGCTGCTGACCGGCGTTATCAGCTGGGGTGAGGGTTGTGCGGAGCGCAACCGGCCCGGCGTCTACATCAGTCTCCCCGCGCACCGCTCCTGGGTGGAGAGGGTCGCGCAAGGCGTGCAGCTCCGTGGGCGCTGGCAGGGGAGCTCCCAGGGCGGGGCGCCCCGGTAGAGCAGCCGGGGCGACGGGACTTGCAGCTTCCTCTGCTGTAAATGAGCCTTCTACCTCTGGGGGGCGTCCCCCTCCCGCTCCAGGGCCCGCCCCGGGCCGGGAGCGCCTTTGTTTATATTGATGTTAATGATTTTTACGGTTGTTTGTAACTCTGCCCACATATCTTATTTATTCTTCCAATTTCAATAAATTATTTATTCTCCAGGTTCTGATTTTGCCCACGTATGGGGACACTGGAAGCGATACTGGAGTTAAAATGGGGGGAGAGGAAGCTATGAGCTTGACTTGGCCTGGTGGGGACCCAGGGTTCGGCATCCTGACCCCTGACCTTTGCAGCCTGAGCTCGTCTTTTCTTCTTACCCCTCGCCCCACTAGGGTGGCAGAATTGAATAGGGTGCCTAGTGGCCTGGTCAGGGGTTCCAGCCCCCCTAGACTGCCCTCTAGATTTTCACAAGAGGGCTGGCTAGGAGCAACCCAGCCACAAGCTCTCCCTTCAGGCCAAGACCTCCTTCCCCTCCCCCCAGCACAGGTTGCAGGAGCCTGGCAAAGTGTGGAAGTGCCAAGGACGATGGCATAGAGGGGAGGCCCCCCCTGCTTGTGGGGGTCAGGGGAGCCGGACTGGGCATCTGTTTGGCTCCTGCCTGCTAAGTCTCGGACTGATAATTCTGTTGCCCATGACTACTCACTTGCAGCGGGCTCTGACTGCTGGGCCCAGCCCTGACCTGCCTCTGCCCAATCTATGTGGGCAGAGGTGTGTGCCAGCCTCCCAGTAAGAAGTGGATTTGTGACGTATTGCTGATGTTGGTATGCGAACTGCTTGGCAGCTGATACAGACGAGATTTCTACAGAACAAAGTCAAGAAAAATAATCAGGTCCAATTATGCTGGAAAAAAAGATAGTTGGCTCAGCACCTGTAGCTCAAGCGGCTAGGGTGCCAGCCACATACACTGGAGGTGGTGGGTTAAAGCGGACCTGCCAAACAGCAATGACAACTACAGCCAAAAAATAGCTGGGCATTGTGGCAGGTGCCTGTAGTCCAGCTACCTGGGAGGCTGAGGCAGGAGAATTGCTTAAGGCCAAAGAATTTGAGGTTGCTGTGAGCTGTGATGCAACAGCACTCTACTGAGGGCAAAGTAGTGAGACTTTGTCTCAAAAAAAAGTCCTTTGCTCAGAATGTCTCCAACTAGAAAGGAGCAAGGAAGTGACAAGTTTTGAGAAGGGAATGCATGCATATGTGTATGTGTGTGTGTCTTTTTTGGGAGTACAGTTGTAAAATATTTGCTTGTATTTTCTGATTACGTTATTAGATCGTAGTAAATGCTGTGGGGTTGTTTTTAAAAAAAAAAAATAAATAAATAAAAACTGGCTTCCTTTCTGTCAAGAGAACCAGGCTGAGATGTGCTGGTGTGACTTAAGTGTCCCCAGAACTCCTCCCTCTGAGTCCTGGTCCCCTCCTTAACATATCTCTACTCTGTGGCTTTCCATACCCTCTGCTCTTTCTTCAGCCCCCTCCCCACTCTAGCCCTCATTTGCTAGTTCTGTTCCCTGCCTCAGTTCCCCCTCTGTCCCTGCCCTCTCTGCTCTTCCCTTCTCCCATTTTCTGTCCCTGCGTGCTCCTTCTCTTTGTTTCTCCTGCTTACCAGGAGAAACTCCAGACCCCTCCTCAGTCTGGGGTCGCTGCTTTCAATCTTTCCTCTTGCCCCACCTTCTCTTGTCTTTAGATCTTGTCCTCTCTCCTTCTCTAGTCTCCCACTTCTGTCCTGCTGTGTCTTTTCCTTTTCACCTTTCACTCTCTGACCCTGTTTCTCAGGTCTATCTCTACTTCATCGCCCCAGCTACTCCCTCAGATGGGATCCTTAGAGAAGCCCCCAAGAAAGCAATGCCTAGAAGGATGCTTGGGCAAGGGTGAGGATTTTTCTGAGTTGGGAGACTGGTTGAGATGACCCCCCCAGGTCATCTCTGAGCTTGAAGGAGCCTCCTGTGTTCTTCTTGTTGGCCCTGTGGGATCCGAGGGGACTGAGGTCAGGCTGTGTGTGAGGTGGGAGCCAGCCCCTGGCTCTTGAGTGCAACAGGACTTGCAATGATCCCTTTTTCGATCAGCATGGGGGACCACAGGGGTGAAAACACAATTGCCCCAGTCCCTGCAGGGTTGAGCCAATTCGTGCAGTTGATGCAGCTCTTGTTCCTCAGGGAGGCTTCCCTTGGGAGGTTTCGCAGGTGTGTGGTGTGTGCACCCTGCTCAGAATTCCGGCCTTGCTGGACATACTGAACTCAAGGATCACACAGCACCCCCCTTCTCCTTGGTGGAGCCTGGCCCACTCTAGGTGGGGAGGCCTCACTACTTTTGTCCCACCAATATCACCTGCCTCTCTAGGGACTGAAGATAGAGACTCCTGGGTCTTCCCAATGGGCCAGTTGGAATTGGCCCCCCATGACCAGCTAACATACCCACCCTGAGCTTCTGGACAGATGTCTTTGACCTTCTTCAACCTCCTGCATGGGATAGCCCTTTGCAGAGCAACCTACCTCCTCAAGGGTAGGGTGGGGACCATCCGGCCCTAGTGACAAAGGTCCTTATGGAAAGAACTGCGGGAGGCGCCTATGGCTCAGTGAGTAGGGCGCCGGCCCCATATACCGAGGGTGGCGGGTTCAAACTCAGCCCCGGCCAAACTGCAACAAAAAATAGCTGAGTGCTGTGGCGGGCGCCTGTAGTCCCAGCTATTTGGGAGGCTGAGGCAGAAGAATCGCCTAAGCCCAGGAGTTGGAGGTTGCTGGAGC
>NW_003852439.1:9015788-9017188 GCF_000181295.1 Otolemur garnettii
AACTGCTTTGTCTGCAAGCTGTGAGGCCTGGCTTCTCCTCCTTCACACATTCCTTCCTCAGATCATTAACCCTGGCGGGGACTTACGCTCCCAGACCTGGGACCTTCCAACTTTCCTTCACTCTGCATCTTGAACAAATGTTTGAAAACATGCATTTAACCACAGGACCCAAATTGGTGCTCCAGTGGCACCCAGTCCCATCTCAACAAAAGACAAGGGTCTATTTTTCCAACTGTTCAGTTTGAAAAATGGAGCACAATGACATTAGGTGCTGGTGAGGATGTGGAGAAACTAGAACTCTTATACATTGCTGATGGGAACGCAAAGCTCCTTTGGAAAACAGGTTGGTCATTTCTTATAAAGTTTGACATATACACAGCAATCCTATTGCTAGGATGTATTCAAGAGAAAGAAAAACACATGCACACAGAAACCTGTATGCAAATAGTTATAGCAGCTTCACTCATAACCAGAAAAAAATGGAGACAATCCGAATATCCTTAAACTGTTGAATGGGTAAACAAACTAGTACATCTATTCAGTAGAATTCTATTTAGCAGCAAAAAGGAACAAAGTACATGCAACAATGTGAAGAAGCTCACGCATTATGTTACGTGAAAGGTGCCAAACTTAAAAGTCTACGTACTATATGATTTCATTTGTAGGACATTCTGGAAAAGGCAAAACTATAAGGACAGAGAGCAGATGGGGGATAGTAGAGGACTAGGATGGGAGAAGGATTGACCACAAAAGAGCATGGGGGAATTTTCACAGCGAGGGATTTGGCTCTATATCTTAATTGTGGTGGTTACACAATTGCATGTGTTTATTAAAAGTCAGAGGACTGGCTTGGTGCCTGTGGCTCAGTAAGTAGGGTGCTGGCCACATAAACCAAAGCTGGTGGGTTCGAGCCCAGCTCAGGCCTGCTAAACCACAATGACAACTACAACCAAAAAATAGCCAGGTGTTGTGGGAGGCACCTGTAGTCCCAGCTACTTGGGAGGTTGAGCCAAGAGAATTGCTTAAGAGTTTGAGGTTGTTGGCTTGGCTCCTGTGGTTCAAACAGCTAAGGTACCAGTCACATACACTGGAGCTGGTGGGTTTGAATCCAGTTGGGGCCTGCCAAACAACAATGATGGCTGCAATCAAAAAATAGCCAGGCATGTGGCAGGTGCCTGTGGTCCCAGCTACTTGTGAGGTGGAGGCAGGAGACTTGCTTGAGACCAGAAATTGGAGGATGCTGTGAGCTGTGATGCCATGGCACGCTACCCAGGGTGACAGCTTGAGGCTCTGTCTCAAAAAAAAAAAAGTTTGAGGTTGCTGTGAGCTGTGATGCCATAGCATTCTACTGAGGACAACATAGTGAGACTCTTGTCTCAAAAAATTAAAAAATATGGCTC
>NW_003852439.1:9017758-9018890 GCF_000181295.1 Otolemur garnettii
ACAATCATGTCTATGAATAGAAATAGTTTTTTCTGGAGATTTGAACCCGCCACCTTAGGTGTACGTGGCTGGCGCCTTAGCCGGTTGAGCTATAGGCGCCGAGCCTTTATCTGGCTTTCTTTAATAGCCTCCTAACTGGTATCTGTTGACAGCTTCTGCTGTTGCCCCACTGGCCTATTCTCAGTACAGCAGCCCAGAGTGGTTCTCCTAAAATCTAAGTTCTTCTTCTTTTCTTTTTTTTTGGAGACAGAGTCTCAAACTGTTGCCCTAGGTAGAATGCCCTGGTGTCACAGGTCACAGCAACCTCAAACTGTTGGGCTTAACCGATTCTCTTGCCTCAGCCTCCCAAGTATCTGGGACTACAGGCACTGGCCATAATGCCTGGCTATTTTTGTTGTTGTTGCAGTTGTCATTGTTGTTTTTTTAATAGGCCTGAGCCAGGTTTGAACCTGCCAGCCTTGGTGTATGTGGCTGGCGCCCTACACACTGAGCTACGGGCACCACCCTAAGTCACTCTTCTTCTCAACAGCCTCAGATGGCTCCTCATTCTACTCAAAGGAAGTGACATCATCTTTCTAGTATCCCTTACCACCTCTCCCCTCCTTGGTCAATGTATCCCCAGCCACATTGGCTTCCTCACAATTTCCTGGAACACAACAGGCACGCTCATGCCTCAGGACCTTTGCACTTAAGGTTTCCTCTTCCCCCAGATGACTGCACGGCTCACTCATCCTTCACTTCCTACGGATCTCTGCCCAAATATCATCATTTCACCATTGTCTTAACAATAGCACTGTTCCCTCTCTCTCCCTAGCTGGCTTCTCTCCTGGCTTTTCCTTTCCACAGAAGATTTATCACTATCTGACATACTATGTATTTTCTATTCATCTGTTCTTTGCCCTCTTTCTGACCCACATGCTAGAAGTAAGTTTCTGTCCCTGCATTAGTCATATTCTGTTTTTACTCTCTGTTTACTTGACTTTCTTTCCCAAGAAACATTCTGAATTTATTAGAGGCCAGATCTTTATTCTATTTGCTGGTGAGAATGCAAGGCCCCTTTGGAAAACAGGCTGGTCATTTCTTGTAAAGTTTAACAAAGGCGGCTCGGCGCCTGTGGCTCAAGCGGCTAAGG
>NW_003852439.1:9019828-9024580 GCF_000181295.1 Otolemur garnettii
GCCACCTTAGGTGTATGTGGCTGGCGCCTTAGCTGCTTGAGCCACAGGCGCCGAGCCACGTTATGGCCTTTTATTAATTTATAAAGGATGGTTTCAGAAAAAGGGCCAGGCAAAATAGTCGATGTTAGTAAATATTTATCAGTTATTGGTAATAATAAATATTATCTATTTGATTAATTTGGTGGACAATGTGGACATATCTCTTTTGCCTTTCTAGTTAATTACTCAAGTACCATATTCTTTCATTAGCAGAAACAGTTTCTCTCTTGAGATCTTCCCACTTCGTCCCTGAAGTATCCAAGAATCCTAGAGGTTTACTCAGACCAAGGGGACTAGTCCTACAAGAACTGGAAAACTCCATCGTTCTTTTAGTTTAGTTCTGTTGCTTTGGTCAATGTCCAGTGATGACACTGATAGAAACCGCCCCCCCCTCAGTCTGACTCCCCCTGCCCTCTCTGTGCACTGGTGACACCCTTGCTTTTCTGGCTCAGGGACAGCCTCCCTTGGGCTCATAGTCACATGGGATCTGAGGTTACTAGTCTTGAAGGTCGTATTTACAGGCCTAGTAATTGTGTTCCAGAGCATGCGCCTGTATGGTCATGACTAAAGCGGCTCCTCGCCTCAGCCACAAGCTGTGCTCTAGCACTTAGGTGCTTGTGTTTAGCTTGATTGCTCAAAAGAGAATTGCCTTTGTGGTCCTTGGGATTACTTTCTGCTAATGGACCCAGCTGGCTCTGTCCCAATTCATCATAGAAATTCTAATAATGTTAAACCTCAATAAAGTCTGCTTTTCATGACTGGTCTCCTGCTGTATTTAATTCAACTATTAAATGTTTTATTTATGATTTGGTTTTATTCCCATTTCCTGTTTTTTTTTTTTTTTTCCTGTTGGTAAATTTTGCATTCAATCCTTTCAGTTGCTTTAAGCTTCCTATTTTAAACCAAAAATAAAAACCCAGCCCTCTGCTGAGTGAACAGACCCTATCATCTTGGCTAAACCTTAAAACTGAGTTCTCAGCTATGACAGAAAGGGAGGCTGGACACTCTTCCTCATAAGAAAGCCCCTCCCTTTTGGAGTTTAGACTAGTTGCAAATAGGACCTAAGGCCATACAAGGCAGAGGTTGTGAGGACTTACAAACTTTAAAATCTCATTGAACAGTTTTTTTTTTTTAGACAGAGTCTCAAGCTGTCACCCTGGGTAGAGTGCCGTGGTGTCACAGCTCACAGCAACCTCAAACTTTTGGGCTTAAGCGATTCTCTTGACTCAGCCTCCCAAGTAGGTGGGATTACAGGTGCCCGCCACAACACTTGGCTATTTTTTTTGGGGGGGGTTGCAGTTGTCATTGTAAGCTGGTCTGGGCCTACTTTGAATCTGCCACCCTCGGTGCATGTGGCTGACACTGTAACCACTGTGCTACAGGCACCGAGCCATCACTGAACAGTTTTTTTTAAGAGACAAAGTCTCACTTTGTCACCCTCGGTAGAGTACTGTGGTGTCACAGCTCACAGCAACCTCCAGCTCTTGGGCTTAGGTGATTCTCTTGCCTCAGCCTCCCGAGTAGCTGGGATTACAGGCGCCCGCCACAACACTGGGCTATTTTTTGTTGCAGTTTGGCCAGGATTGGATTAGAACACGCCACCCTCAGTATATGGGGCCAACATCCTACTCACTGAGCCACAGGCGCTGCCCCATTGAGCAATTTTTTAAAAAAATCAATCTGGTGGCTGGGCACCTGTAGCTCGGTGGCTAGGGTGCCAGACACATACACCAGAGCTGGCAGGTTCGAATCCAGCCCTGGCCTGCCAAACAATGACAACTGCAACCAAAAAAATAGCTGGGCTTTGTGGCAGGCACCTGTAGTCTCAGCTACTTGGGAAGCTGAGGCAAGAGAATCACTTGAGGCCAAGAGTTGGAGGTTGCTGTGAGCTGTGACGCCATGACACTCTACCCAGGGCGACATAGAGAGACTGTCTCAAAAAAAAAAAAAGTATCAATCCAGTATAATATGACTTACTTTCTATGCTGACCCTGCTATCGCATTACAGGACAGATGTTAACTCAAGTATTCCTTTCTACTGACACCAAGTCTTTAGACAAAGCTTTATTTGACTTATCACAAATCAAAGAATCTCTGAACCCATCCATAACCTGTAATACCCGACTTTGAGATGTCCTCCCTCTTTAGGCCAAACCAATGTATACCTCCCACCTACTGGTTTATGATTTTACTTTCATAAACATAGCAAGACCCTGTCTCTACACAAATGTATAAAACCAGACTGTAACCTGACTGCCTGGGGATCATTTACTCAAGGTTTCTTGGGTTCATGGATTCTTGGCCCATAGTCACTCATATTGGCTCCGGATAAACCTCTTTAAATTGCTTTACATAATTTTTTCCCCATTAACACCATGTATGAGTTACATCTTTCAAATTTCCTGTTCTGTGATTATGTGGGCTTTAGGAAATGCTGTGGCTATATACCCGTGTTGGCATGGTTTGTTGCCTAGCTTGTCTATCATGGCATGTAGCCAAGAGACACTGAGCTTAATCCACATACCAGGCAGCTGTAGTCATTTCACTTGGGTCCCCATAAAGGCCCAATGACAGGGTTCCTTTTAGGCTTTCTCCTTGGCCTATGCTAATTTATGTATGCCATCACTCATATTGCATATTGAGAGGCTCTTCAGAAGGTCAGCTCAGGCTTATAGTGCACAGACAAAAGGTCCCATCGTATCTCCATCCTTGAAAAATAGGGCTCACTAAGTTAATGTTAGCACAACTAAGAGGGGCTGCTCATGTGATTCCAAATAATAAACATCCTTCTCCAGCGACACAAGTTTCCCACTTGTAACCTATAGGAAGTTGGCATCATCATAAAGTTGACCTCACTTACCTCACTTCCAGTTACAAAAGGAACACCTGGCAGTTTCATGTGCATTAATTTATATATCATCATAACTGGGTGACTCAGAGACTGGTTATTTTCACTTTGGATTTTTGAGGTGAATTAAAGATTGCCCCCTCTCCCGCGACACATACTGGGTCTACAGTATATGTCTGTAGACCCAGCTACTTGGGAGGGTGAGGAGGGAGGCTTATTTGAGCCCAGGAGTTTGAGGTTGCAGTGACCTATGTTGACACCACTTCACTCTAGTTCAGACACAACAGAGTAAGACCCAGTCTCTCTGTCACACAAATAAGACCATTGAGAAAAGGGTGCACCTGTGGCTCAGTGGGTAGGGCACTGGCCCCATATACTGAGGGTGGCAGGTTTGAACCTGGTCCCAGACAAACTGCAACAAAAAAATTGTCAGGTGTTGTGGCGGGTGCCTGTAGTCCCAGCTACTTGGGAGGCTGAGGCAAGAGAATCGCTTAAGCCCAGGAGTTGGAGGTTGCTGTGAGCCGTGCAATGCCACAGCACTCTACTGAGGGCAATAAAGCGAGAAAAAAAAATACCATTGAAAAGACTTGCATTGGCTCGGCGCCTATAGCTCAACCGGCTAAGGCGCCAGCCATGTACACCTAAGGTGGCGGGTTCGAATCCCCAGCCCGGACCCGCCAAACAACAATGACGGCTGCAACCAAAAAAAAAATAGCCGGGCGTTGTGGCGGGCGCCTGTGGTCCCAGCTACTTGGGAGGTGGAGGCAGGAGAATCGCTTGAGCCCAGGAGTTGGAGGTTGCTGTGAACTGTAATGCCACAGCACTCTGCCCAGGGGGACAGCTTGAGGCTCTGTCTCAAAAAAAAAAAAAAAAAGAAAAGACTTGCATTATCATCATTACATTAAACAAAACTAATAATTGACTAATAGCATCAAATATAATTAGTGTTTACATTTCACATTCCTAGATCATTTTATTTTATTTATATATTTTTTTGAGACAGTCTCACACTATGTCCCCCTTACTGGGGTGTCATGGCTTTACAGCTCACAGCAACCTCAAACTCTTGGGCTTAAGAGATTCTCTTGCCTCAGCCTCCCAAGTGGCTGGGACTATAGGCACCTGCCAGGATGCCTGGCTTTTTTTTTTTATAGTTGTCATTGTTGTTTGGCAGGCCTGGGTTGGGTTTGAACCCCTCAGCCCCAGTGTATGTGGCCTGTGGCCTAGCTGCTGAGCTACAGGCACTGAGCCACCTAGATCATTTTGTAATGTTTTCCAATGTGTGTATGTTTGAATCAGGATATAAACTGTTCAAAGATAATTTTTAAAACCATAAAATCATGACTCACACAAATATAAATTGAACACGTGTCAATGTTTTTTATTTAACTCAATTAGTGACAGAACCAGTAAGATGTTACAACTAGTTCAAAAGAGAATTCAAAGTAGATACACATATAGGCCATCAGGAATGTGGAAATAAATTTGCTTAATGGATGCAAAACTAGCTTCTTCCACTGTGGAGGAGGAAAATTGATGAAATTTCTATGACTAAAATTATTTGTACTTCTATGGACAAAAATAATTTATATTCCTATCAGCTATCTACAATTTACAGAGTCTTAGGTAGCTCAAAGGCAGGATCCTTCATAGAATCAGAAAACCTGGAAGAACCTGCTATTCCACTGAAGTTACCCAACGATCTTTCTGGTCCACTTTGCAGTATTTCACAATTTTCCCTTACAACATAAAGTTTATTTATTGCAGTTGATTGCTGTATCTCTTAAGTTTTTTTTTTTTTTTTTTTTTTTAAAAAATTGTAATTTTGTTCTCCATATCTTTTTTCTTAACCTCTTTTTGAATAA
>NW_003852439.1:9024600-9032950 GCF_000181295.1 Otolemur garnettii
TTTTTTTTTTTTTTTTTTTTTTTAAAGAGGTTCTCTCTTCTCTCTCCATATCTTTTTTCTTAACCTCTTTTTGAATAACTCTGGTCATTCTTTCTTTATTCTCACCATCTGGATATACTAATTGTAAATTAGTAAATCCATGTTGTCTCTAATAGGTTGTTCTGTCTGTATGTTTTCTATAAATTGGTAGTTAGATCTAGAATCTTGAGCAAATTCAGGTTTGATTTTTCCAGAATAATCTTCTGTCAGGGGGTACATATGGTTGCTTGTCTTTTGGGTGTTGTTGAAAATCATTACCCCTATCATTTAATTCAGTAGATAATACCATAGTGATATTCCTGCTTCATTTATTGTCTGGAATTCTTCCATAAAGACAAACTTTCCTTCAATATCTATTTAATTATTGTCAAAATAATGAGTTATTATTTCCTTAGCATACTCCAAAAATGTCAAATGAGGTCATGCAGTATTATTATGAACAGAAGGATTATTTTTATTTGATGTACTTCAATCATTTTTTTTTCTTTTGAGATAGAGTCTCACTCTGTTACCTGGACTAGAGTGCAGTAGACAAACACAGTTGACAGTAACCTCAGACTCCTGGGCTCAAGCGATCCTCTTGCTTTGGCCTCCTAAGTAGCTGGGACTAAAGGCCCCATCACAACACCCTGGCTAATTTTTTTATTTTTAGAAGAGATGGGGGTCTCAGTCTTGCTCACGCTGGTCTGGAACTCCCTCAGTGATCCTCCTGCCTGGGCCTCCCAGAGTGCTAGAATTACAGGTGTGAGCCACACGCCTGGCCCTATTTCAATCAATTTAAGTTATGATGCTCAGACTGTCTCATCTTCGGCTGGTGGGTGTTGCTTCTCTAATAGTCGGTTCCTGAGAGAGACCACTCACTTCCCAGATGAGGGCCTGAGGCCAAAGAGCTGATAGCTGGGATGATGTTCTCAGGAGCTGCGCTTTGACCCCAACCCCACAGGGGTGCACAGGAAGCCCGCCGGAAATCCTCTGGGAGCCCACCGGAAGTCCAGTGAAAGCTCCCTTGCCGGAAAAACCGCTGGAAACCGACAGAAGGAGGCCCTCAGCGCCCTCTGTTGGCAGAGTTGCCTGCAAAGTCGAAATGAGGTTTGCGGCGAGGCCACGTGAGCATCCCTCAACCCAGGGTAGATGGGTGGGTTTGGAGCGCAGAAGCGACGACTGATGGTGAGAGTTGGGGTGGGGGAGGGCGGTTTCTTCAACGATTGTGGGGTCATCTGGCCGGGCCGACTTCAAAGCCTGGGCCGACTTGTGGCCCTCCCTGCAAAGCACAGAGCGCCTCGCGGTGTCCTCCCCGCCTGGGAATTGGCCGCGGAGCTCACTTGCCGGGGGTGTCTCCTGCTCTTGGCCCTGGAGCCGGGGCCGCAGGTTTTGGGCAGCAGTAGGACGAAATCATACCTGGAAAACATTGTGTATTCTGAGTTGACCCTGGCCCTGGAGGCTGAGCCATGGCTGCGTTTGTTCCCATAGCAACGAATGGGGGCTCCATCTGGCTCCTGCCCCTGGGTAAATGGGTTGGCCAAGGGAGGGGCTCTCCATGAGTTGCAGTTTGCTCTGGTGACAAGGCATCAGGAGGTGGCCTCTGTCAGTCAGTACTTGTCTGGTCTGTATGCAGACATCACATCTGTGTGGAATGTGGGTAAGAGGAGGGTTGGGTCCTCTTCAGCTGGGAGCAGAGACCCCAGGTCTTCCAGACAAAAATGTGTGAAGCAGGGCGGTGCCTGTGGCTCAAAGGAGTAGGGTGCTGGCCCCATATACCGGAAGTGGCGGGTTCAAACCCAGTCCTGGCCAAAAGCTGCAAAAAAGAAAAAAAAAAAAAAGGATGAAGCAACGGTGGTCTCCTGCCTGCCTGCAGGATGAGTGAGGCTTCCACATTTCAGCCTTATGGGGATGGATTGGCAAGCTCCTCTGACTTCTGGTTCTTCAGAGTGACTGACCGGAAGTGGGCCACAGCACCCTTGGGCCTCCTCTAAGCCATCCCCCTGCAACACACAGGACAGGAGCAAGCCCCAGCCGCATCTGAGGAGAGGGTGGGTTCTGCCGCACACAGCAGGCTACAGCGTGATCGTCACTGTTAATGACCTGCCAACTCCGCCCTTGGTGGCCATCTGAGGACTCTGACCCCAGAGCGGAGTCTACAGGGAAGCAGAGCTATGGGGCCTCTGACAGGCTCCCTTCTGCTGCTGCTGTTGGTGCTGCTGCCAGGTGAGGGGTGTTCCTAGGTCCCTGCCTCCTGTGCCTCGACAGCCCATGTGCTTGCCCTCTGCTCTCTTGTTTTCCAGGGACCCATGGGGATGTGTTGCCGACAGGTAAGGACCAGCCCTGGACATCCCAGCAAAATGTTGAGGGCAGCGAGATGTCAGGAGGCATCAGGGTAGATTGAGAATTTGGGGCAGGTCTGACAAGGGACTGACTTTCTAGGAAGGAACAGAGTAGAAACCCTTTGCCTGCTGGTTGCTCCACAGAGTGCGGCCACTCCATGGATACTGGAAAGGCTGTGGGAAGCCAAGACGCCCCGGAAGGACGTTGGCCATGGCAGGTTGGCGTATGGGCGGCCTCAGTGGGGCACATATGTGGGGGCTCCATCATCCACCCCAGCTGGGTGCTCACAGCTGCCCATTGCTTCCTCAAGTGAGTGGGGCTGGGCGAGAGGACACTCCCCGCCTCCCCTCCACCAGTGCTGCCCTCAGCAGGCCAAGTCTCTGTCTCCTAGGTCTTCGGATCCCAGGCTCTACCATGTTAAAGTTGGAGGGCTGACACTCTCCCTTTTGGAACCCCACTCATCCTTGGAGGCTGTGGGGAAGCTCTTTATCCACCCCTTGTACAGTGGGAAAAAGTTTTCCAGTGGAGACATTGCCCTGATGCAGCTGGTCTCCCCCGTGCACCCCTCCCAGTTCGCTCCAGTCTGCCTCCCAGCAGCCCATACCTCCTTTGCTGTTGGTTTCACATGCTGGCTAACAGGCTGGGGAACCATCCAGCAGAAAGGTAAGAGGGATGTGTACCCATCTGGCCACTACTCCTGGCTAAGGAGGACTGCCCAGGGGACATGCTGAGGCTCTCAGCCCTGGAAGCCCACCTAATCTGTGCTCTGCCTGAGTGCTGTCTACTAAGGTGGGCATATCCATCTTCTCCCCTACCACACCCCACCCCTGAAGCTGGGAATGCTTGGGGTTAGGGACCTTGCTTTCTAGATCATGGGGCTCACCTTGGCTAGAGTGACCACCCATGTTAGATCTGGGAGATCTTGTGTGGGTGTCCAAGGTTCTGCCCATTGTTGGGATGAATCAGCTGAGAATCAGATGAGATTAACCAGGGTCAGATGGCTTGCAGGTGCGTGGTCTGGGCTCGAGCCTACTCCCTGACACCCTGCCTCTTGGCTTTGGGGGTTAGGAAGGGCTGGCTAGTGGGCAGAGAAGAGGTGGGAGGTTCAGGCAGTAGCCCTCACAGGTAGGGGAAGGGGGGGCTCAGCTGGTAGGGAGGATCGAGGTGGACTTAGGCTGGGCCCTCTGTCTGGTTCAGCTGTGGCGAATGTCCTTCAGGAAGCAACTGTGCCCCTGTTGGACTCAAACATGTGCGATGTGATGTACCATCTTGGAGAGTCCAGCCTGGTTGGGCGGCGCCTCATCCAGGATGACATGCTGTGTGCTGGCTTTCCCAGAGGCAAGAAGGAGTCCTGCCAGGTGATAGCAGCTTCTGGCTACCCTGTCCTGATGTGTGGGCTCTCCAGGCTCACCATGTCCTGGGCACTGTCCTACATCCCACACCCTAGGGTCTCCAAAGGGGCTACAGTCCTTCCCTAGCCCCTGTGGTCTCAGCAGGGGGATAAACCCATGTGCATAGGACACAGATGACTTCTTCAATTCTCCTCCAGGGTGACTCCGGGGGCCCACTGGTCTGTGCCAGCAACAGCACTTGGGTCCAGATCGGGATTGTGAGCTGGGGGTTTGGCTGTGCTCGGTCCTACCGGCCGGGTGTCTATACCCGAGTGCTAAGCTACACAGACTGGATTCAGAAAACATTGGCCCAGTATCAGTCAGGTGCCCCTGAGCTCCGCTCAATTGCCCCCAAGTCCTACGTAGTCACTCCTAAGTCCCCTCCAAAAACCTCCGGAACCCGTGCAGGTAGCCCTGGGTCCCGCCCAGGTGCCTCTGGGTCCCGCCTAGGCACCCCTGGTTCCTGCCCAGTGCTGCTGCCCATGCTGTGGGCCTTACCCTTGCTTGCAGCCATGTGAAGCATGAGTAATGGAGTCCAGGGTCCCATTCTGAAAGGGTTTGTTAAATCTAATAATAATAAATGTAGGTATGTATGTCTTTGTTTTTCTCTTCCAATTTTCTAGTAATTCAGTTTTGCTGTATTTTACATATATTTCTGACCATGGCAGACTGGAAAAACATAATCCTTCACCTCAGAACGTTTGAGAACCCTTATCCTAGACCAGTGGTTCTCAACCTTCCTAATGCTGTGGCCCTATAATACAGTTCCTGTGGGTCGTGACCCACAGGTTGAGAACAGTTGTCCCAGACAATCCTGACCTGTGTTTCTTTTATATATCTTTATAGTTCAGGTCACTGTGTGTCCTAATTTGCTTAGGACAGTCGTAGGAGATACTTGTCTTGTGTGAGTCTTAGTAGAACTCACTTTCCCTCTTAAAGTGTCCCTGAAGTTGGATGATGAGTTATATAGTTATCATGACTCAGCCAGACAGGAGCCCAAGCCCTCGGAGCCCACAGGATTTTCAGTCTCAGGCATCCTTGGGTGGTTGCCATGGCCACCAGCTGGCCAGCAATGGATCTTGTTTTCCCAGCTCTGTCCAGTGAAGCTGTACTGGTGGTCCCTGCAGGGACAGCAGGCCTGTGGATTGTCCTGGGCATGACAAGGACCCTCAGGACTGTGCAGGCCATGGCTAACTTGTCAGGCAGCGCCCTCTGGCTGTGTTTTAGAAGGACGGACAGAGTGGCGCCTTGCAGAGCCAGTTCAGCACTTTCAGGGAGGGGTTACATTAAGGAATTTGCATCTTCTTGGTCCCCTGTTGAATAAACTCCTGCCACTTCCCTGAGACAAGGTTGGGCTTTTACTCTGGTGAGCCCATAAGGGCTAGGAGGGGAGGACCACCCAAGTGGTCATGATCCAGGACCCAGAACCTGGGCATGGGGCTCAGCCCTGGTCTTAGTGGCACTCCCCACCCTGGAGGTGACTATAACCCTCCACCAAGGGAGCTGTGGGTCAGTCTGGACTCAAAGCCCAGTGTGGCAGAGGGGAGGTGGCAGTGGATGGTAGTCTGTCACCTGAAGCCTCTGTTTCCCTGGGGCAGGCAGCTGAATGGCCTCTTGTTTGTGTTTGGGAGAAAGTTTAGATCATGCCCAAGAAGACAGGATGCTCAAGGATCATTCATTCCTTTTCCTGTGAGATCCTTATTACATAGTCCCCAGGGGAGCACCCAGTCCCCTCCTTCCACTCTCCATATTTCTCTGCCCCCTGCAGTCCCTCCACCTACACCCAGGGAGCGCAGACCCTGAGGGGTTCACTGGGCCCTGCAGGAGCTCATGTCCCAGGTGAGGTTTCTGGCCTTTCAGATTCTGTCCTGTTCAATACATTTCTCTTGTGAGTAACTACTATATGTTACTTTGCTAATGAATTCTCTGGCTTTCCACTGTTCATAGTACTCCCCTTCCAGAAATCAGTGAGGAGGGAAAGGTGATAGGTTAACCCCCAAACCACTGGCAAACCTCCTTTACATAAATTCCAACAGGTAGGATGTCTCAGAAACATGAATCCCTCCCTCCTTAGCCCCTTAGTGACCAGTAACCAGGACTTCTGCACCATGCAGCCTTGTCGCAGGACCCACTCCCATTGGGATGCTCCCTGCCCAGCAGTGTCTGTGAGTCCCTGTGTGTATCCAGGCCTGTGAGTGTCTGTGCAGTGTATTTGTGTCTGTGTGTGTATGTCTGTGTCTGTGTGTGTTTCTCAGACCACCCTCACTAATCCACCCCCACCCCTAAAGAAAGCTCCTGAGCACTCCCTTCTCCCCAGGCCTCCTCTTTCTGCTGATGGTGAGTTGGAAGTGAGGAGTCTGGACCAATGACAAGAGCCACAGGGAGATTTTCCCAGCCTGACCTTGATCACACACATACTGCCCCTTTTGTCTTCTCTCCTCCTGGGCTTCCCTCCGCGGGTACTGTTTGTAGAGGATTTGGGAGACTGGCAGTTCTGCTTATAAAGCACCTCCTTCCTGGTCTTACTGCAACAGACCTCCCCCTTGGATGGGGGAGGTCCAGGTCACTGTTATATCCCTGGAAGCTCCTCTCAGCACCCAGCTCCCTGCCCACCTGAATTGCACAGCAGCCAAGACTAAGTGTATCTCAAGGGCACCCCAACTTGCTGGCTACCTGTCCGTGTGCCAGGTGGCCCTGGGACAGTGACATTGTTCAGGGACATGCTGGGGCGGGAGCCACACAGATCAATGTTGTGTAAGAGGAAACAATTCATGGTCAACACACAAGTGTTCTGCAGGGTTGAGCCAGTACATAGATAAGGAAGTGGTACAATTGACTCAGATATTCCTGAAGGCTGACAGGCTGCCTTTTGTCTAAGGGCCAGCGTCTCCTAGGGAATGTTAGGCCAAGATTGGGGAGCAGGAGCAGAAGCAAGAGTCCAGCATAATGAACAACCCTTTCCTCAGCCTGGAGCCCAGGACACAGGCCTGGCACGCACCTGTCTCTGAACTTACAGGGAATAGTGAGAAAGAATTCACAGACACACAGCAGCTCTGCTGATGGCACTATGTGTGCCTGGACCTAACTCTGCACAGCAAGAGAATCCCACTCTGTGGGCTGTTAAAGTAGTTGGGGACTTGGGGTGCAGGGACACTCAGGAGAAGACATCCTCTTCGCCAGTGGTGGGGCTGGGCAACACCTGAGCAGGGAGTGGCAAAAGGGCTGTGGGATTTGGGTTTAAATTTCATGACTCACCTCTCTCAGCCTGGGCTTCCTCATTTGTAAAAATGGGCGATTAATGCCTACCCCAAGGGTGTTTGTGATAATTAAATGAGGTATCAGTTGTGCAAGCACCTTGCATAGGGCCTGGTCAAAATTGGTACACAATGAATGCTAGTGTGTTTTTCCATCCATTCATTTACCTACCCACCCATCCATCTTACACCTGCTACTACCTACCTACCCACGCAGCCATCCATCCATCTATACACCTGCCTACTGCCTTCCTACCCACTCATCTATCCACCTGCCTTCCACTTACCCACTCTCCCATCCATCCATTTACTACTTACCCACCCACCCATGTATCCATCCATTCACCCACCTACCCGTCCATTCACCTGCCTGCCACTTACCTACTCACTCATCCATCCACCTGCTTACCACCTACCTACCCACCCATACATACATTCATCCACCACCCACCCATTCACTTGCCTTACCACCTACCTACCCATCCATTTATTCATCTATCCATCCATCCATCCCCTCGTTCCAGCAAAATGATCCAAATCACAGTAGACTTACTAGCACACTAGTGCACATACCCAAAATACTTCAACAAAAACCAATTTTCACAAGCAGCACTTGGGACCTAGTCCCTTTCATCACAGAATTTGTCATTACTGTCCAAACTTTCCTCCCCTCTGCCCCTTTCCCAGCACTCTCAATCTTCAGTGTCCAATGTCCCCTGGAAGCACAGAGCTCTGGTTTCTCTGGTCTCTTCTTGCAAGTTGCCCTGGACAACTTTTCTTCCCAGACTCCTCCTCCTGTCCTTAGGTGGGGCTCTTTCTTTCCTCAAGCCAACTCCAATGACTAGATGTGCCATCTGTTAACATTTAATCTTTTATATGTCTAAAATGCATTCTAGGGTGGTGCCTGTGGCTCAGTGGGTAGGGTGCCAGCCCCGTGTACTGAGGGGTGGCAGCCCTGGTCAAACTGCAGCAAGGAATAGCCGGGCATTGTGGCAGGCACCTATAGTCCTAACTGCTTGGGAGACTGAGGCAAGAGAATTGCCTAAGCTCAGAAGATGGAGGTTGCTGTGAGCTGTGACGCCATAGCACTCTACCGAAGGCAACGGAGTGAGACTCTGTCTCTTAAAAAAAAAAATGCATTCTAAAATACTGGAAGTAGCTATGTCAAAACATCAACAGTCAGTATCTCTGAATGGTGGGAATTCTTTTTAAATTTAGCCATCTTTCCTAAAATTTCTGAAGTATACATATATGAATTTTCTAATTGGAAACATAATATTTAAAAATGATATGTCATACATGTTTCTATTTAAATTTCTTTTTCTTTTCTTTCTTTTTTTTTTT
>NW_003852439.1:9033733-9043215 GCF_000181295.1 Otolemur garnettii
TTGTTTAGCTGGCCCAGGCTGGGTTCGAACCTACCACCCTCAGTGTGTGTGGCTGGCGCCGTAACCATTCTGCTACAGGCGCAAGCCCCAAAGCTCCTTTTTCTATTTTGCCAATTTTTGAAATGTTTTTAGCCCATTCATTGAGTTTTATGACCTCAAATTCAAGGTGATAGGGACATTTCTGGCTTCAAGTCAGAAAACGAAGACTTCAGAGAAAGTCCATCTTCTGCAGATCAGGAGACAAATCTGTCTCTAACCACACCAACTTGCGTTTCTCCGTGAGGCTGCTGGAAAGGCCAGCGAGAAGTAGGCGGAGCCTGGAAGTGAGAAGGAGCCCTCTTTTGTTAACAGAATCTGTGGCCATTAGACCTCTCTTTATCCAATATACCAAGATAACAGCCCGAAAAATAAAAAAAAAAAAGAAGTTTAACATTAAAAATCAATTAGCTGGGCAAAAGATTTGGGGAGATATTTCACAAAGGAAGGTATATGAGTGAACCATGTGCACGCAAAACGGTGCTCCATTCATTGGTTACTAGATGTCTCAAGTTAAGGAGACGAACCAGGATGCACAGCAGCAAGCAAAGCACGTGCCTTTCTGGTGGGGTCACAAAATGGTACAACCACTCTGGGAAGCTGCTTGGCAGTTTCTTATAAACTTAAACATGACCTTGCCCGTGTGAGTCATCAATTCCACTCCTAGATATTTATCCAGGAAGGATGAAAACTTTTTATGTCTACACAAAGACTCACGTACAAATGTTCATAGAAGCTCTATTCATAATAGTCCAAAACAAACAGCCCGAATGTTCACCCACTAGTGAATAGATAAATGAGGTCTAAATGAAATGGAATGCTACTTAGTAATAAAACTACTGAATTACAAATAACAAAACAGAATGGTGAATGAAGTTAGACAGGAAAAGGTACAGGCTGCACGACTTAATTTACACGAACCTTAAGGCAAAACTAGTCGATACCGACAAAAAGCAGATCAGTGGTTGCCTGGAACTGAGGGTGGGAGATTTAAAGTCAAGGGGAAATTTTCAGGCTGATGGAAACTTTCTACATTTTGATGGTGGTCACACAGGTGTATACGTTCTTCAAAAGTCATTAAACTGTGCAGCTCACGTAAAAGCATTTTATTGGGGTGACGCCTGTGGCTCAAAGGAGTAGGGCTCCAGCCCCATATGCTGGACGTGCCGGGTTCAAACCCAGCCCCGGCCAAAAACTGCAAAAAATTTTTTTAAAATGCATTTTATTGTATGCAAATTATACCTCAATAAAGTCTATTAAAACTCAAAACAGAACTTCAAACAGGAAAACTAGGAAAGAATGCCGTTGAAAAATAGCCAGGCATTGTGGTGGGTGCCTGTAGTCCCAGCTACTTGGGAGGCTGAAACAAGAGAATTGCTTAAGCTCAAGACTTTGAGGTTGCTGTGAGCTGAGATGCCATAGCACTCTATCGAGGGTGACATAATGAGACTCTGTCTCAAAAAAAAAAAAAAAAAAGAGTATCGGGCCGTGAATGTGGTCAGCGAGTAGGGAGCCGGCCCCATATACTGAAGGTGGTGGGTTCAAACATGGCCTCGGCCAACCTGCAACAAAAAGTAGCTGGGTATTGTGGTGGGCGCCTATAGTCCCAGCTACTCGGGAGGCTAAGGCAAGAGAATCACCTAAGCCCAAGAGCTGGAGGTTGCTGTGAGCTGTGACACCATGGCACTCTACCGAGGGTGACAAAATGAGACTCTCTCTAGAAAAAAAAAGAGTATCAGAACTCTGTAGGAGGCAGGATGATCTAACCTTAGAGATCTAGAGCATAAAGGAAAATATGAACAGATCTGATAAATAAAATTGAAAACTTCCATGTGCAAATATGTATATAGAATACATACATATGTGTGTGTGTGTGTGTGTGTGTATATATATATATATAAAATTTTTTTTTTTTATGAGACAGAGTCACACTTTGTCACCTTTGGTAGGGTGCTGTGGTGTGATAGCTCACAGCAACCTCAAACTCTTGGACTCAAGCGTTCCTCTTGCCTCAGCCTTCCAAGTAGCTGGGACTACAGGTGCCCACCACAAAGCCCACCTATTTTTTAGAGATGGGATCTTGCTCTTGCTCAGGCTGGTCTCAAACTCCGGAGCTCAAGCAATCTACCTGCCAGGGCTTCCCAGAGTGCTAGAATTACTGTGCCCACCCCAAAATTTCTTAATTGCAAAAAAATTTTCAGGGTAAAGAAAATATGAGGTAAAAGATTTGGAGTGACTTATTTGTACAGGGTTTCCAATTAGAATGATGACAAAGTTCTGGAAACAGATGGCCACGATGCCTGCACAACACTACCCATGTGCTTAATGTCACTGAATTGTACACGTTAAAATGGTTTAAATGGTAAATTTTATCCTATATGTATTTTACAGTAATAAAAAAAATTTGCTAACCTGCCACAGCATATAAATTGATACAGTAAATATAATAGTGCCTCCCCCTGTCCTGTAGTTGGATGACTGCAGAGAGAGTGGGGACCTGGGTTAGACAGGGAGAGAGCTCGAATGAAATAAGCCATGTCTTGAAGTGTGGGGTTGTGAACTCCTGGCCCAGAGGTTTGGAGGTCTGAGGAGAGGAACTCACAGGGCGTGAGAGTGAGGCAGCAGGAGCTCAACAAGAGGAGTGCTGGGCACAGCCACAGTCTTCCTGTGACGCCCAGCCTGTCCTGGGCTCTCCATGCCCTCTATCCTGGCCTACCGAAGTCTGGGGCCAGACCATTCTTTGTTGGAGGGGAGGGTGGCAGACTGTCCTGTGCCAGACATTCAATAGCATCCCTGGCTTCTACTCACTTAAGGCTGGTAATACCCACCCCTAAGTATGACAGCCAAATGTATCTCCAGACATGGCTGAATGTCCCCTAGGAAGCCTGATTAACCCCAGGTAAGGACTGCTGTGCTAAGCCAAGGGGGTTAGTCCCCACCTTGGGAAAATTTGTGGCTTTCTCAGTAAAACAAAGTTTAGATCCCTTTCCTCCCATGGAGAATCTCAGGGTCCTCATCCCAGCCAGGGCCCTCCCTGCCCGGCTCAGAGCAGCTGGTCCTCCTGTAAAGGGAGGCAACTGATTTTCTCAGCTTGTAGTCGTTGGAGAAATGCCTCCAACCCACTAGTTTCCCGTGCAGGTTTCTCCAGCCCTTGGTAGAGACCAGGCGGCTATGGGTTCTCGCTCCCTCCTCTGTGATTGCAGGTGCCAGGCTATAGGGAGGAGGTGCTGGCCTCTCCTGGACATCCTGGCAGATGTCCCTGGGAGCACTCTGCTCTCCTCCCTGTAGCCTGGCACCTGCAATCACAGAGGACGGAGCCCCTGTAGGGCTCATCTCTTCCATGGAGTAAACTTGCCTCCTTTTAGTTTGCAGTAGGAGCAAACAAGGTGACTGTCCAGTTCTTGGTCTTAGGACTGCCACATGGCAGAAAATTGTGCCTCTTCCCCACTAGGGGATCCCCTGAACTCCAGCCTTCCATCCCCCAGGAAGATGTGGGGAGAGCTCTCCTGTTGGCTCCTCTTTCCCTTCATGCAAGCCTGCGCCCTCCATCCCAGGATCAGAAGTGACACAGTGTGGGAAGGGGGACAGGTCCTTTCTGAGGCTGAGTTGCATAGCCCCTTGATGGTAAGTGACAGAAACCCACTCAAGGGAGCATGCTTCACCTGATCTACAGTGTTCTGTTCTGTCTCTCCACTCTGTCTAGGAAGGGCCTGTCTCCCCGGACGGCCAATGCTGACTGCTCCTACCTGTTTCTGCTTTGGAACTTCTCCCAAAGTACCCAAAGTGTCTTAGATTAGGGTTGCCAAATTTAGTAAATAAAAATATAGTACACTGAAGTGGGAGGATTGCTTGAGGCCAGGAGTTTGAGACCAGCCTGAGCACAAGCGAGATCCCGTCTCTACAAAAAATTGAAAACTTAGGCCAGGCATGGTGGCTCATGCTTGTAATCCCAGCACTCTGCAAGGCGAAGTGGGTGGGCTTTTTGAGCTCAGGAGTTTGAGACCAGTCTGAGCAAGAGGGAGACCCCACGTCTACTGAAAATAGAAAAACTAGGTGGGTGTGCTGGCAGGCACCGGTAGTCCTAGCTACTTGGGAGGCTGAGGCAGAAGGATCACCTGAGCCCAGGAGTTTGAGGTTGGTGTGAGCTATGATGCCACCATGCCCAGCTAGTTTTTTCTTTTTTACTTTTTCTTTTCTTTCTTTCTTTTTTAGTAGAGCAAGACCCTGTCTCTACAAAAAATAGAAAAATTAGGCCAGGCACACACCTTCTCATGCCAAGATTTTCAGTTAAGATTTTCCTGTTTCTTTATCCATGTTTACTTGGTCCCCTTCTCACAGTCAGCCAATGATTTTGGCATACAATTTGACAAATTTTTGCAATGTTTTCATCAGTTATACTCAATTTTTTCAATGTTTTTTGTCAGTTCTGCTCACTGGCTGCCCTGACCTCTCTTCATCAGTGACACTTCCTCTTCCCTCAGAAAAATGGTCCACCCTGGGTAGAGTGCTTTTGGTTTCAGTTCACAGCAGCCTCAAACTCTCAGGCTCAAGTGATCCTCTTTCCTCAGCCTCCTCAGTAGTCCTGAGAAAACTACAGGCCCAGAAAAGACAAGATGAGCGACATGCTGTCACAGATTGTACCCAAGGACCACTCAGACTGCCCATAAGGCTCAAAGAATGACCAATATTAACCCATAGCTTATTATAATGCTAAAATTCCTGCCCTGGAAGGAACTTATCCACCATTTTTTGTTCCTGGGATGTATATACTAGCATGATCCCTCACTGTGCTGGAACGCCCCACACTCCACCTCATGGTGAGTAGTTTCTGCACACATGTGAGTCCGAATGGTCCCTGTCACCAAGGGAGGAGGCATCGGAGGGCAGGTCCCTCATCCCAGGCAGCTGCCAGCCCCAACAGAGGGTCAAACCTCTCTTTATTTTTTTAAAATATATTTATTATTGTTCCCAATGTGAGTTAAGTTTTTTTTTGCAGTTTTTGGCTGAGGGCTGGGTTTGAGCCTCCCACCTCCGGTATATGGGGCCAGCGCCCTGCTCCTTTGAGCCACAGGCGCTGCCCCAAACCTGTTTTTAGTACTAAAAACAGAGTTCCCTTTTGGCAAGCCAGGGACAGGAAATTAAGCCACAGAACATGTCCTCCAACCCCAAGGAACATCTGGGAAGTTCAGATGGGAGGTCCCCAGTGTACCCTGGTGACTTGTCATCCCTCATGCTGAAAGGTAAGGGGTTTTCCCTCCTCCAGGCAACTGCGGACACATTTAGCACGATGTTTTCTCAAATGTATCCTATACCTGTGCTTTCATTATTGACCCACTAGATGGCAAGTCTGAAAACAAGCATCGTTTTGTTGCAGTGACTGGTATAAATTTCAGGATGTCTGTGACAATTGTAATTCACATGGCAAGTTTATAGGTGTGATGTATAAGGTGTCTGAGGTCACAGTCACACCTGGAGGAAACATGACATTTCCAGCAGAGGACAAACGATAGGAATAAAGAGGTAATTGCTTTTTCATATCCCAGTTCATTAAATCTCTTAAGTTTGTCCTACAGACCCCAAGGCAAGAAGTAGCTCTCAACCAGGATTTAAAACTAAATGTGAATAAAATAAAAGTAGTGAAGTGAAGAGAAAAACGTCACTGCGTGTCTCGTGTCTCATGCAGAAAGATGAGGGTTGGCTGTGAAGTCTGTGCCTTGTTCTGGGGTTCAGAAGCCAGACTTTGCAGCTAGACCTCCTCAAGTGGAAGCCCCACCGCCAATGCTGCTGTGTAGGACAAGTCACTTCACCCTCTGTGCCTCACTCTCCGTGTCTTGCAAATGGAGACAACTGGAAGTCTGACCCTTATGTTAAGAACAGGAACTTCAGGGGGCTCCTGGAAGAGGGCCTGACCCCTCCCTGATCACTGAAGGGTTGGCCCCTGCACCACACGGTTGTGTTTTCTGCATCACCAGCAGAATGAATTTATTCCTTCAAGTCGTTGTCACAAGAGGTTTGAGCCTCATCCCTAGAGGACTCTGGGACTCAGGCCTTGGCACATGTTCATGAGGGATTCAGGGTTTGGGAGGGGAGATGTGAGGAATGGGCCATTCTGGGGCCTTTATTAGCTTCCTGTGTTGCTGTAGATTACCGCACTTTGAGGGGCATCATGTCCCTCTCTCATGTTGATCCCTTAGTCCCCTTGTCTCCCTCATCCTTTAAGCACCTGCTCCAGGAAAACTTCCCTGAAGCAGACCCTCCCCGCCTCACCTCAGGGCAGGTGCCTACACACGGCAACCTGCATCTGTGCCCGTCAGTGAAGATGTTACAATGAACTGCCACCATCTGCTTCTGCATCTGCCCCCGTGGGGCAGCCAGCTCCTCAACTGGACACCTGGCCTCTTCTTTCTGCCCCCAGGGAGCCAGGCATGGACGCCCTTGGCAAGTGATTGCTGTGTGAATGGATGAACAAGAGGCTTGCCTGAGGGCTCGTGCACAGAGAAGCCTGGAACTGAGCCTGGCCAGCAGAGGCCAGCTGGGTGGGCCTGGAGGATACAGGGAGTAGTGGCCTTGGAGGCCGAGTCCTCAAGACTGTGGGATCAGGACAAGGTCTTTGTGAGCAGGTGTCCTGTCCTGAGCAGAGTCACCTCTGCCCCAGCCCTCAGCTTGGTTCACTGGGCCCCAGCTCAAAGGGGTCTGTCCCCCAGGAGCCAAGAAGGCTTTGGTGCTTTGGGCGGTACTCAGGACCTAAGGAACATGGACACACTGTCTCTGCAGAAGGTTCATTTATTTCAGATTCAGTATCACAACTTGGTTATCCCAGGACTGTTAGCTACCTCCACCCAGGTGCCTCCGTTTATAATACCGCTGCTATTTGAAGGAAGTGGTGTTAGGTTGTGGTTACGGTTGTGGGTTGTGCACTGGTGGCCTCTTCTAATGGATAGTCCCAAATAAAGCCGATACTCTTGAGGCCGAGGAGTCCATACTGGCCAATAATGCCTATGAGCACCTGTCCCTCCTCGCTGGGGAAGGCAGAGAATTCATTGCCGCCCTTCTCCCCAAAGGGGATGCAGCGCCCCCAGTTGGTGCAAAAGATCAGTTGTCGGAGGAATGCTTTGAATGAGCCATGGACCTTGATGATGTGTTCACCAGGCCACAGCTTCAATTCCTGGGTCTTCCCACCTGAGGCACCATGTTGATTATCCCAGTAAGTGTCAAATTGCACCTGGACTCTGGAAGAGAGGCGAAGCTTTCAACCTCTTGGAACTGGGGTGACCCAGCCATCCAAGAGATAGTGGCCCCGTCAGGGTTGAGGTCCCTGAGTTGGACTCTCTGGCCTCAATCCCTTGCTCCTCCATTTATAGGATCATGCTCTTGCACTCATCACTCAGGATTTCTGGGGCTCAGTTTCCCCTTCTGCAGAGTGAGAGTGATTGTTGCAGGGAGTCACTGAGATAGTGGCAAGATAGCCCTGTGCAGTGTCAGGTCGTTAGGGTCCTCAGGAGGGGCTGCTGCTGTCCTGGCAGTTCATAGCCAGGCTCTTCCTGGCCAAGCTAGGACTTCTGAGCCTGAGTCACTCCAAAAGGAGCAGCTCCTGGGCCTGACAAGCAGGTGACTTGCCACACTCACCAGATTGCTTCCCTGCCTTGGAGCTGCTGTGGACTCCTGCCCACATGCCTTGCCTTTGCTGTTGGGACCTTCTGTCCAGTGCCCTCTCCCAGGACCCCAGCACCCCTAGGTGCAGGGCAAAAACCCACCCCAGGCCTTGACATGGGACACCCTAGTATTAGGCAAATGGTCCCAAACATTCTATCTGCAACACTTCTTGTTTTTGTTTTGTTTTGCTTTGTTTTTTGATACAGAGTCTCACTTTCTTGCCCCTGGTGGAGTGCCATGGCATCATAGTTCACAGCAACCTCAAATTCTTGGGCTCAAGTGAGTCTCTTGCCTTAGCCTCCCAAGTAACTGGAACTACAGGTGCCCGCCACAATGCCTGGCTATTTTTTTAGAGACAGGGTCTCACTCTTGTTTAGGCTGGTTGCCAACTTGTGAGTTCAAGCAAATGAGATCTCACTTACCTTTTAAGCATAGGAGAGCCTACACCTATCCGAAGCCCCGAGATATCATGATAATAGTCTGAGGAACTGAAATAGTGGCCTCCTCCTAACCCGAACATCTCTGCAGGGATGAAAGAATCAAGGGGAGAGAAACCCACAAGGGATAGGCAGGCAGCCTCTGTGCTCAGGGGACACCACCCTATAAGTAGACAGGGTGGGCTGTGCCGGGAGACTGCCTGTGACAGGAAGAGGGTGAGTCCCTGCCCTCCTGGGTGGAGAGGGGAGGTGACCGCCTCGGGGATGGGCCTGGGTCAGCGGTGGCAGGGGGCAGCCAGACTTACGGTGTGCCCAGCAGAGGTGGCTCCCCAGGAGCATGAGGGTCACCAGCAGCAGCATGGCCTCTGGCCTGGACCACGGATCTGCGGAGAAAAGAAGAGGCCTCCTGAGTCCCACTGGGGAGCTGCACTGGGGAGTCTTGCTGTGTGGGGTGCCCTCCACCTGGCCTTTATACTCTCCAGGCCCTGCGGGCCCCTATCCAGAAGGAAGGAGCAAGGGGCCACCAGGGCCAGGAAGGGGCTGGGCAACAGGGCCCTTCCTGGGGAGGCTCTTGGCCAGGCAGTGCTTCTGTCTTGGCCCCACAGCCTATACAAACAGCACTGGGGGTAGCAGCAGGCATGTCACGGTCACTGCTGGGTTCTCTTTCTTCAGCACTTGCACCAACCTGGGCTGCAGAGGTGGGAGGAGTGCTCAGAGCCCTCTCCAACTCAGCCAGACAGGTCTCTACCCCAGGGGTGCTGGTCTCTACCCTCTTCTGTGGGTTGGTATCCACAGAAGCCCTGCCGTAGGCAGCCCTGGTCTCAGCATGTCCTCAGGCCTGGGCCGCACCTGCTGTCTGCCAGGCTTCCTGAAGCCAGGCCGGGGACCTCATGACTATCAGAGGGCCAGAGTGGACAGTGCAGTTCTTTTTGTCCTATGCCAGGGGCAAGGGGCACTCCAGATGCTGGCCCTCCTTGTTCTGTCCTCAGAAGGTGGTGTGATCTCTCCTCTGAGCCTGGCCTGGGCACAGCAGGGGATGAGCCCTTGTTAAAGAGCTCACAGGCCATGGGAGGGGAAAACCCCAAAGGACAGGAGGCAGAGGGTCAGGGAGGGTGATTCTCCAGGCCAGGCCTTCTGAGAGCGCCTGTGGCCAGGCCGAGGTTCCGCCTTTCCTGGACAATGACAGGTGCTTCTCCAGGGTTTGGGTCCTGGGCAGCCCTGCTGCTGTGGCAGTTCCCACATTTTCTCTATCTTGCACCATGTGCCCCCTCAGCCCCACTGGGAGGGAGGAAAGTGGAGGTGGCCAAGGACCCCCATTTGCATAAAATTCCTGTTTGGAGATGTTCCATCCCAAAG
>NW_003852439.1:9043436-9048019 GCF_000181295.1 Otolemur garnettii
GGAGTTATCCACCCTGGAGCCAGGCTGGGCCTGGCCCGGCCTCCCCCCACACTGGGCTGTGATTCAGGGCACTTTCTTTGCTTCTCTGTGCTGTGATGATCTCATTTACTCTAGGTTGATGACAATGGAACTTACGTACAGGGTGTCTGTGAGGCCCTAACTAGACTTTCCATGTAAGGGCTAGTCGCCCTTAGTTTGGACTTAATGCCATGTGGGGAGAGGTGCTAAGTTATGTCTAGAAAGAGCTGAAGATCAGATACACTGGACGTGTCCACCCAGAGACGGCTGAGTACATACGTAGTGGCAGAATCCTTGAGGTGGGGTCTTATGTGGGGGCACCAGGTGCTGCAGGTACCTTGCCTTTGGGCAGCAGTCTGGGTGGCATGCCTAGAATGTCCCCAACTGTGTGGTTTTAAGAAAAAGGGGATGCAGAGAATGGCTTTGTTTGTACTCAGCCTGACTCTGCAAGTGCTGGCTCACCAGGAACTGGGGCCACTGGGCTCATTGGGATCACAGTGGGGGAGGGACTGCAGGACAGGTGGGATTTTCATTACCTGCACCAGGTGCCCACACTAGGGGTTGACAACTGCGGCTAAAGGTCAAACTGGTCCCACCTGTGTTTGCACAGTCCATGAGCTAAAAATGCTTTGTACATGTTAAAATTGTTAGAAACAATTGAAAAGAAGGACAATATTTTGTCACACATGAAAATTCTTTGAAATTCTGATGTCCTTATTCACAAGTTCAGTGCCAAGTGCACATGGTCATGTGCAATTTGTATGTATTCTGTGGCTGTTTTCACAATACAATGGCGTCCTTGCCTGGCTGTGGCTGAGGCCTTATGGCCCAGAAAACCTACAATTGTACTGTCTGACCCTTCACACAGAAAATCTACAGTCTCCGGACACCTGGGGAATACATCTCTTTCTTAAGTGGGACACAGCCCTGTCCATGGTGCTGGCAGAACAGAGTAAGGAAAGGGGCTCTATTTCTATACCAGCCTTGACTGGGGGTGGGGGGGCTTTGCTCTGGCCCCTGCACTGGTCTCTCCAGAGAGGGTGGTCAGGCCCCAACATCCCCTGTGCTCCCTACCCTTCTGTCTCCTGAGGTGGGTGGGGGAAGGGGCAGCAGAGCCCTTCTGGAGGCCTCAGGAGGCACCTCCTTTAGGAGGCAGAGGTGGGAGAGGCCTAAGCCCTTGGCAAGTACACCTCTTAGAGGCAGGAGCTGGAGGCTGCACAAAGGGATCTGTGTCCTCATCCCAGCCCAGCCCAAGGGCACCTTTCCATGTGGTGCTGCCAGTTCAGGTGTTTTGTTCCTCACTCCAGGCTGGCAGGGTTCATTGCCCAGGAGGAGGGTCCATGTAGGCCAGGACTCCAGGAAGCAGTACCCTGGGTGGTGAGGGTGTCAGAGGAGAAGACAGTGAAGAGCCTGGCCAGAGGGAATCTGAGGCTGTCCTCTGACTTGCGTGCACACTGGTACCTTAGATGCACATGCACATTTTCCTAAATATGCACGGCTGTACAGTGAGGGCAGGCCAAGTAGACGTGCTTGCCCAGCTTGTCCAGTCAAGGGCATGGAGACATGCAGACACTCCTGCACCTCTGTGTGTGGTGAGCTGGGGAGGCAGCCCACCTGGTGGGAGGTCTGGATCCTGCACAGGCCCTGCCCTGCCACCTCCATTCACTCTGGCCCAGTGCTGGCCCTGAGCCACGCTAAGGGACACTCAACACAGGTCCTTTGTCCCTCAGGATCAGGGCTCTCCAAGAGGGGGATTTACTGAGCATTTATTTCCTGGCTTGGGTACGCCCCAGTCCCAACTCTGCCAAGAAACTGTACAATGAGGCCTTCTGCTGCCAGTAGGGGATCCTGCATGTGCTGAATCTCATGTGGCAGGGGTTGGGTTAGGAGCACATGCCCCTGGGTCTCCTGCCCTTCACATGTGGGTCTTGGAAGACCCTTCTATGCTGCTATAGCCTGAGGCACAGCAAACAGTGCTTTTGTTTGCAGGTCCCTCAGATCTGCTAGGCCCTCATAGGAAGCCCCTAGCCTCAGGAGGGGGCAGGAGCCTGTGGCCCTGGCTTAGGTTTGGAGCAGGCCTGGTCTGGGTGAGGCTCCTGGCTCAGGGCCAGGATGGAACTAACTCCTCCACTGGGCCTCAGTGGATTCTGGACCTTGAGAACCAGAGGACCTTGAGAACCTGATAGGTGGGGTAGGGAGCAGCAGGAGTCAGGTGGCATTTCTGCCAGGAAGGAGGCCCCCCAAGGGGAGAACATGGGGGACACAAGTCGGATTTCATTCCTCACTTGGTCCCTCCACCCTGTTCACTAGGATTCTGTCAGGCACCACGTTCTGCACTAAGCATCTTATCTACAGTTCTCCTTAGAGAAATCAGTTGCTTTACTGGAAACCAGGACACCTAGCCACACCATCTGCCTGATCTTTTATGCAGTTAAAATTTCACTGTTGCAAACTCTGGAAATAAAATGTTCCTAAGTGTGCAATGGAGGGAGGTGAGGTTCCCAGGCTCTCAGTCCGTGGCTACGCCAATAGGGCTGCTTGGTGTTTTGGGCAGCTCAGGTTGCTGTTACAAAAATGTCACACTTTAGGGAAACATTAAACAATGGATGTTTGTTTTTCCACAGTTCTGGAAGCTGCAAATTTAAACTCAAGGTGCTGACAAAGTCTCTTCTTGGTGAAGGCCAGTTTCCCAGCTTGCAGACAGTCACTCCTTTCTCACATGGGGTGGGGGGAAGAGTTGTGCTCTTCTCCTCGCCTTAAAGCTCCTAACCCCAGTATGGGCCCCCCTCGACCTACGCCTGATTACCTCAGCCCCCCACTTCCTAATGCCCCCACACTGGGGTTTGGGGCTTCAACATATGAATTTGGGACATAAAGACAGTTAGCTATAGCATGTGATGTGAGCAACTGATCAGGCCAGCTTGATGTTAGAACCCCTGAGCCTCTCCAGGGGCTGGCACTCCCCTGACCTCCTCTCTTGGGGGCCTAGAGCTGCCCCCTTGGGGAAGACCCCAGCCTAGCAGTACCCAGGTGTGCTCTGGCTTACCAGCCTGGCCTGCCCTGAGGATGAGGGCATGAATGACGTGACCGTGGCTGACACTTACGCCACACATTCTGTCTCTGTCCTTGACTATGCCTCACTCAGTCACTTTGAGCCAAGGTTTCTCTCTCAGTAAACAGCCCTGACATAGCCCATGCATGAGATTGTTTCAAGGGAGGGATGAGAGAGTGCGTGGAGTTATGACACCACAGCACTCTACCAAGAGAGTAGTTAGCAATGTGTGCAGGGTGGGGGGCTGTATTTTTGAGGACTGGCCTAGATAAGGCTCTTAAGTGGCTTTTCAGACAGCCAAACATCAAACTGGTCTGAATCAGTTGCTCACACCCTTTCCAGGAAGGGGCAGGCACTCCTTTCCTGCATGACTGCAGAGGGCAGTAGCCCTGTGGGGACCTCACTGGTTTGGGGGACCAGCTCCTGACTGTGGCCCCCACTGCAAGCCTTCTTGAAAGCCTAGAATTTTCCGGAGCAGAGGACAGAGGGCCAAGATGACAGAAGCTTAGGATGAACCCAGGCAAGCTGTCTTTCAAGGACAAGTCAATGGCCACCTCCCCCAACATCTTACCATCAAGATTCTCATTTCAAATTGCTAAGTTGAAAGATTTTACAGTTTACACCTGTATTCTCACCACCTCTCCAGTTGTTTGAATTCCTCTAGATAGGGAGCCCTCTGTCCGGACATCAGATCATCATATTTTCTATAAATATTACTTGCAGTTAGCAGTACATTTCCCCTCAAACACTTCAGTGTGTGATCATTCACTAGGCTGTTGCAGTTGTTGTTTGCCATTTTAAAGTACAGTTTGCCTAACATGAAATCACAAATCTGGAAGTGTATATTTAGTAGGCTTTTTAAAACTTTGTTTTTACTTAAAATTTACTATCACTGGGCAGCACCTGTGGCTCAAAGGAGTAGGGCGCTGGCTCCATGTGCTGGAGGTGGTGGGTTCAAACCCAGCATATGGAGCCAGGAAAAAAAAATTTACTATCACTTTCTGTGTGGTAAAATATATAGCACGAAATTGCCGAACAGTTTTTAAGTGCATAGTTCAACGGAATTAAGCACAGCCACGTGCTGCTTAACACTGAGGATATTTTCTGACAAATGTGTTCTGAATCCCTTTCTTCACTGTGCAGACATCACAGAGTGACCTTCCACGAGGCCAGACAGCTTCACCACGTAATGTGGCGCCTAGCACACTCCTGCACGGCATGTCACTGTACGGGGATGCTGTAGGTGACCTTTCACACAACGAGAAGTGTTTGTGTATCTAAACCTTGGAAAGAGACAGGAAAAACAAGGAATTACAATCTCACGGACCGTCACTGTCTATGGGTCCATCACTGGTCACAACGTCACTATGTGGGGCATCACCTATCTCCACACCTCTCCTCTCTTGTAAAATTGACACTCCACACCCATCAAACAGCCACTCCCCATTTGCTCCTCTCCTCGCTCCCCCCTGGCAGCCACCATGCTAAAGTCTGCCTTTGTGATTTTTTTTTT
>NW_003852439.1:9048287-9048588 GCF_000181295.1 Otolemur garnettii
GGGGGCCCTACCCACTGAGCTACAGGCCCTGCCTGCCTTTGTGATTTTGATTACTCTGAGCCTCACATAAGTGGAATTTTATAATATTTGTGCTCCTTTTTTTTTTTTGAGACAGTCTTACTTTGTAGCCTTTGGTAGAGTGCTGTGGTGTCATAGCTCATAGCAACCTCAGCTCTTGGGCTCAAGCGATTCTCTTGCCTCAGCCTCTTGAGTAGGTGGGACTGTATCACCCACCACAACACTTGGCTATTTTTAGAGATGAGGTCTCGCTCTGGTTCAGGCTAGTCTTTTTTTTTTTTTT
>NW_003852439.1:9049025-9051651 GCF_000181295.1 Otolemur garnettii
TTGTGGCGGGTGCCTGTGGTCCCAGCTACTTGGAAGGCTGAGGCAGGAGACTCACTTGAGCCCAGGAGTTGGAGGTTGCTGTGAGCTGTGAAGCTACAGCACTCTACCCAGGGGGATAGCTTGAGGCTCTGTTTAAAAAAAAAAAAAAATTACAGGCGTGAGCCACCCTCCCCAGCCTGATTTACATTTCTTAGCGATCAGTGAGATTTAGCATCCTTCCATGTGCTTATGGGGCATTTGTATATATTCAGAGAAGGGTCTACTGAAATTGTTTCTTCATTTTGAATCAGGGTTTCTGTTGTTGTTATTCTTGAGTATTAAGAGTTTTCCATATACTGTGGCATCAATTCCTTATTAGGTATTTGATTTGCAAATATTCACTTCCATTTTATTCTGTTGATAGTATGTTTTAAGACAAAAATTGTTTACATTTTCTGCCAGATGTGGTGGCTCATGGCTGTAATGCTAGCATTCTAGGGAGGCCAAGGTGGGTGGATTGCCTGAGCTCATGAGTTTGTGACCAGACTGAGCTAGAGCCAGACCCCGTCTCTTAAAATTAGCTGGGCATTGTGGCGGCCACCTATAGTCCCAGCTGCTTGAGAGGCTGAGGCAAGAGGATCACTTGAACCCAAGAGTTTGATGTTGTTGTGAGCCGTGATGCCACAGCACTCTACTAAGGGTGACCAAGTGAGACTCTGTCTCAAAGTTTACATTTCTAGGAATTATAATTTGTCCATTTTTTTTCTTTTGTTGCCTGGGCCTTTGGTGTCATATCTAAGAAATCACAGCCAAATTCAACATCATGAAGCTTTTGTCCTTCCTTCCTTCTTTACTTTCTTTCTCTCTCTCTTTCTTTCTTTCTTTCTTGCAGTTTTTGGCGGGGGCTGGGTTTGAACCCACCACCTCTGGCATATGGGGCCAGTGCCCTACTCCTTTGAGCCACAGTTGCCACTCTCTTCTCTTCTCTTATCTTTTCTCTCTCTCTCTCTCTCTTTCTTCCTCCCCTTCCCTTCCCTCCCCTTCCCTTTCCCTTTCTCTTCCCCTTCCCCTTCCTCCCTCCCTCTCTTCCTTCCTTTTTTATTTTTTAAGGCAAAGTTTCCCTTTGTTGCCCAGGCTAGAGTACAGTGGCATTATAGCTCACAGCAACCTCAAACTCTTTGGTTCAAGGGATCCTTTTGCCTCAGCCTCTTGAGTAGCTGGGACTACAGGCGCCCATCATAACATCTGGCTAATTTTTATATTTTTAGTAGAGATGGGGTCTCACTCTTGATCAAGCTGGTCTCAAACTCCTGACCTCAAGCAATCCACCCACCTTGGCCTCCCAGAGTGCTAGGATTACAGGCATGAGCCACCATGCCAGGCCTGTCCTATATTTTCTTCTAAGAGTTTTGCAGTTTTAGTTCTAACATTTAGGTCTTTAATCTATTTTCAGTCAATTTTTGTATATGATGTTAGATAAGGGTCTAATTTCTTTTCTTTCTTTTTTTTTCTGAGACAGAGTCTCACTATGTCATTCTTGGTAGGGTGCTGAGGCGTCACAGCTCACAGCAAACTCAAACTCCTGGGCTTAAGCGATTCTTTTGCCTCAGCCTCCCAAGTAGCTGAGCTCCTACAGGCTCCTGCCACAATGCCCGGCTATTTTTTGTTGCAGTTGTCATTGTTGTTTAGCTGACCTGGGCTGGGTTCGAATCCACCAGCTTTGGTATATGTGGCTGGCACCGTAACCACTGTGCTACTGGTGCTGAGCCCCAATTTTATTATTTTGCATGTGGATATTCAGTGATCTCAGCACCATTTGTTGAAAAGACTGTCCTTTCCAGCTCGACACTTATGGCTCAGTGGTTAGGGCGCCGGCCAATACACTGGGGCCAGTGGGTTCAAACCTGGCCCAGGCCTGCTAAACGACAATGACAACAACAACAACAAAATAGCCGGGCATTGCAGCAGGTGCCTGTAGTCTCAGTTACTTGGGAGGCTGAGGGAAGAGAATTGTTTAAGACCAAGTTTGAGGTTATTGTGAGCTGTGACACCATGGGACTCTACCAAGGGCAACATAGTGAAACTCTGTCTCAAAAAAAAAAAAGAAAAGACAAGACTGTCCTTTCCCCTTTTAGTGGTCTTATCAAATCATTCGACTACATGTGCAAGGGTTTGTTCCTAGGCTCTCTCTCTATTCTATTCCATTGGCCAACATGTCTGCCTTTATGCCTCCTACACTGTTTTGATTGCCATGGATTTTGGCAATTCATTTATTATTTTGAATAGATTTTTCTGTGACATCTTCAGGATTTTCTAAACACAAGATCATGTCATCTGGAAACAGACTTAATTTTACTTCTTCCTTTCCTATTCGGATGTCTTTTATTTCTTTTTCTTTCCTAATTGCTCTGTCTAGATCTTCTATTACCATGTTGAATCAAAGTGTTGAAAGGCATCCTTGATATTCACCAGGTTTGGACTAATGCATATGTCTGTACAACCCAGACCCCTTTCAAGATATAGCACTTGGCTCAGCGCCTGTGGCTGAAGTGGCTAAGGTGCCAGCCACATACACCTGAGCTGGCAGGTTCGAATCCAGCCCAGGCCCGCCAAACAACAATGATGGCTGCAACCAAAAAAAATAGCC
>NW_003852439.1:9052332-9053702 GCF_000181295.1 Otolemur garnettii
ATTTGGGAGGCTGAGGCAGGAGACTCACTTGAGCCCAGGAGTTGGAGGTTGCTGTGAGCTGTGATGCCATGGCACTCTACCCAGGGGGATAGTTTGAGGATCTGTCTCAAACAAACAAACAAACAAACAAACAAAAAAAAACACCAGAAATTTATTCTCTCACATTTCTGGAGGCTAGAGGTCTGAAATGAAGGTTGAACCATAGGGCTGTGCTCCCCTCAAAGACTCTAGGGCAGGATCCTTCCTTGACTGTCCCAGGTTCTGGAGTGTCCAGGTGTTCCTTGGCTTGTAGACATACTGCTTTTGTCTCTGCCTGTGCCTTCATATTGCCATCACCTCATCTCTGCGTCTTCTCCTTCTCTGTCATTCGTAAGAATACCTGGCATCAGATTTAGGGACTACCTATCCTGAATGGTCACCACTCCAGATTCCTCCATCAATTACTTCTGCTAAGACCCTGAGGCCAAATAAAGTCTCATTCTGAGCTTCCAGGTAGATATGTCCCTTTTGAAGAAGCCATAATTAAACCCACTTGGAGAAGTTCCCCCAATGAGCTTGAGGTTTGCCTGAGTTTCTTGTGTCCCACCTGAACCCCCTCCCTCAAATCCCATCCTCAGCCACACTCAGGCCACTGCTCCTATCAACTCAACCCCATCTGGACCCTTCTTTTGAGAGGCTGGGAGAATTATTTCCTTTGTGAACAGCTGCTTGTTGTTTTCCAGAGTTTGGAGGAGCCTGGAAGGAGCAGGTACATTGTCCAGTCCTGCATCCTGACCATGACCCATCCAGCCTTCCCCTGCCTGTCCCAGAAGCTGCTCTTGCAAACAAATTTCTGAGATGATGTTCCAATGAAACTATGTTTATTTTCAGGTGGTAGGAATTTGGACAATTTTCTACTATCTTTTTTTTTTTTTTAGACTAGGTCTTACTCTGTTGCCTGTGGTAGAGTGCAGTAGTGTCATGATAGCTCACTGCAGCCTCAAACTCCCTGGTCCAGCCTCCCAGTAGCTGCAAATACAGGCACACACCACCCCACCTAGCTAATTTTTCTATATACAGTATATATAGAGAGGGTGAGAGAGGGTGCCAAAAAATGTGTATATATTTTAAGAAAAAAGAGTGTATTAAAGCTATAATAATATATACTGATAACAAAAGATGAACACAAGCCATGCTGAACACATCTTGTAATTGCACAAGTCAAATGTGACTTGGATATTACAAATTTAATACAGTTTTTTTCTTTCCTAAAATGTGTATACATGTTTTGTCATTTGTATATTTTTTGTACAGATGGGGTCTCACTGCGTAGCACAGTTTGATCTCAACTCCTGTCCTCAAGGAATCGTCCTGCTTCAGCCTCCCAAAGT
>NW_003852439.1:9054017-9055096 GCF_000181295.1 Otolemur garnettii
TGACACCCCTTTGACTCAGGCATCGTACATATAGAAGATTTATTCTGAGGAACGCTGAGGAAGGTGTGCTAAGATCTATAAAGATTGCCTGCAGATATGATTATAATGACATTCATCAACAACCCAAATGCCAACACCAGGGGATGGGTTGTAAGTTTCGTTCTGGTGGGTTTCAAACCTTTTTTCTCTGTTCTCCTTCCGGTGAGTCATGTTTCTGAGAAGAGCGCATCGCTGCTCTACTCGTGGCAAAGCCATGATTCTCTGCAAGGGAGAGCGGCAGAGCGCACAGAGCATTTCCCCAGTCCTCCGTGTGGACCCTCCCGCCTGTTCTCCCACAGAAAGGCTCCTCGTTGTCGGTGGTCTGGACCCAGGGCTGTGCACCTGCCCTAAGATTCAGCCCTGGGGACACAGAGAAGGGACACCCTCGTGAGCAAGGACTCTGGAAAGAGGCCGCTGGGCCTAGAGCCTGAGAACCGAGTCAGCATGGACGACGCAACAGAGGCAGGCTCGAGTCGTCGCGACCCAGCAAGGGAATGAGGGCGGAGTCATGTGCCTGCTTGTTTAGTGACCATCTATTAAACAGCCCAGCACAGCGCTCTGTCCCGTCCGCAAGCGAGGGCGGGGGCCTGGGGAGGGCGACCTTGGCTCGCCTTGCCCCCTTGTGTCCGGTCGGGCACATTGCAAGGTCAGGGGCTGAGAGGAAGCTGGACTTCACAGCAACTGCAAACCCGCTTACAAAAGCCGCAGACGTCACACTCGGGTGTCCTAGAGGAGGAGGGGGCTGAGGGACCCCCAGACACGCTTGGCCCTAGAGTCATGGGGTAGCATCGCGCGTAAGTCCCTTGTAATATTCCCCAAAGATAGTGTTGCATGTAGAGTAAGTTTGAGTCCTGGTGTGCTTTAGCATAACAAAATCACTAAAAAGTCCTGAAATATAGAAAGCAATTTCACTTTTCCCAAAGTCTGTGACCATAGAATTCTTTTTTTTTTGAGACAGAGCTTCAAGCTGTTCCCCTGGGTAGAGTGCCGTGGCATCACAGCTCACAGCAACCTCCAACTCCTGGGCTCAAGCGAGTCTC
>NW_003852439.1:9057478-9060835 GCF_000181295.1 Otolemur garnettii
CAATGATGGCTGCAACCAAAAAATAGCCAGGTGATGTGGCAGGCACCTGTGGTCCCAGCTACTTGGGAGGCAGAGGCAGGAGACTCGCTTGAGCCTAGGAGTTGGAGGTTGCTGTGAGCTGTGATGCCACAGCCCTCTAGCCAGGGGGATAGATTGAGGCTCTGTCTCAAAAAAAAATGGCAGCTTCCACAGTGTTTTAATTACTGTAGCTTTGTATTAAGGTTTGGAAATGAGCTGGGCACAGTAACTCATAGCTATAAGTCCAGCACTCTGAGAAGTGGAGATGAAAGGATTGCTTGAGGCCAGGAGTTTGAGACCAGCCTGGACAACATAGTAGGACTTTGTCTCTACTATATATATATATTAACTGAACGTGGTGGCATCTGTCTGTAGACATAGCTAGTTGAGAAGCTAAAGCAGGAGAATTGCATGAGCCCAGGAGTTTGAGGTTGCTATGAGCTGTAATCGTGCTACTCCACTTTTACCTGTGTGCCAAGGTGAGACCCTCTTTCAAATAAATAAATGAATAAATGTAAACTGGAAAATGAGAGTCCCCTAACTATTTTTCTATTGCATGCTTGTTTTGTTTGGGCTATTTGGGACTCCTTTTAGGTCCATTGGCATCTGAGGTTTGACTTTTCCATGTCTGAAAAATAACTCTCTGGAATTTTGATAGATACTGCATTGAATCTGAGGATTATATTGGGAGTATTGTCATGTTAGCAATATTAAGTCTTCCAATCCCTGAATGTGAGTTGTCTTTCCATTTATTATTTTATTTCCATTTATTGAATTTCTTGTATTATTGTCTTGTACTTTTCAGTGCAACAAGTCTTTCACTTCCTTGGTGTGGGGGCTAAAGCAGCTGCATCTTAGATGCTGATCTTCCATGTATCCCTGTTCTAGGAATGTCTCTGAGATTTTTACTTTATCCACTGTTACTGCAAACCCTGTCCTTAGGTGAAAACAACCTAGACCAGGCGTCCTCAATTATGGCCCACGGTCCACATGCAGCCCGCCTAGGACATTTATCCGGCCGGCCAGGTGTCTTTGCCCCAGCTGCCTGTCCTACTTAGCAGCCGACTCATCCCGGAGCCTGCAGTCCCGCTCTCCAACGGTCTGAGGGACAGTGAACTGGACCCCTGTTTAAAAAGTTTGAAGACTCTTGACTTAGACCATAAATCCTGCCCTTAGGCTGATTCAGATTGCATTCTTGCTTCGGGGTGGACTTCAGTTGCCCTTCCTATTATTTCCCTGGGGAATGTAAGTGCTGGTCTGGGAATTACTCACAGGGATCCGCCATCTCTTCTGTGGAGACACGGTTTCTGTTCATATATCCTTGCTAAATGTAACTTTCTGAAAAACTGGAATTGCCAACCTCTTTCTTCAGCTTCTCAGCTTCCTTAGTCTTTGCAGATAGTTTTGCACAGCCCTGCTCACTGAGAAACACACGGTTAAATTCATTGTTAGCTATTTGATTCCTTTGGATGCTCTTTTAAATGGAATGGTTTTCTTTATCTTTTTTCTTTGTTGAGGATTCATTGAGGGTACAAGAAACCAGGTTACATTGATTGTATTTGTTAGGTAAAGTCCCTCTTAGAATTGTGCCTTGCCTGGAATGGTTTTCTTAATCTCCTTTTTGTACTGTGCATTGCTGAAGTATGGAAATATGACTGATTTTTGGGTGTTGATACTGTGCCCTGCAACTTTGTTGAATATGTTTACTAGCCATCATGGTTTTTTAGTGGGTCGTATGGGATTTTATCTATGTAGAATCACATCATCCGCAAACAGAGGGAGCATCTTCCTTTTTATGCGGGTGCCTTTTACTTCTTTTGTTTACTGGTGAGGATCTCCAGTGCTGTTCTGAACAGTGGTGGTGACAATGGGCATCTTTTGTCTTATTCCAGATCTCAGGTGGAAGCACTCAGTCTTCCAAAACTGAGTCTGATGTCAGCTGTTGGTTTGTCCTAAGTGTTTCTCATCCTGTTAAATAAGTTCTGTTCTATCCCTAGCTTAGTGTTTTCACCATGAAAGGGTATTGAATTTTGTCCAATGGGTTTTCTGTGCCCATTGAGAGCTCATTTATTAATTTTCTTATATTGAACCATTCTTGTATTCTTGGGATAAATCCCACTTGGTTATGGTATATGATCTTTTTTAAAATTTATTTATTTATTTATTTATTTATTTATTTATTTTTGAGACAGAGCCTCCAGCTGTCCCCCTGGGTAGAGTGCTGTGATATCACAGCTCACAGCAACCTCCAACTCCTGGACTCAAGTGAGTCTCCTGCCTCCACCTCCCAAGTAGCTGGGACCGCAGGCGCCGGCCACAACACCTGGCTATTCTTTTTTTTTTGGTTGCAGCCATCATTGTTGTTTGCCGGGCCCAGGCTGGATTCGAACCTGCCACCTTAGGTGTATGTGGCTGGTGCCTTAGCCACTTGAGCCACAGGCTCTGAGCCGGTATATGATCTTTTTAATGTGCTGTTGGATATTTTTCAGTTGATCCTTTCTCATTTCTTTACTGTACATATAACATAGAATTTACCATCTTAACCATTGTTTAGTGTACAGTTCAGTGGCATTGAATGCATTCCTCATCTTGTGCAAACATCGCCTCCATAACGCTTTTCATCTTGTAAAACAGAAACTCTATAGCCATTAAGCAATGGCTCCCATTCTCCCCCACACATCCCCTACCATCCCTGGCAACCTCCATTTTCCCATATGAGGTAACTTTGTGTGTATCAGGAACTCCTTCCCTTATATCATGAGGAAGAGTCCATTGTATAAATGCACCACGGACTGCACCACCTGTTGAAGAACATCGAGTTGGTTCCTCTTTTTCTGTTATGAATAATGTTACTATGGACATCCATCACATGTTTTTGTGTGAACATGATTTCATTTCTCATGGGTAAATTCATAGGAATGGAATTGCTGGGCTGTACAAAAGTGTATAGGACTCCAGGGAAATCCCATCGTTGTATTATGAAAATAGTTTTTTATTTTTTGAGACTTTACTCTGTCACAGCTATGGCATCATAGCTCATAGCAACCAGCTAACTTTTCTCTTTTTAGTAGAGATGGGATCTCAATCTTGCTGAGGCTGGTCTTGAACTCCTAAGCTCAAGTGATCCACTCACTTCGGCCTCTCAGAGTGCTAGGATTACAAGTGTGAGTTACTGAGCTTGGCCATGAAAACAGAATTTTTGTTTTCTTTTTCCAGACCCATTTGAAAATAAGTTACAGGCTTGGATCTCGTAACACAGTGGTTGGGGCGCCGGCCACAAACGCTGAGGCAGGCGAGTTCAAACCCAGCCCAGGCCTGCTAAACAACAATGACAACTAC
>NW_003852439.1:9061425-9064196 GCF_000181295.1 Otolemur garnettii
GCACTCTACCCAGGGGGACAGCTTGAGGCTACTGTCTCCAGAAAAAAAAAGAAAAAAAGGAAGAAAAGAAGTTACAGACATGTTTCCTGATTGCCAAATACTTTAGTATATATTCACTGCAAACAAAGATATTCTCCTGTATAAGCATAATGCTGCCGTGCAAAATCTGGAAATTAGCACTGAGGTATTATTACTGTCTAATCCACATTAACTGTTCATATTCCAGTCATATTATTCCCATAATGTCTTTTGAAGCAAAAGGGTCTGATTCAGTTTTCCTATTTTTTTTTTACAGAAATAGAAATAAAGTGTGTGTATACATAGACACATAATATAAATTTACATATACATATATGAACACACATATATCTGCTTCTGAGGACCTGGAAGTAATGATGCACCAGCAAGAAGAAGCATGCCTCAAAAATGGAAAAACAAGGTTCACAGGTACTCAGTACTAAATTGGACCTGGTAGATAAACACTTAACCGTGTTCACATGAGAAAAATCTCAAAATGAGATTTACGTAGGGGGACAGGGAAGTCTACCCAATGTGTACATTGCACAGGAATATTGCACACTTCTTGGGTGAAGGACACACCTTTAACTGGGACTTTTACCTTACAAAAGCAAAAGCAAACTATATAACCTAATTTTATGTACTGCCATATTAATCTGAAAGAGAAAAAATGAACATGCCTAGTCTCTAGGGCTTAATTTCCAAGTACAATATTCAATGATACATAAGAGGAGGGTCAAGGGGAAATGCAACTCCATAAACGCAGAGACTTACAGCCTCTTTAAAATTTGGGAAGACATATCCCACTTTCCAGAAGAAGAAATTGGAGCTTTTCTTTCCCATTCAAGAGACGAGTTGTATAGCTGGGCGTTGTGGCGGGCGCCTATAGTCCCAGCTACTCAGGAGGCTGAGGCAAGAGAATCACCTAAGTCCAGGAGTTGGAGGTTGCTGTGAGCTGTGTGATGCCATGGTACTCTACCGAGGGTGATAAAATGAGACTCTGGCTACAAAAAAAAAAAAAAAGGAGAGAAGAGTTTTAGGAATTCAATTCAATTACCTATAAATTCAGTGGGTGCCTGGAACTTGATAGGCACTGGGTGTGAGTCAGGGAATGGTATCAAGGCATCAAGGCAGCACATTAATTTCAGCTCTGGGGAAACCATCAAAGTCACAGACATCTAAGTAATAGTGTCCAGTTATGACTATTCAATCTTTAGCCTTTTGTGTGTCTTTTCTGATGCCCTCAAGAGACAAGTGTATTCGGGGTGTAGACACATAGGAAATGCACGAAGTGAACCGCATCTCTGTTGATAATTCTTATACTTTCTAGGAAACTAAGCAAAGGAGGGGAAAGGCAAGTAAAGAAAGATACAAAAACCAAACTTAATCAGTACACTACCTGGCTCATGATACTCAGAGAGTGGGAGGGCCTTAACTGGCGGTATCAGGGTTCTGGGGCCCCCTGCTGGGCCTCTTCCCACCTGGCTGAGCCTCTGGGCCCCATGGAAGATCTCTCTGGCTCCTTCAGCCATCCCAAGTTACATCTCTGATCAGCTCTGTTGCCAGTGGTTCCCCTGTTGTCTTCTTAATATGGTCTAGGAGGTCCTATTGTATCCACTGAGAACAGGGGCACTCTGGGGACCTGAACTGGCTTCTCAGCCCCTTCCAGACTTCTGTGGCTTGGGAGTGGGACCACTGTTCCTTCTGAGCATCAGAAGATGGCACCTTCTCTCTTCTCCAAGGCAACAAAGGTGCCTATGGTCAGAGCCCAATTAAGGCCATTGCCCAATGGGAAATAGAAATCATGTTTGCACCATCAGGCTTCCTACTGCCGCCTCTGCTCTTAGGTAAAAATTTAGAAACTTCTGGACTCCAGGCCTATAATTCTGCACTACCCATCCAGAAAACAATGAGCAAGCTGGCTCCAAAGCAGCCCAGCAACCTGACACTGCTCCCCATCACTCCCCACCTCCTTCCTCCAGGAGCTTCTCCCCACCCCTGCCTACCATCCTGCACCTGGCCCACACACCTGTGCCTTCCTTTATCTCTGACCTCTCACCCAGACCTGTACAGGGTCCTCTAGTAGGGCTCCCTTTGTGTGCAGCTGCCCCCAGGAAGGATGGAGGGGAGGCCCAGATCCCAGGGCCATCATGTTGCTCCCTTCTCCAGAAGTAGGATGTCCTTCAGTGCTGTAGATGTCCTGTGGCCCCCAAGTTATATAACCCAGGTGTGTCAGGGTCCCACCCTGAGAGCAGCGTCCACTGAGACCTGTGGAAACTGGTGTCATTGATTGAAGAAATATAGAGTTAGAAGCAATGGTAAAGAAAGACATAGAGTAGAATTAAAACTGGGAGCTCAGGGGTCCATTGCCCATTGTGGGATTCCAGCAATGGCCCAGAGTGTTTGCTCCACCCTGATTTTACTGAAGTCTATTTGCCCAAAGGGTAAGATGAGGGAGGGAACAAAGACCTCAGTAGTTTCTCAGATAATGAAATCTGAGCTTTGCATTGGGAGAGCCTCCTGCACACACAGATTTCACACACACAGGTCACACACACAGATTTCTAGGGAAGTGTTAAGCTCCACTAGTTCTCTGTGGAGTAAAACATCATGAACATTGATCTCCTTTGAGGAATAGGTGGAAGGGAGGCATTTTCCTCCCATCACTACCACAGAGGATTTTCCTTTGCTATAAGGGATATAAAATCTTCTGCCCAAATCTCAGGGCTCAAGTTTAGGGTGACCAGATGTCC
>NW_003852439.1:9064438-9066175 GCF_000181295.1 Otolemur garnettii
CCAGACCAAGAAAGGGTGGGGGGCCAAACGTCACGTATGAGGCTGCAGGCAGGCCCAGGGTGCAGCTCAGGATGATTGGTTTTTCTTGGATGACCCCAGCTAAAGACCTAACTAGGGTCAGGTTGCTTGGCAGGTCCCAGGAGGGTGGCAGGTGGACAGGCTGCTCAGTGGGCAGATCCACAAGGATGACCTTGGCCAGGAGAGCCGTTGCGGGGCAGGTTCTTATGCTGGAGGACCCACTCCCGTTGGCCACACAGGACTGTGGAAGGAGGAGCTGGCTACAGTGGGGCCCAAGCAGCTGGGCTGAGAACGCTACCTCGTGTCTCTGAGCATGCTCCCTCTGGCCAGGTTCCATCTCTTCTCCATGAGTCCAACTCCTCTGGGATGTCCCCAGACCAGGAAAGGGCTACTGGACTCACCTGCTGTCCCCTGGAAATAGCCATGTTCACTCTAGCCCTACCTAGAAATCTGCCCACCCGCTCCCATTCTCCATCTTCCTCTCTGTGACCAGCCACGCCTCTCAGCAGACAGGGCCTCCCCACCCCCATGTGTGACACCCAGTGGGCAGGGGGACAGCACATCCACTGGACCACTTGTGCAATTGTAGCAGATTGGTAATTCTACCTGAACTGGGTCAGCTCCCTTTAAGAAGCTTGCTAGCTATGGCTAGCTTAAACATAAACTAGCTGACTTTTCTTTGTTCTGATTCACTCAGCTTACTTTTTAGTTTTCCTGTTTTTCTGGGGGTGCTTTCCTTTGCCAAGAATAGGGTCTTCAGTCCCCATTCTCCCAGCACAGGTGGGCTGCCTTTCAAAGTCCCTTAGCTGTAGTATAAGGGGGGCACACGCAGTCGAGACCCATTCCCCTCTGGCAGCTTTCCTGAGCTCTGGGGGACCAGCTTACAATGGGTCTGAAGCTTTTGTTCTCCTTTGCTTCCCGTCTGTAAGCAACAAACCCACTTCAAGTAACTTGTTTTGCATTGAGTGTCTCTGTCTCATCAGACTCTGACAAGGTAACCAGTGCATGATGAGCCTGCTTTAAACACAATTAGAAAAAACGATCCAAAATTTGGAAATAAGAACACAAGATAGAGTTATGCCCTTTTGGTGTTTTCCTGGAACCCTGTCTAATAGGCCAAAAAAGATATTTACATTTTCCTGGATAATGCACCTTTGTTCGATACAAAATTTGCTACAGATATGGTCCATATCTGAAATTCATTATTAACTTGTAGATTTTTGCTCAGTTGAGATGCAAATGATTTCTTTCCCAAAGATGTGTCCAAAGGTAGGGTTTTATTGTTTGGCAGGACAGTGGTTAGTTCTAATCTCTCAGTGGTCAGTCTATAATCTTACTCATTTTTTTAGGATGCTTGTCACAGAAGATTCTTTATTCCCTGTTCCTCTAATTCTCCTTTGAGCCAGCTTTACCATCTTGTGGGTTACAATTCAACTAATTTAATTAACCTTGGACATAATTTATTCACATGTGAAGAACTCTGTAGGGCTGCCTTGGGACACTTAGCCCAGGCCTGGTGCCTAAAAAGCTCATGAGATTGTCAGGGAAGAGGCCAGGAGCCTCTCTTCCCACCTCCCACACCCTCTACCCCTGGGCTGGGCTGAGGGGGCTGACCCTCTCCTGCTTGGGTATGAGGCTGCAGGCAGGCCCAGGGTGCAGCTCAGGATGATTGGTTTTTCTTGGATGGGGCACTCTGGGGACCTGAACTGGCTTCTCAGC
>NW_003852439.1:9066482-9071689 GCF_000181295.1 Otolemur garnettii
CTTGTGCAATTGTAGCAGATTGGTAATTCTACCTGAACTGGGTCAGCTGCCTTTGGTGAGTGATGCTGTCCAAGAAGACATCCTAAGCTGGGGCCAGCAGTGGCTGCCCCCCTTCCCTGGTGTGGGGAGCCAGAAACCCCTCCAGCCTTGCTCCTCAGGCTCACTACAGACTTAATACCATGTGGACACTGCCAAGTCTTACTGCTTATGCGCTCTGTGTGGTGGGATGAGCTATATCTGGGCCTGCTCTAGCTACAGCAAGGTGACCAAGGAGCACTGTGCTAGGATGAGAAGAGCAGAGCCCCAAGTGGCCCTGAGCCTGCAAAGGGTGCCCCAAGGCCACCTCATAAACCGCTCTGCCCTTCTAGAGTGAGGGCCTGTGATAGGAAAGGCAGCCTCAAAGGTCCTGCAAATACCTCAGGTGCTTTCCTGTTGTCTTTTTTTTTTATTTTTTTTGGCTGGGGCTGGGTTTTTGAACCTGCCACCTCTAGCATATGGGGCCAGTGCCCTACTCCTTTGAGCTACAGGCGCCACACGCTTTCCTGTTGTTTTTGAACAGCACTAGGCTTCTCTCTATCCAGCCTAACAGCTCCAGGCTAATTGCTTCAGTCTCTGGAATTGTGAACCAAATAAACTTCCCCAGAAAGCACCCAGTCTGTGGTATTCTGTCATAGCAGCAAAACAATGGACACCCCCTATCCCAGGATTCCCATCATGCAGTTAGCAGATGCTCCTGGTCTTCCCATGGTGGCCTCAAAGGCTGACCTGGGACCACATCTTGGTGCAGGTGAGGAAATAGGGTTCTGCTGTTTGCAACTAAACCCTGGAAAGAGATTTAGGGTGGTGTCTGGGCCACGAGTGAGCAGGGGGGAAGTGGCCCAGGAGGCCACTTGGGCCCCAGAAAGCTCTGTAAGCATCGAGTTGAACACGTGCACATGTGCATTAGCAATTGGGACAGAGTGGGCTGAAGCCTGGCTGGCAGGTATCTTGGCACTGTTGGTTTGACCCCTCCAAGCACCTCACCGTTTACATGGCCAGGCTGCAAATTTCCCAACTCTTCCTATTCTGCTTCTCTTTCAATTATAAATCCCATATTAAAGTCATTTCCCCCTCTCATGTCGCACTGTATGAGGTTAAAAACAGTCAGACAGCAGCTCAGCACTCCTTGGGTATTCATTTCTTCTGCCAAATATTCTAGGTATCGTCCTAAGTTCTGCCTTCCACACAGACACAATTCCACTGAGTTCTTTGCAACTGCACTGCCATAAGGGCCTCACCCCAGCTTACAGAACCCTGTTCCTCATTTCTGTCTGAGACCTCCTCAGAAGGGTCTTCAATGGCTATATTTCTATCTGGTAGAAATAGAAATAGTGGTCATGACCACTCAAGTAATGTCTAAGAATTTCTTAACATCGCCTAGACCTCTCCTCTTCTGAGCCCTCACCAAAATCGCCCTTAATGCTCCATTCATGGTGGTCTAGGATTTTTCTAACCTTCTCCTCCAAATTCTTCCAGCTTCTACCCTTACCCAGGTGCAAAGCCATCTCCACATTTTCAGGTATTTGTTACAGCATCAGCCCCATTTCTTGGTACCAATTTTCTGTCGTAGTCTGTTTTCTGCTGTTCTAACAGAAAACCACAGATAGGATAATTTAAGAAGAAAAGAAGATTATTTGGCTTGTGGTTTTGAAAACAAGGAAGGGCAAGAGCACGACACCAGCATGAGGTGAGGATCTTCCACGTAGAAAGGCAAGGAAGTGGACCAGACCAAGAAAGGGTGGGGGGCCAAACGTCACCCTTTTATCAGGAACCCCTCCTGCGGTAACAGCATTAGTCCATTCACAAAGGCAGAGCCCTCATGACCTTATCGCCTCTTAAAGGTACTAACATTTAATACTGTCACAATGGCATTTGCTTCAAAGTGAAGTTTGGAGGAGACATTGGAACTACAGCTAGCAGGGGAGCGTTTCCTCCACAGCACTCCCACCCCCTGGTGTCACAGGCCCTCACACCTGGTGCTACTACTGTGTTCCCATCATTTATTTTCCAAATTGAACTAACAGGAGAGGGTTCTGCTGTTTGCAACCAAAACCTGAGTAGGATTTAGGAGTTAAAGTGGGGTCTGGGCTGGATTGGGCATCAGATAATAGGAGGGAGCTGTCCATGAGGAGACTTGGGTCCACAGAAAGCTCTGCAAGCATCAACTTGAACATGCACATGTATTTATTAGCAATCAGGACAGAGGGAACTGGGGTCTGTCCAGCAGGTGGTCCTTACCCAGATGCTGGAGTGCCCATAGTCCAGGAGGAGTGTGCCAAGGCTGTGGTACCCACTGCAACTTCACCATCTCTGATGGATTCAGACCAGTTGTAGAAGTTGGGGGGACCACAGCAGAGCGAGGAGCAGCAGTAACCTGGAAGGATCCAGTCTGGGTGTACTGTAAGACGTGAGTTTCTGGATCCAGTCGAAGTACACACTGATGTTGGTGTAGATACCGGGCCGGTTGGGCCGACCACAGCCCATTCCCCAGCTCACGATTCCAACCTGATACCACAGTCCATCCTTGTCACAGACCAAGGGTCCACCAGAGTCACCCTGGGGAAAAGTATAGGTGAGACCAGCCTGGAGCAGGGTCAGTGAGCAGAGGAGGGATTGGGAGAGCAGAATGGGTTGTGGGGCTGGGCACAAATCCCATGCCTCCCCTGGCAGTGAGCAAGCCTCAGTTTCCGCATCTGCAAAGTGGGGCAATATCCTCCTAGGTTTGGCAGGATGATCAGAAGAGGTACAATTTATGTGAAATGAAGAGCCTGTTTTATAGTGTTGGTAAATAAAGACTGCAAATTTTTCCTCAAAAATAACTCCCAAGGGTATATGGGTACATGGGGTTGCTCCCAGGCCCTGGGGTTGGGGAAGGTGGGATTCTCTGGTGGGGTACAGGCACTCACTTTGCAGGTGTCTACACTGCCATCCTCAGCACCAGCACAAATCATAGAATCTTGGATTACACTGCGGTCTGAAGGTTGTTTGAACAGGTAGTTACACCTGGTGTTATTTAAGATGGTGACCTTAACTTCCTGGAGGTTGTATGGAGGAGGAAGATATGCTGAGGAAGGAGAAAGAAAGACAGCAACGTTGGCCTCTCCTCTGACATCTGGGGCAGAGGTAAGGGGAAGGTCCCATGTTATACTGGTGGAGGAGTCCTTGGCACATCCATGGTGCCTGGGTATTGCTCTTGATGACTCCCTAGCACCCAGCATGACATGGGCAATTAATAATATCATAGAAGGGACCTCACCTATTATGCACAATGCAATGGTACATTTCAAAACTAGTAAGAGTAAAGTATAGGGCGGCACCTGTGGCTCAGTGAGTAGGGTGCTGGCCCCATATACCGAGGGTGATGGGTTTGAACCCAGCCCCGGCCAAACTGCAACAACAAAAAAGCCAGGCACTGTGGTAGGTGCTTGTAGTCCCAGCTACTTAGGAGGCTGAGGCAAGAGAATTGCCTAGGCCCAAGAGCTGGAGGTTGCTGTGAGCTGTGACACCACAGCACTCTACCGAGGGTGACAAAGTAAGACTCTGTCTCTTAAAAAAAAAAAAAAGAGTAGAGTATAAATGTCTTACCACAACAAATAAGTGAGGTGATGATTATGTTAATCATTTGATGCAAGCATTCCATATTGTATATCATATCAGCACATTGTACCCCATAAATGTACACAGTTATGAGTTAATAAAAATAAAATAATATCATAGAAGGAATGGGCAGGCATTATAGCTCTCGCCAGACTGGGTTTCCCTATTTAAAGAGTGAATATAACAGTCCCTGCCTGGGCCAGTGGAGAGATTCCTTAGCCAAAGGGTGACGCAGGGAGGGGCTCAGATGGATGAGAATGTTTATATTTAATATCCTACAGCTATAGGATTTAGGCGAAAGCTTGCCAAATTTGATGAAAGACATGAATTATAGATTCAAGAACCCGAGCTAACTGAGACACATCATAAACAAACTAGCAAAGACAAAGAGAGAATCTGGTAAATAGTAGGAGAGAAACAATTCATCAAGAACTAGGAATTGTCAAAAGATTAATGGCTAATTTCTTTTCAGAATCCATGGAACCCACCAGGCAGTGGGATGATATACTTAAAGTGCCAAAGGAAAGAAATAACCAAGAATTGTCTATCAGTCAAACCATCCTTCAATACAATGAAGGCGAGATTAATATACTCTCAGAGTTTGCCACTAGTAGACCTGTCCTACAAGAAAACAGAAAAGGAGTCCGTCAGGCCGAAATGAAAGGACACCAATTGATAATTAAAAGTCATGCAAAGAAATAAAGAGCTCTGCTAAAGGTCAGTAACATAAAAGTCAGTACTATTACATATTTTATTTATAATTTCTTTCTTTTCCTAAACAATTTAAAAGACAGATGTATAAAACAATAAGCAGAATCTATGTTTATGGTTATACACTAAACAAAGATGTAAATTATAACAATAACAACATAGCGTGAAGAAAGGGAGCTGTATAGGAACAGAGATTTTTGTATACTCTTGAGCTAAGTTGGTATGAATAGATCATTATAGAAAATAGATCATTATAAATTTAAGGTCTTAATTCTAACCCATAGGGCAACTGCTAAAGACACTAACTAAAATATATACAGAAAAGGAAATGAGCAGGGAATCAGTATGGCACACTAAAAAAATAAGTTAAATGCAAAATTATATAAGACAAGCTATAGAAAACAAATAACAAAATGTTAGAGGTAGTACTTTCTGGATCAGTCATTACTCTTCATATAAACGGATAAAATGCACCAAACGAAAAGCAGAGACTGGCAAAATGGCCTAAAACACAAGATCCAGCTCTAGGCCAGCCAGAAGAGATTCATTTCAGATCCAAAGGCATCACATACTGAAAGTGAAAAATCAGAAAAAAGAGATTCTATGCAAATCGTAACCAAAAGAGGGCTGAAGTTGCCAATATCAAAAATATCAGACAAAATAGGCTTTAAATAAAACTTTTGGGCAAGTGTAAGAACAACATTAAATATTGATGAGTCAAATCATAAAGAAAATATGACAATATAGACATTTATGTATCTAACAACATAGCTACAAAATATATGAAGCAAAATTAATGAAATTGGTGGGAGAGATAGATAGTTTTATAGTAATATGGGATACTTCAATATCCCACTTTT
>NW_003852439.1:9075000-9076643 GCF_000181295.1 Otolemur garnettii
CAGTATTACCCTGACACCAAAGCCAGACAAGGACATCACAAAAGAAAGCCAAAACCCTTATAATATCCCTTATGAACATACATGCAAAAATCCTCAAGAAAATACTAGCAAACAGAGTTGAGCAACATAAGTATATTAAGGGGATGGTATACTATGACTAAGATTTATTCCCTGAGGGCAGGGTGGTTCAAAAGCAATATATCATTCACTCTGGCATACTTTAGTAAAAGAATGAAGGAGAAAAAACAACAGATTACCTCAATTGATGCTGAAGAAAACATTTGATAAAATTCAATACCCATTCATGACAGAAAACACTCAACAAACTAGGAATAGAAGGAAACCACCTCATTGAAATAAAAGCCAGATAGGGAAAATCTGTAACTAAAACCATAATCTTTGGTGAAAATTCACAGCTTTTCTTCTAAGATCAGGAATAAAGCAAGGATGCCTGCTTTTACTACTTCTATTCAGCTAGCATTCCTAGCCAGAGGACTTAGATAAGAAAAAGAAATAGAAGGCATACAAATGGGAAAGCGAGAAGTAAAATTACCTCTGTTCACAGATGACACAATCTTGTATGTATAAATTTCCAAGGATTCCACCCAAAAGTGATAGAACTAACAGATAAAGTCAGCAATTGCAGGATACAAAATCAACACTCAAAAATTGGTGTTGACAATGAACGATCCAAAAAGGAAATTAAAATATTCATTTACAATAGCATCAAAGAGAATAAAACAGGAATAAATTAGTTTCAGAGGTACAAGAATTCTACAAAAAACTTCACTACATCACTGAAAGAAGTTAAAAAATTAAATAAATGGAAACATGTTCATGATTGGAGACTTATTAAGATGGCAAAATTCTATTCAATGTAGTCCCTATCCAAATGTCAGTGGCCTTTTCTTACAAAGTATCACAACCTGATTCTATAATTTGCATAAAATATAAAAGAACCCCAAATTATGAAAGCAATATGCATAAAGTAGAACAAAGTTGGAGAATTGATACTTCCTGATTTCAAAATATACTATAAAGGATATACAGGAATCAAATAGTGTGGTCTAGGCAGAAGGACACACATATAGACCAATGTGAGTCTAAGAATAAATTCATATACCTATGGCTAAGCAATTTTCAACAAGAGTTGCAATACAATACAATGGGAGAAAGAATAATCTCTTCAATAAATGCTTGGACAACTGGATAGCCATGTGCAAAAGAATGAAGTTGGAAACCTACTTCACTTTGTCTATAAAAATCAATTCAAAATACATCAAAAAAAATTTTTTTGAGACAGAGTCTCAAGCTGTTGCCCTGGGTAGAGTGCTATGGCATCACAGCTCACAGCATCTTCTAACTCTTGGGCTCAAGTGATCCTCTTGCCTCAGTTTTTCTATTTTAGTAGAGATGGAGTCTCACTTTTTGCTCAGGCTGGTCTTGAACTTGTGAGCTCAAGCAATCCACCCACCTTGGCCTCCCAGAATGCTAGGATTACAGGCATGAACCACCGTGTCAGGTCAATAGATCAAAAATTTAAGTATAAGAGCTGAAACTATATTGGCTCAGGTGCCTGTAGCTCAAGTGGGTAAGGCACCAGCCACATATACCAGAGCTGGTGGGTTTGAATCCAGCCTGGG
>NW_003852439.1:9077164-9078349 GCF_000181295.1 Otolemur garnettii
TTTTGTTGCAGTTTGACCAGAGCTGGGTTTGAACCTGTCACCCTTGGTATATGGGGCCAGCGCCCTACTCACTGAGCCACAAGCACCACACTGGTAATGGGTTCTTAGATATAAAACCAAAAGGACAGGCAGCAAAGGAAAAAATAATTTTGACTTCATCAAAATTAAAGACTTGTATAGTAAGTATCAAGAAAGGGAAAAGAAAAACAGAATGGGACATATATTTACAAATCATATATTTAATAAGGGTTTAGTATCCAGAATATATGAGAATGATTTCAACTCAACAACAACAAAATCCAATTTAAAAATGGGCAAAGGGGCGGCACCTATGGTTCAAAGGAGTCGGGTGCTGGCCCCATATGCTGGAGGTGGTGGGTTCAAACCCAGCCCTGGACAAAAACCAAAAACAAAAACAAAAAAAAAACTGTAAAAATGGGCAAAAGTGGCACTGGAGACCATTATTCCAAGAGAAGCATAGAAAAACAAACACCACATGTACACAATACACATTGATCAACACTTATATGCACATAAGGAAGTAACACTCAACAGAAATCAAGTAGATGGGAAGGGGGCTGAGGGGTTGGGTAAATTCACACCTAACAGGTACAATGCACACATTCTGGATGAAGGGCACACTTAAACTTTGACTTAAATGTATGAAAGCAAATTATATAACCAAAATGTGTACACCCTTGTAATATTCTGAAATTTAAAAAAATTTTTAAAATGGGCAAAGGATGTGAATAGGTATTTCTCTAAGAAATGTATACAAGTGGCCAAAAGCACATGAAAAATGTTTAACATCATCTGTCATTAGAGAAATGCAAATAAAAACTACCACTTCACACCCACGAGGAAGGCCACAGTAAAAAAAATTGGAAAGTAAGAAGTGTTGACAAGAACAGGGAGAAATTATCACCCTCATTGTTGATAGGAATGTAAAATGGTGCAGTTACTGTAGAACAACGTTTGGCAATTCCTCAAAAAGTTAAACATAAAATTACAGTATGATTCAGCAATTGTACCCCTAAATATATACCTACATATAGAAAGAAGTCTTCCAACATACATTTATATACTTAATTTTTTTTTTTTTTTGAGACGGAGCCTCAAGCTATCCCCCTGGGTAGAGTGCTATGGCCTCACAGCTCACAGCAACCTCCAACTCCTGGGCTCAAG
>NW_003852439.1:9079018-9083075 GCF_000181295.1 Otolemur garnettii
ACCATATGCTATATGATTCTACTTATATGGAATGTCAGAATGGAATGTCCTGGGACCGTGTGTCTAGAAAAATGGTGGGACTGAAAGCAATGACTGAGGAGTATGAGACACCATTTTGAGATAATAAAATCTATAATTAGATAGTGGAGATGGTTGTACAGCATTATGAATGTACTAAATGTCACTGAATTGCATACCTTAAAACTGTACACTTAAAAAATTTTGTTTTGGGAATTAAATGTCAATTGAATTTCCATTTAAAAAAATTATCGCCTGAGGCCTTTGTTCATCAGGACCTCTAGAGCCTCCGTGCCTATAGCCTGGGCCAGGCTGGCCTCCCTCTCCAACTCTCTTTCTGGCCTTCACAACCTGGGAGGAAGAGAGAACTGAGTGTTTGGTTCCTATCCTTGCAGATGGGAGTGAGAGCAGAAAAGCAAGTGAGGAGAGGAGGCTGAGCAGGCTGGCATGTGGGGCTCCCACTGTGCCCCAGGCCAATGAGGCAACTGGTACTCTTGTGTGGCAGAACAGAGGTGGAAGGTAATACCCGGGCCACCACAACCCTTCATCCCCCCCACCCCATCTGTCCCCAGCCTCACTTTGATTCTCGTTGAGCACCCCCCAGCCAGTCACCCAGCAGTCTTTCCGGTGCTGGAACATGGAGGTGGATGACAGGACACAAATGGGCTTGATGTACTTATTGTAGGTGACAGAGGAGGCCAGTCTCAGCAGTGCAATGTCATTGCGACCGTCATGAAAGCTGGGGTTCACAATGATATCCTGCACCCTATATCGATTGAGGTAGACGCGAGGGTTCCATAAGGACGGCTTAAGAGTCAGCTCACCAAACTGTACCCACCACTTGGAAGGATTATTGTACCTGGCAAAAGAGAGAACAGTCAGGGCCCCAGGAAGGAGAGTTGGCCACCTGAGCACACCTGTGAACCTAGTCTATGATGTGACTGTAGGGTTGCTACTACTTGCTCATCCTGGATGCCATTAGCAAATCCTCCTGGGTACAATAGTACCTGTAGACATGGGACAGCTCAGAGAAGCCACAAGCAAAGTCCCAGAACTTGGGGACTGAGGTGGGGGGAGGTGGAACAGGAGGGTGGAGTCTTGTCAGCTCACAGAGCCACCTAAGGATGCTTGAACTGAGCCAAGCCCTCCAGCAGGACCCCCATGCAGCTGCAAGGAAGGAGGAGCAGATGCACCCAGGCAATGTGGGTGCCCAGCAGGGTGAAGTCAACACACTTTCCCTGGGAGAGCTAGGCCACAGGCAGCTCAGTGCATAGCAGGTGGCCCTCATCCTAGTCTTGCACACCTATAGTATACATCCACCTGGAGGTGGAATGACAAAAGTGTGGAGGATGGTGCCACCTGTGTTAAAAACAAAAATATGTGCCCAAACAGGAGTTGAAATGTTCTGGGAAAACATTCTGGAAAAATATGAACAGGGCACCCTCCAGGCATACCAAAGGGAACTGGTGTAGCCAGTTGGAACCTGGCCTGGGGTTCAGAAGATATCCAGTCATTGGCCCCATCCACCCCCACCCACCCCAGACTCACTTTATGAAGCAGTGGGCAGCCGAGAGCACCCAGCGGCGGCTGAGCAGGCTTGCTCCGCAAAAGTAGCCTTGTGGCACTTGCACTAGGGCCTGCCACGGCCAGCGCCCGCGCACCGTCTCTACTCCGCCCACCACCAGGGAGTGAATATCGCGGTGGCCGCAGGGCCCTGGGATGGACAGACCGACCCGAGGCTCAGATATGAACCAGCAGGCCCTCCTGCCTCCCCCCCCACCCCAGGGGTCCCCAGGGCTCCCCATACCCTCCCAGACCTCTGGTACACGTATTGGGGTTATGTCCAGGTAGAGGAAGGTGACCCTCCCCACGTGGTCCACAGGGCCCACCCCTTCCTCCAGGACCCAGCAGTTACATGATAGCAGCACCGTTTTCCTAGGACCTGTGGTGGGGACAGGAGTAGATGAGGTGCCCTCTGTGTCTGAGGTCAGGGACGCCTCCTGCAATAACAGGTCCGCCTCCTGTGACTCTGGATGGAGGTAAGAAGGTAAGCTCGTTCCCAATGCTCCCGTGCTCACCGTGGTGTCAATGTCCCTTCCACTGTCCCGCTCACTGCGACAGTGAGCCCGCCGCAGCACTCCTGAGCTCACCCGGCTTCCCCTGGCTTCCCAGCACCAGCAGCAACACCAGCAGCAGTATCCCTGCCCACAGGCCCATGGCTTCCTCTCGGGCAACTTGGCGCCCCATCTACTTCCTCCTGCTCCAGGGCCGGTTGGGCGCCCCCTGGGGAGCGGGATCCCTGCCCCAGCCTGGCCTCTAGGCCCACGTGCTGTCTGGGGACCCTCAGGCCTCACCGTGCCCTGGCTTTATTCTCCTGTGGGCCGGTCCCCCAATCATACTCCTTGGCATAGCTCAAGAATCAGAGGACCAAAACAATCCCTTTTCTTCTGCAACCTTGGGGATCCTGGCTGCCCCACTATGGTCCCCTTTCTTCCACCCCTACTTCCTCTAGGACCTAGGGCCTGGCCCATAGCCAGGAGCCCCCATTAAATGACCAAGTCTTCACTGAGGGCCCCCTTGAGGCCTTTAAGGAGGATATTTCTAAAATCAGTTTGTTTCACAAGACCATAGCCACATGAATTGAAGAAATTAGAAAATATATCAAAAGAAGTTTAGAGAATAAAGCTGCTAATCTAAAATTTTATGCTTTGGTGATAGATGACAGCACTGATGCTACAAATAGAACTCAATTTGCCTTTTTATTACAGGTTTTTTTTTTTTTTTTTTTGAGACAGAGCTTCAAGCTATTCCCCTGGGTAGAGTGCCATGGCATCACAGCTCATAGTAACCTCCAACTCCTGGGCTCAAGCGAGTCTCCTGCCTCAGCCTCCCAAGTAGCTGAGACCAAAGGCGCCCGCCACAACGCCCGGCCATTTTTTGGTTACAGCCATCATTGTTATTTGGTGGGCCTGGGCTGGATTTGAACCCACCACCTTAGGTGTATGTGGCTGGCGCCTTAGCCACTTAAGCCACAGGCGCTGAGCCTTATTACAGGTATTGATGACAAATATAGTATCACTGAAGAAATGGCTTCTTTAGTGCCATTAAAAGCACAACTAGGGCAGCACCTGTGGCTCAAGCAGTAGGGTGCCAGCCCCATATATCGGAGGTGGTGGGTTCGAACCTGGCCCCAGCCACAAACTGCAGGAAAAGAAAAAAAAGACACAACTAAATCAAGAGACATATATGAAGCAGTAAGAAATAAGCTAAAGCGATTCTCTTTGTCCATTGTCAACATATGGGCTATAGTTACTGATGGTACCCTGGTGATTCTAGGTAAAAGAGAGGGACTTATAAAATTAAGAGAAGATGATAGCAATTGCCACCCCAAACTCACGTTTGATGAAGTTTCATTGCATAAATACATCAAGAAAATGTATGCGCAAAAGCTTAAAAAATAGATAACACCGTGCAAATCATCATCAAGACTATGAATTTCATAAAGGCCAAGGGATTAAATCATCACCAATTCCAAGAAGTATTAATGTGACTGTGGTGACGTCATTTACTTCTTGGAAGTAAGATGGCTAAGTCAAGGCCAAATGTTGAAGAGAATTTATGATTTGTGACATGTTACCAAGTAGTTTATGCAAAACCAAATTTGTGCCAGAACTTGACTCTGAAAACTGGCTTACAGATTTAGCATTTTTATTGGATTTAAACACTCATTTAAATGAGGTAAACATGCATCTTCAAGGTGAAAAACAGCTCATCAGTACAATGTTTCAAGCTGTAACAGCAAGCAAGCAAAGGAACAGAGGCTGAATCATTGGGATTAGCTTGGGAGGGGAAGGGGTTACGTAGTACAAGGGGAGAGGTGGGGGTACGTCAAGCCTCTCCTCTCTATGTACTTTCTTATCTTCAAGTTTCTCATCAAGCCTCTCCTCTCTAAGTACCTTCTTATCTTTAAGTTGCTCAGAACTTTCCTTCCCACCTTTGAGGGGGCTGGGACTGATGGACTCAAATAACAATGATGGCT
>NW_003852439.1:9084059-9091159 GCF_000181295.1 Otolemur garnettii
TTTTTTTTTTTTTGAGACAGAGTCTCAAACTGCCAATTTAGTTTCATTACACAACAAATCACAAAGGTTTGGGCAATATTTACCACACCTTCTGAACAGATCTGATGACTTGAAGAAACATCTTGGCGGTCCAAATTCATTCTGTATCTTCTGTTCCATTCTTTTTATGCTATTTTAAGCATTTGTATATATCACTAAGTATGCAAACACCAGCAGAGGGTAGGAATCCATTTGTAGGGCCAAGTTAAATGGCTCACACCTATAACCCTAGCACTCTGGGAGGCCGAGGCGGATGGATTGCTTGAGCTCATGAGTTGGAGACCAGCCTGAGCAAAAGTGAGGCCCCCCTGTCTCTACTAAAAATAGAAGAACTGAGGCAAGAGGATCGCTTGAGCCCAAGTTGGAGGTTGCTGTGAGCTGTGATGTTACAGCACTCTACCCAGGATGACAGTTTGAGACTCTGTCTCAAAAAATAAATAAATAAATAAAAGAATGTATATTCTGTAGCTCAGTGGTTCTCAACTGGTGGGTCCCTACCCTTTTGGAGGTGGAACGACCCTTTCACAGGGGTTGCCTAAGACCATTAAAAAACACATATTTCCTATGGTGTCAGGAACCAAGACACTGCTCCTCTATCCATCTCCAGGCAGGTCCGCCCACATGCAGATATGCCCACATACGAATACCCAGCGTGATGACATCATCACGCCAACTCCATCCCGTACACTCCGTACAAATACAGGTGTAAGTGACAGGGTTGGCACTTATGTACTTATGTGGACCAGTCACATAAGTGTAGAGAGCAGCTACTATGTTGAAAGCAGCAGTATTGGAGGTAAAACGACAGTTCATGAATTATAGTTACTGTGTAAATGTAAAATCATATACTGTAAAATCATCAACTACTGCGAAAAAAAAAATCTGTACCTTGGGAACTTAATCTGGATGTGATTGTTCTTTTTATATTCGGCTGTGGTTGATGTGAATACTGCCCCCTTTTGATAGTAACAGGTATGTAAAAAACACAGAGAATGGTAAATCATAGGAAACGAACTGTATTAACTGAATTATGCCATATATCATCTTTTGTATTATTAAAGCTATTGTTATATATTATTTTCATTAGCAAACCATTCCATGGCAACGGATCGTGTAGAGAAGAACGTTAAAAAAAGAAAGTATATTGCATTAATGTACAGTTACCATTCAATTAAAAAAAATAAATAAATAAAAATAAAATCTGCTTGTTCCTCAAAAAAAAAAAGAAAAAGAAAGTATAATGAGGATTTTTTTTTTTGAGACAGAGCCTCAAGCTGTCCCATGGGTAGAGTGCTGTGGCATCAAAGCTCACAGCAACCTCCAACTCCTGGGCTCAAGCGAGTCTTCTGCCTCAGCCTCCCAGGTAGCTGGGACCACAGGCGCCCGCCATAACGCCCGGCTATTTTTTGGTTGCAGTTGTCATTGTTGTTTGGCGTGTCTGGGCTGGATTTGAACCCGCCACCTTAGGTGTATGTGGCTGGTGCCTTAGCGGCTTGAGCCACAGGCGCTGAGCTGAGGATTTTTTTACAGTATAGTTTTACCTCAATAATTACAGCAGGAATTGAGAAACTGCAATGTGTTATTTGTTGTGAAGTTCTATCAGCTGAATCCATGAAGCCAAACAAACTAAAACGCCATTTTGATAGCAAGCATCTGAGCTTTGCAGGCAAGGATACCAACTATTTTAGAAGCAAAGCTGATGGACTCAAGAAAGCCAGACTTGACACTGGTGGCAAGTACCATAAACAAAACGTAGCAGCCATTGAAGCTTCATATTTGGTGGCACTTAGAATTGCCAGAGCTATTAAACCTCACACCATTGCTGAGGATTTACTGGTGCCAGCAGCCAAAGACATTGTTCGAGTTATGATCAGAGATGAATTTCTTACGAAAGTGAGCGCAATTTCCTTAATGACACTGTCCATGGAAGAATAGATGGCATGTCTGCTGATATTCTTGATCAGGTAATCCAGGAAATTAAATCTGCTCCACTTCCAATGTTTAGTATCTGGCTTGATGAATATACAGACGTTGCAAACTGTTCACAGTTACTGGTTTATGTGAGGTATATTAATAATGGAGACTTTAAAGATGAGTTTCTTTTTTGCAAACCTCTTGAAATGACAACTACTGCCCGTGATGTATTTGACACAGTTGGTTCATTGTGGTTTCATTTCTGAAAGAGCCTAAGATCTCTTGGGAAAAGGTTTGTGGTGTTTGCACTGATGGTGCTCCAGCTATGCTAGGATGTCGACCTGGATTTCAGCGTTTGGCACTGAATGAATCACCAAAAGTCATCGGAAGTCACTGTATGATTCACTGGCAAATATTAGCAACGAAGATGCTGCCACAGGAGTCACAAAAAGTAATGAAAAGTGTCATAAGTTCTGTTAATTTTGTAAAGGTGAGCATTTTAAACAGTCAACTATTTTCGCACCTGTGCAACGAGTTAGATGTGCCAAACACTGCTCTGCTATTTCACACTGAAGTGAGATGTGTTTTTGAGCTTCGTGATGAAATCAAAACGTTTTTTTAACCTGAAAATAAGACCGCAGTTAGAAGCACTTTTCAGCGATAAAAGTGAACTGCAGAAAATAGCTTGCTTGGTTGACATCTTTGCCACCTTAAATGAGTTAAATTTATGACTGCAAGGACCAAATGCAACATGCCTCGATTTGTCTGAAAAGATCCAATCATTCCAAATGAAACTTCAGCTTTGGCAAAAAAAATTGGATGAAAATAAAATTTACATTACCTTATCTGCTTGCTTTGAGGAACATGACATTGAACCAGACAAAAGGATTACGATGATAATTTCTGTGAAAGGACACTTGTGCATGCTTGCAGATGAAATTTCATCGTACTTTCCAAATCTACCTGACACCCCATTTGCATTTGCCAGAAGCCCATTCACAATCAAACTTGAAGATGTTCCTGAGACGGCCCAAGAGGAGTTCATTGAACTTATTAACAGCGATGCAGCTAGAACTGATTTCTCTACCATGCCAGTTACAAATTCTGGATCAAGTGCTTGCAGGCACGTCCTGTTCTGTCTGAGACTACGTAGTGCCTAATCTTCTTCCATGTCCAACAGCATATCTTTGTTAAACAGGGTTTTCCAGCTTGTTGGTTATCAAGTCTAAATACAGAAGTAGATTTGCGGAAGATGATCTTCCTTGTGCTCTTGCAAAGACTGCCCTGAGAATTTCTGAGCTGGCGAGAAAGATGCGATCTCAACCTTTGCACTGACGTTGGCTTTTTGCGCATACTGCCCCAAATATAGCAATGTAGTTTACTGTTGTTATATTAAGACTGTTACCCATGCTACACCATGCTTCGAGACAAAATTTCATTTATTTGTAATTAGAAATAAATATTTCACAATATATAATTACATATTGTTTTTGTGATTAATCACTATGCTTTAATTATTGTTCAATTTCTAACAATGAAAACACATCCTGCATATCAGATATTTACATTACCATTCATAACAGTAGCAAAATTACAGTTATGAAGTAGCAACAAACATAATTTTATGGTTGGGTGTCACCACAACATGAGGAACTGTATTAAAGGGTCGTGGCATTAGGAAGGTTGAGAACCACTGCTGTAGCTATTGGATGAATTGTTCTGTAAATGTCCATTAGATTCATTTGTTCTAAAGTGCAGTGTAAATCCAATGTTTCTTTGTTAATTTTCTGTTCAGATGGTCTAATTTTGATAGTGGGATGTTAATGTTCATAACTGTTCTTGTATTGGAGTCTATCTCCTTTTAGGTCTTTATATATCTGAGTGCTCTGGTCTTCTATGTGTGCACCCTAGTGGTCTATAGGGATATTGGCCATGGTGGGCAGAGGCAGGGCTAATCCCAGGCCCCAAGTGCAGTCAGTGATTGGGGTGTGGGCAGGCAGTAGTGCTGGTGGTGGTGGTGGGTAGGGGGATCTTGTCCTCAATAACCAAGCAAGTGCACTGTGTCCTTGCAGCTGGGCAGAGCAGGGTTGCTATCAGTGGCAGCAGCATAGGCAGGTGGCTGGGCCCCAGACACTCACCTATGGGCAGGGCAGCCTGTACTCAGGGCAGGTGCTAATGTGTAACAGCTCCACTGCTGGGGAAGGTGGGGTTGCTGCCAGTTGCTTGAGCTCTGGTCCTGGCTACAGCTGTGAGTAGTGGTGGTGGCTGCAGGCTGATATAGCTGATGAGGCTCCAGAGATGAGGAGATGCAGGAGCTGTTGGGCCTCAAGGGAGAACACAGTGTGGTGGGGACTGGGCTCTCAAGAATGCAAAATGCTGCAGCTGCTTAGGTCTTCAGGGTCGTGTAAGATCCAGCATGAGCTCTGAAAGAGAGGTACTTCAACCGGCAGAGATCTCACAGACCACTGAGGTTTGTCTGAAAGGCCTTTATTGGTGGGGAGAGGGAGGCTGTAGAGTAGGGTGACCAGATTTTAACATCGGTAAGGCGGGACAACATGGGGGGGGTAGGGGACGGGGCAGGGCAGGGCTTGACAACAATACAAACTTTGATGAGCAGTTCTCTGATAGTCACTTCTCAGCAATTATTTGTTATTATTACAGTTTAACATTATAAAATTAACAAAAATAATATAAAACTCATATTCTGGCAAAATAGGCACATGGCAGCCGAAACCCGTATATTCCCTTCTGGTTCTCCCACCTGTTCTTGCATTCTTTCCAAAAATCAAGACTTTTTAAAAAAGTCATGGCACGCGGGACAAATTGTTCAAAAGTGGGACTGTCCCACCAAAAGTGGGACATCTGGTCACCTACTGTTGAGCAGCACCAAGGAGGAGAGAAAAGAGAAGAGAAAAGAGGAGAGAAAAGAGGGGAAAGAGATAAGGAGGGAGTGGGGAAGAGAAGAGAGAGAGAGTAGAGAAGAGCGAGGGGGAAGAGGTGGAAAAAGAGAAAGAAAGGAGCAGCCATGTACCCTTATATAGGGAAGTCTCAGAATGGTGACGGGCTGGCGGGATAACTAATAAGGAGTTATTGCTCTTGCAGAAAGGGCCAGAGGGGCAGCAGTGGGAAACTGGAACAGGATGATGAGGTAAGCAGGTCACTCCAGGTGCTAGGGGAGGAGTTGTAACTTTAAGGGCGGGAAGGGGCTTTTGGGGGAAGGGGCTTTCTGAGGCAATTATCTAACAAGCTCTCTCTGGAGCAATGTCTCTGCATGGTCTCCAGAAAGCTCTCTAGGTTAGTCTCAGGGATGGGGTTTGGGGCTGCGAACCTCAATTTCCTACGTATGTGAGGACTGCTGGCCCTGAGCTGCTTGGCCCCCTCACGTTCCTATGTTCTGGACCACTTCTTTCGCCCAGGGTGATGATGGAAGGCCCCTGGTCTGTGACATTTGTGGCACCTAGACCCAGGCTGGGGTGATAACTTGGGGGTCCAACTATGGTTTCTCCGAGAAACCGGGTGTTTATACCAGTGTCAGCATCCACACCACATGGATTGTCCACACAATCTACAGCTCAGCTCCAGATGACAGCAGTTTCTCTCCAAGGTTTGCTGGGGTCATCTTCCTGAGGGGGGCCCTTCTTTCCCTGAGACTTGCCTAATAGGGGATCCCATTCCCTCAGTCTCTATATTCCAAACTCATGCACCCTCTTTGCTCCTGGTCAGTAGAAGCTTCTTGCAAGGACTCCCTCCCTGTGACTTCGGTGGGCAACTGCCTGCTGTAATGCACCCAGTGCCCAGTCAGTCCTGCAGGGACCCTCTCTGGCCCCTCTATCTACAGAAAGCTAGCCCTCATTCCCACAAATCTCCCTCCCCAAATGTTTGTGATCCTCAGCCCAGCCTTCGGTTCTCACTTGTCACCCATGGACCCTAAGCTGCTCTGAACCCTCCCTGCCAGCCTGTGGACTCCGGAGGATGGAGCCTGGCATCTTTGCCTCCTTCTCAATGTCCCAAAACAGGGCACAGTGGCTGTGGCCAGCTCTGTGAGTCCTTCTGGTGGTTTCTACCACTGTTGGAATTGAAGTTTCCAGCCCGTGAGTTTTGCAGTGGGGGTGGTTGTGGGAGGTCCCTTTGCTGGTTTGTCTATCTGTGAGGTAATAAAGCCTGGAGCTTGCAGGATACTTCTTCCCACTTTGGGGGGGGGGGTCCTTCCTGTATCTATGAGCCTCAGCCTTCTCCAGGGCCCAGAGGGTATCCATGGAAGTGCTTCCTGTGTGTGAGGACTTGGGCCACAGAGTGACACTGGATGCTCAAAGCAGCTCTGGGACATGCACACTGCTATAAGCCCCTGTAGAAACTAAAGTGACTCCACCTTGGATGTTAATCCACCATGTTGATTTCTGCTTAACCCTTTCTGTGAATGGTTCCTGATTTCTACCATATTTACTGTCCTTAGTGTAAGGACACTATAAATCCTGCTTTTAGATCAAAGTAACTTTGGCATTTTGCACAAACTATAGGCTCAGACACATATAATATGCTTGCCTGTTCTGGAGGATACTGCACACAGCATGTATACCTTTTTCCTATAATATATAAGCCCTGGTTCTAGGGGTAACAGGTGCAGAGATTAACTATCTGATGTCCAAGACCATGTTTCTGTCATAAGTTCCCCAAATAAATCACCCTGTTTTTTTGGGGGGGGGGTGACCTAATGGATGTGGGTTTTGAGAAAGAATTCTCTAGACAAAGATTGGGATAGAAAAAAAAGCTTATTTTACCTTTTCAAGATGGAGAAAAGGGCCAGCATACAAATAAATGAGGGAGATAGTGTTGGCAGAGAGAAGGAGATATTCAGACATTTTACTTAGGGGCTGTAAAGAGGTGAAGATTTATGCCTATAGCCAAATAACAGGGTATTGTGAATGCTGCATCTGTATCTTCTCTCCTTAGCAGCAGGCTGATAACAGAAGCGACACAGAGGCTTATCCCTGGTGATAGTCATCTTGTCAGTGATTCTGTCCTAGAGATATTGTTTTGAGCAGGAATTGAGGCCTGTAGCTCACACCCCACCATTGTCCAACCAGGAACTGAAAACAAATCTCTAAAGTAGTTTTTTTTTTTTTTTTGAGACAGCGCCTCAAGCTGTC
>NW_003852439.1:9091202-9094312 GCF_000181295.1 Otolemur garnettii
GCTCACAGCAACCTCCAACTCCTGGGCTCAAGCGAGTCTCCTGCCTCCGCCTCCCAAGTAGCTGGGGCCACAGGCGCCTGCCACAACACCCAGCTATTTTTTGGTTGCAGCCCTCATTGTTGTTTGGTGGCCCGGGCTGGATTCGAACCACCACCTTAGGTATATGTGGTTGGCATCTTAGCCACTTGAGCCACAGGCCTCGAGCCTCTAATGTAGTTTTAAAAGAGAAAGATTTCCTTTCTGTCTGCTCAGTACCTCAGGTGTTGTGAAAACAGAGCCCCTGCAGGGTGCTTATCATCAAGGGAGGGAGAGCGAGAGCTCATATGATTGATCTTAGCTGTTACTGAGAAACTGAGTTAGTAACTTTTCTGTTATTGGTATTTTTGATACTTTAGCAATTCTGCCCTTTCACCTTTACCAACAAATTGGATTTGTCTGACAGGCTGCTAGATTTCTCAGCTCTTTCTACATTTGGGCTCACTTTGAATACACAGCCCTTTCACAAAATAGACTTTGAATACACAGCCCTTTCACAAAATAGACCCACTTTTCAGACAGGGAAAGGCTGGGAGGTCGAGGGCTAGCCCAAGGCCCCTTTCCTCAGTATCACTAACCCTTGGTGCAGTGGACAACAGAGCAGCACATCCTGAGGGTTCTAAGGTCAACTGGAGGGCTGGGAGATAATCCCAAGGGTATGATGATGGCTGGGGATGAATCTCAGGGTCACTGACAGGGCTGGGGGCAAATCACAGGGTCTTGGGCAGGGCTGGAGTCAGGCCTTGCCTACCTGGGCATCTGCTCCTTGCACTCACCACCAGCCCTGCAGGAAGCAAAGCAATATCAGGTAGGGATTGGCACATTTACTCTTTCCTGGGTGGGACATTTGTGTACCATTTCTTCCTGGGTGGATAGGTTCTATTCGGGCAGGTTGGTTCTATGTGACTTTTATCATTCTGGTCTTTTTAGTCTGTTATAAGTGAAAGGGAGGCACTCGACTGACAGAGATTTCACAGGCCACCAAGGCTTGTACGAAATGTCTTTATTGCTGGGGGAGGGAGGCTGCAGAGTAGCACCAAGGAGGAGAGAAAAAGGGGAGAGAAAAGAGAACGCAGAAGAGGACAGAGAGGAGGAGAGAGAGGGAGAGCAGAGAAGAGAGAGGGGGGAGAGGGGGAGAGACAGAGAGAGGAGAAACATACCCTTATATAGGGAAGTTTCATAATGGTGACAGGATGGTGGCATAACCAATAAGGAGTTATTGCTCCAGCGGAAAGAGTAGTTAGGGGCGGGCAGCGGGTAATTGGAACAGGGTGATGAAGTAAGTGGGTCATTCCCTGTGCTTGGGAAGGAGTTGTAACTTTAAGATCAGGAAGGGGATTTCTGGGGAAGGGGCTTTCTGAGGCAATTGGCTAACAATAAGGAGGCAGGGTGATGGGCATAGTATCTCTTTGACTGCTTCCTGTGGAATGAGGGGCAGGGTGGGCTGTAGGGAAAATGGGAGGGGAAGGGAGTGATGTTTACACAGGGTGACCAGACTTCCCGCTTTTGGTGGGACAGTCCGGCTTTTCAACAAATTGTCCTGCGTCCTGTGGCGTTTTAAAAAAGTCTCGATTTTTGGAAAGAATGCACAGGCAGGAGAACAGGACGGGAATATATGGTTTCCGGCTGCCTTGTGGCTACTTCGCCAGAATATGAGTTTTATATTATTTTTGTTAATTTTATAATGTTAAACTGTAATAATAACAAATAATTGCTAAGAAGTGATTATCGAGAACTGCTTATCAAAGTTTGCATTGTTGTCAGGCCCTGCCCTGCCCCGTCCCCTGCCCTCTCCCTGCCTTACCACCTCCCCCCACCACCATGTTGTCCTGCTTTACCGATGTTAAAATCTGGTCACCCTATGCTTACAGGAACATTCTTGGGTCTTCAGTCTGCACTGGTTGATATCCACATAGGGCAAGGACATGTGCAGGCGTTTTTTGGGTGACTGCCTGGTCAATAAATTGAGAGATGAGGTGGAGGATTACTGGTCTGAAACTGAGAATGAGAAAGATCATAATTAGTGGCCCTATCATAGACAATAACCAAGGAGGCTGTGATTCAAGCACCACAAGGGTGGAATAGCTTGAGGATGTGGTAAATTACCGTCAGTTCCCACCATTGAGATGTCTGTTTGTTTTAGAGGATATTTATTTATTTATTTATTTATTATTTTTTGAGGTAGAGTCTCAAAGCTGTTGCCCTGGGTAGACTGCTGTGGCATCATCCAACTCTTGGGCTTCAGCGATCCTCTTGCCTAAGTTTTTCTATTTTTAGTAGAGACAGGGTCTCATTTTTGTTTAGGCTGGTCTCAAACTTGTGAGTTCAACCTATCCACCAGCCTTGGAGTCCCAGAGTGCTAGGATTACAGGCATGAGCCACCACGCCTGACCTTAGAGGACCTTTATAAGATGGCAACATGGAAAAACTTGCCCCCATGTCTATCAGAAAAGAGATTGGCTTACCTTCCACTAGCAAAAACACCTGGAGTTCAAATTTCGTGATTGTCTAGGGGGGAATTCTGATTTTCTGGGGATCTCAATCTTCCGCAGCTAGACTTAAAGGGTCAGGAAATTTCGCTAGGTCCTGGGAGTGGCTGCAAAAGTCTTCAGAAAGACCGAGGCAGTCAGACTTCCAGTGAGGACCTCTGCAGGCTGGACATAGTTTAGGGGGAGGTTTGGATTTGGGGACTCAATGGCCTGGTTTGCTGCCTTAAAACATAGTCCTGGGAGGGTTTCATTTTTTTAGAGTCCCTCAAGAAGATTCGAGAGGGAGCTGTGTTTTGTCTAATGGCAGAAGCCAAGAACTGGAGTTCTGAGAGGTGCTGTTGTTTAGCGTCCTCTTCTTGGTTATTAAAGACCTTGAACACCAGGTCAATGAGATCTTACTGGGGGTGGGGGGGTCTGAGGGCCCTGAGGTATAGGTGAAAAGCATATATGTCTTTGGCTCTGCCGTTTCTGAGAGTGAGCATGTACAAATCTTGCCTGGCAGGAGACTCGCTTGAGCCCAGGAGTTGGAGGTTGCTGTGAGCTGTGATGCCATGGCACTCTACCCAGGGGGACAGCTTGAGGCTC
>NW_003852439.1:9095044-9110310 GCF_000181295.1 Otolemur garnettii
AAAAAAAAAAAAAAATAAGAATTCTGCCCTCATTGCTCTCCAATGATACGGTAGTATAGCAGTGGAGAGCTTCTTTTAGTCTAAGAGACGCTGGATGGTGTGGTTATAGAGGCAGACCCCAGGAGCATCATTCCAATTGGGGTCCTCCTCTCATGTAACAATGTGTGATGATGATCCACCCACACCTGAGGAAGACTCAGAAACACAGCCTGATGAGGAAGAAGAAGAAAAGGCTTCTCCACCAGAGGTGGGAGCTGCCATTAAGATCATCCAGCAGTTAATGGAAAAGTTTAACTTGAATCTATCAATAGTTCCACAGGCCTTCCTGAGAAATAGTGGTGAGCTAGAGGCTACTTCCTCCTTTTCAGCATCTGGTCAGAGAGCTGATGGATACCCCATTTGGTCCCGACAGCATGACATAGACTTGCAAAAAGATGATAAGGATACCAGGGATGCATTGACCAAAAAAATTGGTGCTAAGAATATAGCTCAGAGAATTGAATTTCGAAAGAAATAATTTGCCAAATAATGAAGAAAAATAACTGTGGCAGATAAACAGGTAAAAAAAAAATTGTGACCATTGAACTGTAGAGAGTACTTACATTGGACCTGAGACTTATCTTCTGATCAATGTTGTCATTGGTTTTAGAGTCCTAGATTAAATAAAGAGTCTCCTATCTTTAGGGAAAAAAAAAAAGAGAGAGAAGGAATGTTTCAGAGGAGGAGAAAGGCCTGGATGTAGGGAATCCCCGACCATTTGCTTAATTTCCAACAGTAGTTATTGAGAGGAGTGAGGATTGAGAGATCAAAAGTGCCATTTTCAGGCCATTAGCGAGCCATTGTCTGGTTTGTACATAGGCCAAGCAGTATTATAGAAAAAGATGAGGCATTGGGCGGTGCCTGTAGCTCAGTGAGTAGGGCGCCGGCCACATATCCCAAGGGTGGCAGGTTTGAACCAGGCCCCAGCCAAACTGCAACAACAACAAAAAAATAGCTGGGCATTGCAGTGGGCACCTGTAGTCCCAGCTACTCAAGAGGCTGAGGCAAGAGAATCGCCTAAGCCAAGAGCTGGAGGTTGCTGTGAGCTGTGATGCCACAGCACTCTACTGAGGGTGACAAAGTGAGACTCTGTCTCTAAAAAGAAAAGAAAAAGAAAAAGAAAAAAGATGAGGCATTTAGGTTTAAGGTCAGGATGGAGCTGTAGAGGCTTGATATGAGTTAAAAGGCAGATTAAAGGTGAAGAAGGGGGGAATCTGTGATGAGTGGTCCCCATAAGAGAACTTGGAAGGAGGAGGAGGAGGAAGGAGGTGGCCAAGGCTGGGGTCAGGGAGGTTACCAGGCCTCCACATGTGACCTTTAACCAGCCAGAAGAAGAGTGGTCCAGGCCCACAGGAGGGCGTCCGCCCCACACACATGAGGCACTGGACAGGCAAGTCTAACTTACTGGGGAATATTTCAGTGGGACAATGGGAATTTTTCAGCCCAGAGTGGGGAAAGGGAAGAAAAGTTTAAAAAGCTGACTGCTTAAGAGGCCCAGAAATGGAGGGAGAGGGAAAGAGGAGTTGTAGTTGAGAAAAGGAAAGAAAAGTTTAAAAAATTCAGAAAGGGATACTGGACAAATTCTCACCTCACCACTAAATGGATGAATGTTGGGTGGGGGTCGGAGAGGGTCTCCCATTTGCCTTCATCTTGTTGGAGCAAGAGTCCCTCTAGTTCGGTCTCCTGAAGAGGCTTCCCCCTGTCCTGAGAGTAGGGCATTGGCCCCATATGCTGGAGGTGGCGGGTTCAAACAAAGCCTCAGCAAAAAAAGAGTTCTGGATCCAAGGATGAAAGATTTGAAAGATTATTCCAGCTCGGCGCCTGTAGCTCAACAGCTGGGGCACCAGCCACATACACCAGGGCTGGTGGGTTCGAACCTAGCCCAGGCCTACCAACAATGATAACTATTAAAAAAAAAAAAGTAGCCAGGCATTGTGGTGGGCGCCTGTAGTCCCAGGTACTTGGGAGGCTGAGGCAAGAGAATCACTTAAGCCCAAGAGTTTGAAGTTGCTGTGAGCTGTGATGCCACAGCATTCTACTGAGGATGACATAGAAGACTGTTTCAAAAAAAAAAAAAGAAAGAAAGAAAGAAAGAAAGAAAGATTATTCCAAAGTGTGAAATGAGAGGAAAATGGAATCCCCATTCTGTAGGAGTAATGTGGTCTTTATTTCCACCTGGATGTAGGTGGGGTGAAATCAGGAAAGCAATTCCACATGTGGGTTATGGAGGATGGGGGTTTAAAGGGTCATGGAGGGCAGCAATTGGCAGCATTCCTATTTCCTGGGAGGGACATGAGTCTGACCCTTCCTGGGCTGGTCAGTCCCACCTGGGCAAGTCTATTTGGGTGGATACACCAAATTCTATCAGGGGGTCCAAGAGGTGAATGGCCATGGGGGTACTGTAGAGAATGGTGTGAGGGCCTGTCCAGTGAGGGGATAGTGTCCCATGGGGAAAGGGAGATTTGAGAAAAACTTGTCCTGCCAATTGGTCTCTGACTTTTTCTGCTGAAGGTCGGGGTAAGAGCTGGTTTATTGTTCTTCTAAGATCATCCCTGGTTTTCTGGAGGATGGGAAAATAGTTTCTTATCATGGAATCTAGAGGGGGTCCTGGGCCTAGAATAATAGTTCTGCCGAACATTATTTTGAAAGAAAATTATTAGATCTGCTGTAAAAGAGGGGTTTGCGAGGGTAGAGTGAATGCAGAGTAAAGCAATGGCGAGGAGTTTAATCCAATCTTGGTTGTGTTGGAGCACTAATTTGATGGGATGTTATTTAAGGATGTTCATTTGTCCTATTTTCCCTGATGATTAGGGCCTGTAAGGCACATGTAAGTGCCACTGGACTCCTAGGGCTTGTGAGGTTTGGAGGTGATCTGCCTAATGAAAAATTAGCCACTCTAAATGGAGTTTGGGGGGCCGTATCTAGAAATAATGTGGTGGAGGAGGGTGGAGATAACTTCACAGGTTGTCTTACCTGTTGTGCAGAAGGCTTCAACTCACCCTCAGGAAGTAGTGACTCAAATCAGAAGAAGTTTATATTTTTGTACAGGAGGCATGTGGGTGAAGTCAATCTGCCAGTCTTGTCTGGGGGTTTGGCCCTGGGCCTGATGTGTGGGAAAAGAGGGTGTTTTATGGCCTCCTGGGGTAAGATCCTGGTGCAGATTGTGTAAGACTGGGTTATCTGGGTTTTTTTTTTTTGGTTTGTTTGTTTGTTTTGCAGTTTTTGGCCGGGGCTGGGTTTGAACCTACCACCTCCAGCATATGGGACCAGTGCCCTACCCTTTTGAGCCACAATCACTGCCCTGGGTTATCTGTTTTAAAAGGGAAGATAGTCATGAGAGAGAAAGGAGCAGAGAAAGAAGAGTGTAGAGAGGCCTGAAACCAACATGAAGTCTATTGTGGAGGGAAGAGAAGATATTTTGCATTTGGAAGGAAGGAAGAATAAATTTTCCCTGTTGAAGGAACCATCACTTCATGTGGGAAGATGCTAGTAATTGTCCTGTTCCTTGGATGTATAAACCAGAGAGAATTTATTGAAGGAAAAGTACTGGCCTTGGCTTGGCGCCTGTAGCACAGTGGTTACAGTGCCAGCCACATATACTGAGTTGGCAGGTTCAAACCCGGCCTGGGCCAGCTAAAACAACAATGACAACTGTAATAAAAAATAGCCGGGCATTGTGGCAGGCACCTGTAGTCCCAGCTACTTGGGAGGCTGAAGCAAGAGAATCCACTTAAGCCCAAGAGTTTGAGGTTGTTGTAAGCTGTGACACCACAGCACTCTACCCAGGGCAACAGCTTGAGACTGTCTCAAAAAAGAAAGAAAGAAAAGTACTGGCCTTCTGGGGTATGGGGGGTGTAAGGGCATTGAGCTACCTGTTTGGCTTCTACATTGGCTTTTTGGTTGCCTTTGGAAATTGGCTGTGTTTTATTCTGATGGCCTTTACAGTGGATAATGGCCACTTCTTTCAGTGGCTGAAATTTAGGAGGTTTTTAATGAATGTGGCATTGACAATAGAGGATCCTTGGGTGGTAATGAATCCTCTTTCTTGCCATATGGCTGTATGGTGATGGATTGTGGGGAAAGTATAATGAATCTGTGTATGTGTTAATGGAGTGGCCTTGCGCATGTTGTAAGGCTTCAGTGAGGGCTAAGAGTTCTGCCTGTTGTGAGGAAGTGTGTGTGTGGGAGGGGGGGCAGAGTAGTAGAGGTGACAATGCAGGAAGAAGACACATGGCAAAGCCTGCCTTGCCAATAGAGTGCGCAGTGGGCTTAGAAAAACTGCCATCAATAAACCAGGTGTCTTTGGGGTTAGGTAAGGGAAAGAAGGAGATGTTGGGAAGAGAGTGTAATGTTACTGTGAGAAAGGCCAGCAATCACGGGATGAGTTCTGAAAAGTATAAGGTTCACGTGAGTGGAGGGCAGCTAATGTAGATGAGGGGTTATATGCAGGGCCAGGGAGAAAGTGGAGGTTTGGGGTTTCTGTACAGAAGATTAGGAGCTGGAGTAAACGAGATGCAGAAAGTAAAGATGATAAGTGTTGGTGTTTTAAAAGGGATGGAATGTTATGAGGCTAAGTAGATATGTGGGGGCATGGTGGGCAAGTTTCTGGGTTTTCCTCAAGGAAAAGGAGAGATGTGGCTGCCACTGCTTGGAGTCAAGGGGGCCAGCCTCGGGCTGTAAACTCTATCTGTTTTGAGAGGAATGCTATTGGGAGGTGATTATTGTGAAGTTTCTGTGTTAGGACCCCTACTGCATATCCTTGGTGTTCTGACACTGAGAGGTAAAATGGATAACGGGGATCAGGGAGATGGAGGGAGAGTGTTTGGGACAGAGAGGATTATAGGGAGAGGAATAAACTGGTTTGGGTCTAGAAGGTCAGTTGGGGACCTTTAGTGGCAATGTAAAGAGTTTTAGCTGAGACCCCAAAATTGGGAATACAGGCTCTAAAATATCTTAGAACCCCCAGGAAGAAGGAGAGGAGGTCATTTTTTGTTTGGGGAAGGGGTAAGGAGGAGATGTCCTGAATGTGGTCGGGGGGATGAGTTTTTCATTCCTGCAAGAGGATGCTGAGGTATCAGATGGAGGGGGAGGTTAACTGAGCTTTGGAAGGGGACACTCTATACCGCTTGGTGATGAGGAAAGAGAGTAAGTGGATGGTGTCTTGTCAGGAGGCAGTGGGGGAGGGGCTGCATAAGAGAAGGCCATCTATATACTGAAGAACTGTGGAATTTTGGTAAAGTTAACTGCTAGAGGTCGGCATGAAGTGCCTGATCTAAGTAAAATGTCTCTAAATCCCTGTGTGAAAACTGTCCAGGTGAATTGTTGACTGGTAGAGGAATCAGGGTCAGTCCAGGTAAAGGCAAAGAGGGGTTGGGGGAGCTCATGGATGGGGATGGTAAAAAAGGCATCTTTGGGATCTAGAACTGGGTAATTGGAGGTACTGGAAGGAATGGTAGGCAGGAAGGTATAGGGTTTAGGGACTCCTGGGTGAATAGATTGAACAATTTCATTGATGGCCTATAAGTCTTGCACTAACTGATATGAACCATTAGGTTTTTTTACAGAAAGGATGGGAGTATTGTAGGGGGAATTAGTAGGTTTGAGAATGCCGGCTGACAAGAGTTTGAGGATGAGTGGTTTAATGTCCCTGAGGGCCGCTGTGGGGATCGGGGATCATTTAAGAGAAGGATATGAATGTTGGGGTTGGAGGGCAATGAGAATGGGTGAAGAATGATGGAGCCTATAAAAGGAAGAGAGGTGCCCCACACTATGGGGTCTATGGTTGGATTGAGAGAATGGAGGGATCGTAGGGGAGGGGTTAGAGAGGAGTAGGATGGGTAGTGAGAGGTGAGAGCCAGTGGGAATAATCAGGGTGGCTTGTCATTTTGAGAAACTATCTCTGCCTAGTAGGGGAATGCTGCATGAAGGCATGACAAGGAATGAATGTGAAAAAGAGTGTCTGGAAAGTGAGCACAAGGATGGGGTAGTGTGAGGGCATAGCAAATTGCTATTAGTACCCACCACTGAGATCTCTGTTTGTTGTAAAGGACCTTTGTAGGAGGGTAGGGTGGAGTAACTGCCCCAATATCAATGAGAAAAGAGATTGGCTTACCTTCCACTATTAGAGTTATCCAGAGTTCAGTCTTAGTGATCATCCAAGGGGCCTCTGCACCTCCAGGACCTGTCAATCTTTGGCAGTCAAGCTCAAGAGGTTGGGGAATTCAGCCAGGTCCTGGGAGTGACTGTGGACCAGATTCTTAGAAGGACCTGGGCTGTCAGACTTCCAGTGAGGACCTCTGCAGGCTGGACATGGCTTGTGTGTGTGTTGGGGGGGGGAGTGGATTTGGCCACTCTCTGGCCCAGTGGACAGTTTTTCACACTTAAAGCACAGTATTGGGGGTGGTTTTCTTTTCCTGGACTGTCCAGAGGAGTTTTGGAAAAGTAGCTGGGGCTCATCTAATGGAGGAAGCCAGTAACTGGAGCTCTGAGAGGTGCTACCGCTTTGAGGCCTCTTCTCAGTTATTGAAGGCCAGGTCGACAAGATCTCACTGGGGGCTCTGAGAACCCAGGGGGGGATTTTTGGAGTTTTTCCCAGATATAGGGTACAGATTGGGAGATAAAATGCATGTTAATAATGAGCCTGCCCTCGTTGCTCTCTGGCAATAGAGCGGTATAGTGGTGGAGCGCTTCGTTAGGATGGGCTAAAAACTGGGCAGGATTTTCATCCTGTTTCTGGGTTATTTCTTTTAGTTTGTCATAATTGATGGCCTTATGGACTGCTTTTTTAAGTCCCTCTAAGAGACACTAGACCATGTGGTTACAGAGGTGGACTCCAGGAGCATCAGTTTGGTAATCCAACTGGGGTCTTCCCAGGGGACTGCCCTAGCACCTTCTGGCAGGGTTTGGTCTGTTCTTCATAGATCTTCGGCATGGACCTGGGCCTCGGTCCAGACCTGTTCCCTCTCCTCCAAAGTTAGGGTAGAGGTGAGGATGACCTAAATCATGCCAGCTCTTATCGTATGATTGGGTTAGATATCTGAATTCTTAGGTGTGTTTTGTGAGATCTGTGGAGAATGAACCTAGTTTCTGACTTATGTGGGACAGGTCTGAGAGAGAAAGGGAGACATGAACCCATCTTCCCTTCCTGCACCTTCTTGGGGGGTACAGAGGTTGTGGTGGTCCTGAAGTGGAAGGTCCAAAGGCATGGTCGGATCTAGTATGAGGTAGAGAAGTTGAATCTACCATCTTTCCTTGCCAGCCCTCAGGCAGTGGAAGGAAAGGGGTGGGGGGTGATGGGGAGGGGAGAGATGGGGTGGAATTCTGTGGGTAGGGAGGAGGATGGGGGGTTGTCTTCTGGGTTGAAGGAAGATAGAGAAGAGTCGGGGGCTCAGGGGGTTTGAGGAGGGCTGGTTTGGCCAGGGCAAGGAAAATTTGAGAAGGTTCACAAGATGAACACAAAGAAGGAATGTTTTGATGGAGGAAGAAGGCCTGGATGTAAGGGACTTCTGACCATTTGCCCAACTCCAACAGTAATTGTCAAGGTCAATGAGGATTGAAAGGTCAAAGGTGCCATTTTCAGGCCATTGTGAACCATTGTCTAGTTTGTACATAGGCCAAGCGGTATTACCAAAAGACGAGGCTTTTAGGTTTGAGGTCAGGATAAAGGTATAGAGGCTTGAGGTGAGTTAAGAGGCAGCTTAAAGGTGAAGAAGGGGAAATCCATAACTAAGTGGTCCCCATATCAGAAACTGAAGGTAGAAAATAGATGAAGTTAAAGTGAGGATGAAAAGAGAACTCCAGCGACGCATGTGGCTCAGTGGGTAGGGCACCAGCCCCATATACTGAAGGTGGAGGGTTCGAACCCGGCCCTGGCCAAACTGTGACAAAAAATATTCAGGTGTTGTGGTGGGCGCCTGTAGTCCCAGCTACTTGGGAGGCTGAAGCAAGAGAATCGCTAAGCCCAGGAGTTGGAGGTTGCTGTGAGCTGTGATGCCACAGCACTGCACTGAGGGTGATAAAGTGAGACTTTGCGTCAAAAAAAAAAAAGAAAAGAAAAGAAAAGAAAAGAGAACTTAGGAGGAGGAGGTGACTGAGGATGAGCTGGGGAAGTTACCAGGCATCCTTCACACACCTTTAACCAGCCCGTGGTCCAGGCCCAGGGTGGGGCATCCTCACTCACTAGGCACTGGGCAGGTGACGTCTGACTGCTGGGGTTAGTTTGTGACTGGCACCGGATTTAGGAAGCACAGACTATCAGAATTTTTGGCCCAGAAATGAAGGAAGAGAGAAAGAGGAGTTGTAGAGGAGAAAGGAAAGAGAAGTTGAAAGGTTCAGAGAGGCGCTAAAAGAATTGGTGAAAAAAATAAAAGAGGAGATTTTAAGACTTAGAGAGGGGCCATAGAGGAATGCTCACCTCACTAATAAATGGATGGATTCCGGGCAGGGGTTGGAGTCCTCCTGTTTCACTTTATCTGGTTGGAACAAGAGTCCATCTAGTTGGGAATGGATCTGACTATATCTCAACCTCCATGGGGGCTTCTCCCCATCTCAGGTTTTCAGCACCAAAAATGAGAGGTTTGGCAGCACCTGTAGCTCAGTGGGTAAGGTGCCGGCCATACACACACAGGCTGGCGGGTTTGAACCTGACTGGGCCAGCTAAAAAACAATGACAACTGCAACAAAAAAATAGCTGGGCATTGTGGCAGGCGCTTGTAGTCTCCGCTACTTGGGAAGCTGAGGCAAGAGAATCGCTTGAGCTCAGCAGTTTGAGGTTGCTGTGATGCCATAGCACGTTACCCAGGCCGACAGCTTGAGACTCTGTCTCAAAAAAAAAAAAAGTTATTCCCAGACGTAAACAGAAGGAAACAGAGTCCGGGTTCTGTGTGGGGGACGTGGCCTTTATTCACTCGTGGGCTGAGTTCGGCAAGGAAGTCAGCATGTGGGTGAAGGTAGAGCGGGAATATTGAGGAGATTGGGGGTTTGTGAACTCATTCCTTTCTGGGCAGTACTTACGCAGTACTTTCTGTGTTCCTACAATCAGTTCTATTTGGGGTGGGTCCCTGTGCTCAACTCTATCAAGGACCATCATTGTCTCCAAGAAAGTCCTGTGAAGGGACATTTTCCTGCCCCAGCCCAACAGCAGTAGGTCCCTAACCAGCCAGGGAGGACTTGACTACTGTGCCTTAATGAGGTATCAGGCTGTGGGCCAGGCCCTGGGTCCCGGAGGAAGTAGCGGATGAAAAAAAGGGAACACAGGGGGACTCAGGACCCAGGTTGCAGAGCAGAAGGGGATTGTTTGGGTCCGCTGATCTCTGGTACACACCAAAGAGCGCTGTTGGGGGACCTGCCCATAGGAGCAGAAAGCCAGGAGACTATGAAGCCTAAGAGTCTCCCGACCGCCTGTTGGCCCAGAGCTCTCCAGGCTTCCGCTCCCCAGGGGGCGCCCAGTCCCTGGAGCAGGAGGAAGCAGAGGGGACGCCAAGCTTCTGGAAAGGAGGCCATGGGCACGTGGGCAGGGACGCTACTGCTGGTGCTTTTGCTGGTGCAGGGGGCCCTCGGGAAGCCGGGTGAGCTCAGGGGTGCTACTGCGGACTGGGTGAATGCGGGAGGTGAGCGGGAGTAGCAAGGGGAGCTCACTTTCTTGCCTCCACCCAGAGTCACAGGAGGCATCCCTACCGTGAGGTAAGGAAGCAGGAGCACGTCTCCCTGCGCAGGGCACCTGGGTCAGGGCGCAGCAGGCACCTTACCTATTCCACTCCGTGCCACAGATCCAAGAACTCTTTAGTGTTTGAAGTAACTGATGGGGGCGGCGCCCGTAGCTCAGTGGGTAGGACGCCGGCCACATACACGGCAACTGCAACAACAACAATAAAATATCCGGGCACTGTGGCGGGCGCAGTGCCTATAGTCCCAGCTACTTGGGAGGCGGGGGCAAAAGAATCGCTTAAGCCCAAGAGTTTGAGGTTGCTGTGAGCTGTGACGCTACAGCACTCTACCCAGAGCGACATAGTGAGACTCTGTCTCAAAAAAAAAAAAAAAAAAAAAAAAAAGTAACTGATGGGCCCTGGGTGGAGGGGCGGGCCCTGTGGACCATGTGGGTAAATCCCCAGTGACTTTCCTGCACATAACAAGATCCCAGGAGGCATCTGGAGGCCTCAGGTGGGCTCACAGATCCCGGGGAGCCCCTGCATGCACCCTGAGGGGAGGGGGGCCTGCGTCATGGCTGAGCCCCAGGTCGGTCTGACCATCCCAGGGTCCTGTGGCCGACGGACCATCCTGTCACGTGTGGTGGGTGGACATGACTCCGAGCTTGGGCGCTGGCCATGGCAAGGGAGCCTGCGTTACTGGGGCTTCCACGTTTGTGGAGTGAGCCTGCTCAACCACCGGTGGGTGCTCACAGCTGCGCACTGCTTTGCTAGGTGAGTCTGGGGTCAGGTTGGGATAGTTAGGGGGTTCTGGGGACCTTGGTCCCAAGTTTGCCCAAGCACCACGGTGCACAAGGTGCAGGTCACTATCTCCTGAGGCCCAGGCTGGGCTGCTACCAGTGATATGCACATGGGTTTCCTTTGGTGACCATGTAGGAAATCCTGTTCAGGTTCTTCCAGGAAGTTCTTTGAGAATATTTCTACACTAGTTCTATGATCATTTGGAGGGGGGGAGGGCTATTCTTTTTTTTTTTTCTTACTTAGCCTAAAGGATATCACCATCTTTGCTGCCCACTCTCATTCCTCCTCTGGGGTGTGCAGATGAGGGCCACTTGCTAGGCACTGTGCCTTCTGTGGCCCAGTCTCCCAGGGAAGGTGTATTGGCTCCACCCTGCTGGGCACCCACATTACCCCAGTGCATCTGCTCCTTTTTCCTTGGGGCTGCATCAGGGTCCTGCTGGAGGACTTGGCTCAGTTCAAGTATCCGTAGAAGGCTCTATGAGTTGGCAAGACCCCATCTTCCTGTTCCACCCTCCCTCTCCCACAGTCTCAGATTCTGGGACTTTGGTTGTGGCCTCTTGGGCTGTCCCGTGTCTATAGGTGCTATTGTGCCCAGAAGGACTTGCTAATGGCATCCAGGATGAGCAAGTAGCAACCCCACAGTCTCACCTCCTGTGTTGGGTCCCCCAGGTGGCCAACCCTCCATTCAGGGGCCCCTGACTGTTCTCTCCTCCCTGCCAGGTCTGATAACCCCATTTCATGGTCGGTCCAGTTTGGCGAGCTGACTTCCAGGCCATCTATGTGGAATCTGGAGGCATACTACAATCGTTACCAGGTGCAAAATATTTATCTGAGCCCCAAGTACCTGGGGTCACCACCCAATGACATCGCCATGGTGAGGTTATTCTCAGACATCAGCTACAGTACTCATGTCAGGCCCATCTGTCTCCCGGCCTCCACATCCGAATTCCAGAACCGAACGAACTGCTGGGTGACTGGCTGGGGGAATATTGAAGAGAAGCAAGGTGAGGCTGAGGTTAGGCGGGTCTGGATGGGCCTACCCCTACCCTCATGCACCTCTCCCCATGACTCAGGCACAGCAGCCCCTCATTGTCCTGGGGCACAATGGGAGCACCTCGTGCTGGTCTGCTCAGCCTCCTCTCCTCATCTGCTTTTCTGCTCTCACTCCCACTCCTGCAAGGACAGGAACCAAACACTCAATTCTCTCTCCCTCCAAGGCTAGGGGGGCCAGAAGGAGAGTTTGGGAGGGAGGCCTGCTTGGTTCAGGCTGCAAGGGTGCTGGGAGCCTGGTGATGGAAGCTTCAGATACTTCCACATGGTGGTCATACACTCCCCAGGTGTTAGCTTCCCACTCTGGCCCCTTCCTGCCTGGGGCACCTCCCTGAGATCTGGCTCTCTCTCTGGAGTCTGAACCCATTTCTCTGTCCTTAAAATTTCCACCCCATGCTCCTGCTCCCTTAACTCAACACTAGAACCCCCCTCCCAGGCCTCACCTACTCATCCCTCAACACAGATCCCCTGAATGTGCTGAGCGCAGCACCCAGAGAGGTACCCTGGGGCCTCCAGCCCTCCAGCATGGGCATGTTCCTTTGCCAGAATGTCCCTTCCCATGGCTCACTGGCCTGGCCCATGGCTGCATCAACCTGTGACAGTAGTACACATGTGGGCTTGACACAGTTCTAGACTTGGGCAGCCAGGAGTGAGCAAGACAAGAGTTGTGTTCCTCCTAGAGCTTACCTAGGGATGAAGCTGGGAACGTTTTCAGACCCATTTTATAGATGAGAAAACTGAGGGAGTCATGGGAATTTCCCCAAACCCCAAAAGTAGTAAATAGAAGAAAAGGCAGGGCCCATTGGCTCAGACAGGGTAAGGGATGTCTCCAAGGTCACACACCTGGATTTGGCAGGGAGAACAGAGAACTCAACACCAGATCTGCCTCCCTCTAAAGGACGGGCTCTTTCCCTCTCTCAGAAGGAACCTCTGCTGCACAGGATGAGCAGGTGTGGGTGAAGGGGCCCAGAGATTTCCCCTGAAGTCCCAGGCCTGGCCTCATTCTCCCTGGAGCCCCCTGCCTGGTGTGAACTTCTGCTCTGCCCTGTGCTAGCTGGGAGACCCTGGGCAAGGCACTTCATGTAACTGGGCCAGGGTCCTCATTTGGAAAATAAGGTCATACTAGTTCTGTTGTCATAGGGTAGCTCTGGGGTTGTTAAATCCTAAGGGCTTGGAAGAGTCCTGAGCACACAGGTAGTGCAGCCTGCGCGTCAGCTCCTCACTATTATTGTTGCCCTCTGCAGGAGAAGGTGCTGATGGGGACCCAGGCTTAGAAATTGTGTAGACCAGGGTTCTCAACCTGTGGGTCATGACCACAGGAAGTGTATTAAAGGGCTGTGGCATTAGGAAGGTTGAGAACCACTGGTGTAGACAAGTGGGTTCCCATCAGGCTGTGACACTTCCCTGGTGCTTAGCTGGGAGGTTAGAGGGAATCTTCCCCTGACTCTGTCCTTATCTGGCAGTGAATCTTGATGGCTGCTACATGCAGGGGTGCTGAAGGGGTCCTAAGAGTAGATGGCTCAGGCCCTGAAAGTGGCCCAATGCTACTGAGGTGAGAGAGCCCAATGGACGGCTCCACCTGGCCTGGCACCAGCTGCTGCAGCCAAGCTGAGTTCACACAAACCATCTCAGTCTCAGCCCCTCCCTCTTCCTGTTTTAGCTGAGAAAAACGTCTCCCCTGGCTCAGGCAGGACTATCACCCCATCCTCCAGACAGGGAAACTGAGGCCCAGGGAGCAGCTCTAACAGCCTGTCCATCCACTGGATCTTTCTGTGATACTGTTGAGCACCTGTGATGTGCTGGGCTAGAACTGGGAGTCTAAGAGTAACATGCCAGGCATAGTGGGTACCCCAAGGACAGCCCCCCCCCCGCCAGCCCAGGCCAATCTTCCCTACAGGGGTGGCTCATGGTGTTGTCTTTCTCTGTCCTCCCATCCCCGATAGCTCTGCCCTCTCCCTACACCCTTCAGGAAGTGGAGGTTGCCGTCATAAATTCCACCATGTGTCACCACCTGTTCCGAAAACGTGCTTTCCGTCTGAACATCTTTGGAGACATGGTTTGCGCTGGTGATCCCCAAGGCGGCAAGGATTCCTGCTTTGTAAGTATCCCTCCCACCTTTCTCAGTCCCAGGCCTGAGAGCAACCAGTGTCCCTTACCTTTTTTGATCTGTACACCAACCCTGGGAGGTAGAAGCTATCTGTCTACTTTGCAGATGTAGATACTGAGGCTCAGTCACTGCCAGGGGAGGAATAGGATTTGCGCCCAGGCCCCTAGCCCCTCCTGCTCTCCTGGCCTCTCTGCTGCTTGCTGCCCCTGCCCCAGGCTGGGCTCACTCAAGTTGTTTTCCAGGGTGACTCAGGTGGGCCCTTGGTATGCAAAAAGAATGGACTGTGGTATCAGATTGGAATCGTGAGCTGGGGAGAGGGCTGTGGCCGGCCCAACCGACCTGGTGTCTACACTAATATCACCCACCACTTCAGATGGATCCAGAAGCTGATGAGTGGCATGCCCAGGCCAGACCCCTCCTGGCCACTACTTCTCACTCTGCTCTGGGCAGGTGTGACCATCCCAAGCCCATGAGTTACTGAGTCAGCTGCTGAGCTGTGCTCTAGTCCTCTTTGTCCTGTGTGCTAATAAACTCATTTGAACTGATGCCTGGTAGAGCATTCTTCCAGCCTTGGGTCTCCTTGACAACCTCCTTCCAGTCACTCATGTTCAACCCTTGAGCTGCTCGAACTCTCAGATCTTTGCCCACCCATCTGTGTTACCCAACATTTCATTTCAGACAACAGAGCTCTCTTCAGGAAGATGATTGATGGAAACACAGTGTTTGCTTCGGGGTATCAAGGGCTAGGAAGGCTGGGGTGGGGGTGCCAAAGAGGAAACATTCCAAATGCCCCTATCCCAGGTCTTTGCAAGGCTGACCAAGACCAGTCACTTGGGTTAAGGGGATTTATTTGGGAGGGGATCCCAGGGAGCACAGGTGAAGAAGTAGGGAAACCAAGGCAGTGGAGAAAGAAATTCTGATTAGTTTGTACAAGCTACAATCCTGCTGGGGCCTTAGTACTTGGCCACTGAGGATAAAGGCACTAGTAGTAGGTATTGCTCTCTTAACACCCCCCAACCCATGTTGAAGATTTGTGACTGTGGGACCAGCCCAAACTTGGCCTACTTGGTTGACAACCAAACATTAAATTTCCTTTTAGGTATAACAGAGCCCAAAACTGCAAGTTATGTAACCCAAGCACATACAATAGAAAAAAACTTTGACCTCTAAAACACCCAGAATTAATGATTCCTCCCCTTGGGGAAACCCAGAAGACCGAGACATGCCTAGAATCTAACTCCTGGGACTCCCAGAAATGAGGGGTCCACCAGCCCAAGGCATCCAGGGACAAATATGCCTCAATATAAATGGTCAAATTTGAAACCTTCCTATCAGTCTCTGCCAAGCCAACATTCCTGAAACTTCTCCCTTACCCTGCAAACCTTTAATCTTGCCCTAGACCCCCGATTTGGGTGGCAGTTGAGCCTGCCTCCTCTCTCTTTCCCTGCAGATCCCATGATAAAGTCTTTCTTTTCCCAAAGGCTGGTGCCGTGATATTGGTGTCTGTGCATATCAAGCAGAGGGCCCATTTGCTTGATAAGAAATCCTGGTGCTTGGCTCGGCGCCTATAGCTCAACCGGCTAAGGCGCCAGCCACGTACACCTAAGGTGGCGGGTTCGAATCCC
>NW_003852439.1:9111150-9119170 GCF_000181295.1 Otolemur garnettii
CGCCTAGTCTTTTTTTTTTTTTTTTGAGACAGAGTCTCACTCTGTTGCCCTTCACTGTCTTTGGTTCTTTGGAAGCTTTTGTTTATGGGAACTCAGGGCTTATATGGTTTTACTGAAATGACATCCAGTTATAAATTGGCTGTAGATATCAGGTACTTCTGTAGCAGGAAATCGACGCAGATAGAAGACTCCAGGCACCAGTTGATCAGAGGATTATTCGGCTGGGGGATACTCGGAACACCAGTGTGTTTCCCAAAACTGAGCTCTTCAACTCAATCTCTTGCCTCTCTTTTATCCACTTTTCAGGGTGGGAGTGCACTGCACGTGAGGGTCATAAAACAGAGAGAGACATGACATTGTCCCCAAGGCCCCAGGCTCAAGCAGGAAGGTCAGATTCGCCCGCGTCCTTGAGGCTGGTCGGACCACCTGCCCTCAAAGGTGACAGAAGTCCGAGGAAGTTACTAGGTTACAATCTAGGTCCCGCCTTTGTCAAGGAAGAAACATACAGACAACAAAAACGCCTGCGGCTTGGCTGAGGCCTACACTGGGCGGCCAGGACAGATTCTTTTAGTGCTGCTTTTACTTTCTTGCCTCACTTCCAATGAGCTGGAAATGTGTATCTGACATAGGGTGCCACTGAGAGAGGATATCTGAAAAGGGTGAGGTGTAGGAGAACAGGTCTTCTCAAGGAGAGCACAAGGATATACCTGCAGGGTTCCATCCATGATGACTTAGCTCTTGGACATTTGTAGAGTTAACTTCCTGGAACTTGGAAATTTCCACTTCTGTGAAATCCTGTAGTTCTATGGGGGCTGGAATAGCATCTCCTGCCCGATTCAAACTGGCCAATGAAAAAGGTACCTATAGGTTGGAACTTTTTGACTGGAGATAAAAAGGGAAAGACCAAGCCAGCTGGGGAGCGTGGCCATTTGGAATTCATCTATGGGGTAAGCTCCCGGCCGGTGAATAAAGCCCTTCCTCTTATGAACATGGTGTTTGGGTCCTCTTTCTCTCCACTGGGCCTTGTGTTCCAGCAACACCATGGCATCACAGTTCAAAGCAACTTCAAACTCCTGAGCTTGAGTGATCCTCTTGCCTCAGCCTTCCAGGTAACTGGCACTACAGGCACCCACCACAACACCCATCTAATTTTTCTATTTTTTAGTAGAGACAAGATGTCTCTTGCTCAGGCCGGTCTTGAACTCCTGAGCTCAGGCCATACAGCTATCTAGCCTCTCAGAGTGCTAGGATTACAGGTGCAAGCCACTGCACCCAGCCTATGCTTAAGAATTAAAGCAAATGTATTTGTTACTCTGATGGAAACTTAGGAAATCTTCATTCATGCAATGCACAGGGAGAATATTCCAGTCTAAGGGACAATATCCCACTTTTGCTATATATGATCATCTCCATGATCGATGGGAAAACTCATAAAGTTTCCCATGTCAGATACACATTTCCAGCTCATTGGCAGCACCTTCTATCCACAGCTAATTTATAACTGGATGTCATTTCAATAAAACCAAATAAGCCCTATGAGTTCCTATAAACCAGTGGTTCTCAACCTTCCTAATGCTGTGGCCCTTTAATACAGTTCCTGTGGGCTGAGAATTGCTGCTATAAACAAAAGCTTCCAAAGGACTAAGGACAGCGAACAATGCAATCATTCAGAGGATTGTGGCTGTCCCTTAAGGATCACAAATTCAAACACCAGAGGTAAACATTTTATGTTGATTTATATGTAATTCCATTTAAATTCTGAAAACAGCCTTTCCACAAGCAAAAATGGTAGAAACATTTAAATAAAAAGGAGTCATTTTTAAGTTACTTACCAGGTTCCATAAGCTACTCTGGGAAACCGGATATAGTGAGTAGAAGGCCTTCATTTGGTAGTTTTCTGAATGCCTCATGGCCGGCTTCTTCTGCATGTTGTTCTAAGAGCTCACCAAAACATACATCATGCCATAGAGGTAGTAAAAACACGCTAGAAGATAAAAGGCTAATTTGAGCCATGCTTCTTTCTGGCAATATGCTGGAATATCTGCATTCATGATGGTTGTAGCGTCATAGAAACCAGGTCCGCTCATCACTGGTCTACTCATATATAGGGGTGGCAAAAATGTGTATACACATTTTAGGAGATCTTGTTGGAAGTAAAATCGATCATTCCCCAAAAGTATACGAATTGCTGGTAAAATGGATGAGTGTAACATGTCTAGGTACACTTGACCAGTAACGGTACCGTCAATTCAACTTGGAAAAATAATCCATAGATAAAAGCACTTAAAATGTCTATATATTTTTTTTTGGCACCCTCTGTATGATAAGCCAAGAGGGGCATATGGTTTTTTTTTGGTTTTTTTTTTTGAAACAGTGTCTCACTTTGTCACCCTTGGTAGCATCATAGATCACAGCAACCTCAAACTCCTGGACTTAGGTGATTCTCTTGCCTCAGCCTCCCAAGTAGCTGGCCCACCACAATGCCTGGCTATTGTTAGAGATGAGATCTCGGTCTGGCTCAGACTGGTTTAGAACCTGTGAGCTCAGGCAATCCAACCCTCCCCCCCCAGCCTACTAAGTGCTGTGATTACAGGCGTGAGCCTCCGTACCCAGCCTAAGAGGGGCATATTGAGACCCAGCGTGAGGTAATCCAGAAGTACAAGAAGATTCAGGGTGTTAAATTGAAGGCAGCGGCAAGGCCCTCTGCCTGACCCTCCACCCCCACCCTCCTTCCACACTCACACACTCACACTGTCACCTCGCTCTGGCACCTGCCCTCCCTCCCTATAGGCCTGCCTGCGCACACCTGGAAACCAAAAGGCCTACAGGCAGAATTTTAAAACTGCCATTGTGTAGAAATGTGGTCTTCTTTTGGGGCACCTCCTGGGGAGTGGTTAGATGGAATATTGATCAAACTCATTTACAGGACTGCTTAGGCTCCAAAAATGGAGTCTGTGTCGAGCCCCCCTCCCGCCCCCCGTCCCCTGGGGGTGCAGGGGTGACCTGAATCTATAAGGCAGCAGTACAACTTGCCTTTCTCATGGTCCACGGGTGAGAATCTACAGCCTGGTTCGGTCTTGGTCTTGTTTTCACCCTTCGTTTTGTTTAAAACACTATTTATTATAGAAAAATTTAATTATACACAGGAGTACAGAGAGCACCCTGCAGTAGCCACCCAGGGAAAACAGTGATCAGTATTGAGCCAGTCTTGCATAGCCCCCCACGGCTTTCCATCTTTCTTTCATAGCAATCTGCTCTTTGTGAATCCTTCCTCTATGTTCTGAGCATTTTTATTTAGCTTCAATTTTATAAACTCATTTCTTTAGCTATGTTCACTTTTTATTCAGCACTTCTGCTAGGTCATCTTATTTCAGCAATTATATCTAAAATGTCCACTCTTTCTTGTGTTGGGACCAGATTTGCCACTAAGAAACCATGCACACCTGAAAATCCAAGGAGTTTTATTCTTTTCAGGCATATGCTCAGGTCACTCCCACTATCAAAGTGGTCATAGAAAAGAGTGGCCTCAAAACAAAGGGCAGGAAAACTTTTATACACTTTCTCGCAGGGCATTATGGGTTGCAATAAAATGCTAAGGACGGTGCCTGAGGAAGAAGTCAGTGTCCATGTAATTGGTCATTGGGGAGGCCTGGGGTTTTGATAGGGTACCTGTCTTTCTGTGGTTGGGGTCTTTGCTGGAGTTAGTACCCTGTGAACTTCTGATTGGTTATTGTTATCAGGGCTGTTTACCTGATTTACGGCCTGTGTCTGCTGTGGAGCTTCTTGCGGCCCCTGTCCCCTGTCCCTTTGCCTTTTTCTTTTTCCTCAGTTCTTTGTTCTTCCTTTTTATAACTATTAACTATTATTACTAATCAAAAAGAAGAGAAAAAAATAATGAAATCATGGCTGCCCCTTCACTTGTTCTCTGTTTTTTTCCCATATAATTCTTCTTTAATGTTTGTTAATATCTCTTAAATCTTTCTGAGGGACACTCATTAGAACTTCCCAAGTTTTCGAGTGTTGCATGTAATATCTTGATTTGGGGCTTGGGAATCGGTTCAGTTTATTCAAATAGATCACTCTGGTGCAAATGTGGGTTTTCCTGGAACATTTCTTCATCCTTTGTTGTTGTGTAGTAAAGGGCCAACTCGAAACTTTGGGTGTTCTGATCCTGCACAATCCAAGAAAGGGAGTGGCCTTTGACCAGCTCCTGGGAAACCTTTGAACCATTTAACTATCCTGTCTGATGAGAGTGTCTTTATTTTTTATTTATTTATCTTTTTGAGACAGAGTTTCACTTTGTCACCCTTGGTAGAGTGCCATGGAATCATAGCTCACAGTAACCTCAGCCTCTTGGGCTCAAGGGATTCTCTTGCCTCAGCCTCCCAAGTAGCTGGGACTACAGGCACCCACCACAATGCCTGGCTATTGGGTCTCCCTCTAGCTCAGGCTGGTCTCAAACTCACGAGTTCAGGCGTTCTGCCTGCCTCAGCTACCCAGAGTGCTGGGATTACAGGTGTGAGCCACTGCACTGGGCCCCGAGGGTATCTTCATATAGTGAAAGAATTGTACCATTTGCATTTGCACTAACAAGGTGCTTTATGGTGGGAGCTGTGGGTCGTAATGTATCAAGTGGACCTCTAGCAAAAATACCTGACACCAAGGCTAAAGGAAGCGTCCTTGGTTGACAATGTCACACATAGATGTTAGGAGAATTAAGAACTGTCTATAAGACTGCACTGGGAGAGGACCGCTGGAAGTTCACACCCAGTGGCTCTTGAATTCTGCTCTGTGCTCCACTTCCCTTTGCTGATTTTAATCTATATCCTTTCGCTGTAATAAGCCATACCTGCGAGCATAATGGCTTTTATGGAGTACCTTGGATCTTTCTCAGGAATCACTGAACACCAGGGTTGTCTTCCAGAACCCCAACCTGTCGACATTAGAAGTAGGATTTGCTAGAGCAATCCTGAATCCCTGCAATGTGGCCAAAGCATGGTTTGTGAGAAGGAAGGATAAGAAAGCAGAGCTTTACTGAAGCTTCGATTCATGCTGGATTCCTGTTCCCTGTGGTGTAATACACAATGGGTTGTCGCTAACTGGAACACAGAGTATGTCTTCTTCTGATCTGTTTTGGATGTGAGGGCAAAGTATATTAATGTACATTTGAAGTGCCCCTGGAAAATTATAATATGTTTGAAAGTCCATAAGTTTCCCATAGGAGTGCTCCTTGGCCTCTGTCGCTAGGATGGATGGAGCTACCCTGGCCTCCTTCTATTGGGTCTGGTACCCCCTGAGATGTATCAACATAGCAGGGCTGCAGCAATGCAGAGATGGGATGATCATTGACATAGCCCTCTTGCAGCCTCTGAAGAACCAAATGCCAACACGAGCTGGCTATGGGGTACATTCTCCAGGGGAAGAATGTACTGCATATGGCTGCCAAAAAGACTACATTACATACATGCTGGTGACTTAAAAGGCTACAAATGTGTCTTTTTTTTTTTTTTTTTGAGAAAGATTCTCAAGCTGTTGCCCTGGGTAGAGTGCCTTGGCATCATAGCTCACAGCAATCTCAAACTCTTGGGCTCAAGTGATCCTCTTGCCTCAGTTTTTCTATTTTTAGTAGAGATGGAGTCTTGCTTTTTGCTCAGGCTGGTCTCCAACTCATGAGCTCAAGCAATCCACCTGTCTTGGCCTTACAGGTGTGAGCTACCAGCAGTTACCTGGCCAGCTACCTGGCCCTACAAATGGGTCTTTTTTTTTTTTTCCTACAAATGGGTCTTGACAGAAATGAATACCTACCCTCTACTGGTTTTTGCATACTTAGTCATATATACAAATGCTTAAAATAGCATAAAAAGAATGGAACAGAAGATACAGAATGAATTTGGACCATCAAGATGTTTCTTCAGGTCATCAGATCTGTTGAGAAGCTGTGGTAGCCCACATCACAAAATCCCCAAACTACAGATGTTGGCGTGGATGTGGAGAATTGGGAACACTTCTGCATTGCTGGTGGGACTACAAGCTAATACATTCCTTTTGGAAGGAAGTTTGGCGAATACTCAGGGATCTAAATATAGACCTGCCATTTGATCCTGTAGTTCCTCTTCTAGGTGTATATCCAAAGGACCAAAAATTATTTGGCAATAAAGTTTTTTGTACCAGATTGTTTATTGCAACTCAATTCATAATTGCCAAGTCATGGAAGAAGACCAAGTGCCCATTTGACCCATGAATGGATTAATAAATTGTGGTATATGTACACTGTGGAATACTATACAGCATTAAAAAGGAAGACTTTGCCTCTTTTATGTTTACATGGATGGAGCTGGGAAATATTCTTCTTAGTAAAGTATCTCAGGAATGAAAAAAAATATCCAATGTACTCAGTACTACTGTGAAACCAATTTACACATTTACACACAAACCAACTCACACATGCATGTGAAAAATGAAACACAACTATAGCCTAGGATGAAGGAGAGAAGGAGAGGGTGAGGGGAAGAGAGGCGAGTGGGTCGATAGAGGGAGGGTTGTAGGGGGGCCACACTTATGGAGCATATTGCAAGTACAAGTTGGATCTATCAGGTGTAGAACACAAATGTCTTAACCCTGTAATTGGGTAAAAGTGGTGAAGGCTATGTTACTTAGTAGGATGTAAGCACTCCAATTTGTACAAATAATCAACACATTGAATCCCATAATGGCATAAATGTATTTATGATCTATGTACAAATGACTGAATAAAAAAATTTTTTTTAATTAAAATAAAATTAAAAAAAAAGAAAGTGAGAAGGTGTGGTAAGTATTGCCCAAACCTTTGTGATTTGTTGTGTGATGAAACTAAATTGTACAAGGATCATATTATGATAAGGTAAAATTGGCATTGTTGGTAAAATTCAACTACCTCATGTAAAGAAGTCATTATAACAATAATGATATTGACCACAAAATCTACTGAGAGGTTGAGTTAAAGCCTCCTCATGATGTAACATTGATGGAAAAGACTAGCCTGGCCAGTAATGTTTTAAATAAATCATAAAAGAATATTTCCTCTTTTCCCATGACATTTTTAAAAGAAGTAAATCTTGAAACCTAACTGATTATAAACTATTGCTTAGGAAGACTCAAAGTAAAATGGTCTGTGGATGGTAAAGATCTTACAGTGGTCATGATTGCAGAAGGAAAGGAGATTTGGTTATTTTTATAGTATAGAAATTAGTATATAGGCCAGGTGTCGGGACTCCCGCCAGAAATCCTAGCACTCTGAGAGGCCAAGGCAGGTCGATCACCTAAGTTCAGGAATTCAAGACCAGCCTGAGCAAGAGTGAGACCCCTGTCTCTGCTAAAAATAGAAAAACTAGATGGGGTTGTGGTGGGCACCAGTAGTCACAGCTACTTAGGAGGCTGAGATAAGAGGATTACTGGAGCCCAAGAGTTTGAGGTTGCTGTGAGCTATTTCGACATGGCACTGAACCCCAGGGTGACTGAGTGAGACTCTGTCTTAAAAAACAAAAAAAAAGAAAGAAATTAGTATACAATTATTATTGATAATATGTATGAAGGCCTATTAAATATTATAGGTCTAGACCAGCGGTTCTCAACCTATGGGTTGTGACCCATTTGGAGGTCGAACAACCCTTTCACATGGGTCACCCTGTGACCATCTGCATATCAGATATTTATATTACAATTCATAACAGTAACAAAATTACAGTTATAAAGTAGCAACGAAAATAATTTTATGGTTGAGGGTCACCACAACATGAGGAACTATATTAAAGTTCGCAGCATTGGGAAGGTTGAGAACCACTGGTCTCGACATTTGTTTTCATAGAAACATAGGTTAAAACATAAAACAATGGCTTTCAGCCCAGAACTGCTAAACAACGACAACTACAACGAAAAGTACCCGGGCATTGTGGTGGGCACCTATAGCCCTAGCTACTTGGGAGGCTGAGGCAAGAGAATTGCTTTAGCCCAAGAGTTTAAGGTTGCTGTGAGGTGTGACGCC
>NW_003852439.1:9121680-9123360 GCF_000181295.1 Otolemur garnettii
CACAGCTCACAGCAACCTCCAACTCCTGGGCTCAAGCAAGTCTCCTGCCTCAGCTTCCCAAGTAGCTGGGACCACAGGTGCCCGCCACAACGCCCGGCTATTTTTTGGTTGCAGCTATCGTTGTTTTGGCGGGCCCGGGCTGGATTCGAACCCGCCACCTTAGGTGTATGTGGCTGGCACCTTAGCCACTTGAGCCACAGGTGCCGAGCCACACTTACTTTTCTTTAAGTCAATTAATTAGAGCTCTTCTATATTGATAGTGAAACATCATGTACACATGACATATACAGATATGCAAACATATAGACATATAGGTATGGACATTTTTAGGTGAAACAGGCAGAAAGTTTGTAGTTTGAAAACTTAAGAGCACATTAAGGAAAGGAAAAAGTTGTGGCTTTTCAGTAGTTAGAGAAAGGAAGCTATAAAGATCCGTTTATAGTGGCGGGGATAACTGGAAAGTAATAAAAGGGTGAGAAAATAACTTTATCTCCCAGTGACCTGAGAAACTGTGGAATACACTACGGGAGGAGGGTTGAATTCTATTTCTTATTTGAATGATGGAGATAGGAAAAAATCTCTAAAAATTCTCTAAATTTTTCTAAAATTTTAAACATTCTCTAAATTCTCTAAAGATCTCTAAAAATTTAGGAAGAGTAAAGGGCATGGCTCTGATATTTACTAGAATCAATGTACTTACCTTTGTCAGAGACTCAGTTAAGGCCATCCATCCCTATGTGATAAAGTTGAGTCTATTTTGACATCTGACACATCTGTCAAACAGAAGCAGTTTTGTGGGTCCGTGGGTATGGAAGATATCGACTTAGGGGACCATTGGTTCCAGAAGGAGAGTGTAGTCTCTTGTTCTAAGGAGGATACATTCTCACTGCCAGTGTCTTTCTGTTTTGCAAAGAGAACACAGTTTTGAGGTCCCAGGGGAGGATGTTTCCTGGGAAATTTGAATTTTACTCCAGGGACACAATTGTAAGAGGGACTTTAACTAATGCAAGCAGTATAACCTGGTTCTTTGTACCCTCAATGAATCCCCAATAATAAAATAATGATAAAAACAATTCTACTCCAGGGACTAGAGTGGAGTGGGAGAGGCAGAGCTGCATTCCAGCAGAAGGGTGTGGTCTTCTTGCCTGGGCCTTTTCAGTAACTATCTCTGGAGAAGATTTAATGTGGCAGCTACTATTGTAAAAAACGTTTCTGCCTTTGGGTCTGCTGTCAATCTCATTTCCTCTTTTTCTCTATCCTCTCTCCAGGACTATTAAGAACAGTTCTAAAAGCTCCTCTGTGGGACCTGAGGCTCCTTTTAAGTTTAAGAGTTTACACAGAATATTGGGGCCAATTGAGAGATGGGGTGTGCCAGATGAAGTACCTTGTTTCTCTCTGGTATAAGATCTTGTTATGCCCGAAAATTATTCTCCCAAATAGCCCCAACAGACGAATCTGAGACACACTCCGATGTAAAAAACAAAAGGTGAGTTTTATTCAAGCCCGGGCCTGGTCTCTCCTGGCATACAAGCCGAGGAAGAGCCTTGAACCCAGGGTGGAGCAAGTTTTTATGGGGTACAGAAAGCAAGAAGGGGAGGAGGGTATGAGTACACTTTTGATTGGTGGTTGGTGATTTCATTAGAAAAGGAGGATTTGGATTGGTACAGGTGAGGGGTGGGG
>NW_003852439.1:9124143-9148761 GCF_000181295.1 Otolemur garnettii
AAAAAAAAAAAAAATAAGCAAAGGTAGAGGGACCAACAGGACTGAGAATAAGATGGAGACAGGCAAGCTAAGGTAGGCATGACATAGTTGGAGCTGGTCTGGTTGGTGTAGGTCCTGCCTGACCTTCACTATCTCACATTACTACTGTTATATAAATTTAGCTCCCACCCTAAAGATGTCTATCTTGAGTAGTTTAGGTGGACTGATTTAGGAGATTAACTTTTTTTTTTTTTTGAGACAGTCTCACTACGTCATCCTTGGTAAAGCGTTATGACATCATAGCTCACAGCAACCTCAAACTCCTGGGCTTAAGTGATTCTCTTGCCTCAGCCTCCCTAGTAGCTGGGACTACAGGCGCCCTCCACAATGCCTGGCTATTTTTTGTCGCAGTTGTCATTGTTGTTTAGCTGGCCCCAAGCCATGTTGCATGAACGGGTGCGAGACGCAGTCAGCGGAGATAAGATCCCGCAATGGAATTGTATTTTGAATAAGGAAGACTGGAGGCTCGCTCTGGCAATCCAGCAAAGTTCTTTATTCTAACAAAGGTTATATAGACCATACTGCACGTGCACACTATAAATCAGTAAACAAGTGATCTATATCTCCTGACACAGGCCAGGCCCAACAGCTGTTAATTAACAGCTGGCCATTTCTCTGGCTTTATATGTAGCCATTCTCAAACCTTAAAGTAAAACAAACCCATAAAACAAAGTTCTGGGGGAATAAGCTGATTGAATGCTTGGCCTTCAACAGACCATCTGGAGGCAGTCATTCATCTTAGGGAGCAGTATGGAGATTCTTAAGGTATACCAAAAACTGCCTGCAGCCTGGCCTCCCTGAAGCTCAGTCCTAAATCATTTCTACATGATAAGGTACTAAGCCACATGAGAAGTGCTATCCAAGTCTCTCAACATTCTAACTCACAAAAGACTTCAAACTTGCTCTCACAAAATGGGACTGTTTAAAGGCTTACTTACAGGCCTTCCGCCTATACTGCCACCCTTGGTACATGTGGCCAGTGCAGTAACCACCGTGCTATGGGTGCCAAGCCAGTGATTAACTTTTGAATTAGAATGTTGCTTTGGATCATGAGTTATACTGATTAATGTTTACTATTGATCATGGGGTTCGGCAAATTATTGTTTAAGAACTCCAATTGTTGTAGGAAGACGAGGCCAAATGGAGAGAAAGAGCACCCAAACATCGTATTTAAAAGAGGAAGGGGCTTGGCACCTGTAGCAAAGTGGTTATGGTGCCAGCCACATACACAGAGGGTGGCGGGTTCAAACCCGGCCCAGGCCAGCTAAACAATAATGACAACTGCAACAAAAAAATGGCTGGGCATTGTGGCAGCCACCTGTAGTCCCAGCTATTTGCAAGGCTGAGGCAAGAGAATCACATAAGTCCAAGAGTTGGAGGTTGCTGTGAGCTATGACACCATAGCACTCTACCAAGGGCAACATGGTGAGACTATGTCTCAAAAATAAAATAAAATAAGAAGGGCTTTATTTCAGCTGGTGGAGTGGCGGCAGACCCAGAGTCCCAAAATGGCTATGTTCCCTAACTGGCTTTGTCTTTTCCCTTTTATCTCCAGCTAAAAAGTTCTGAATGCTAGGCGTGGTAGCTCACATCTATAATCCTAGAACTCTGGAAGGCTGAGATGGATGGATAGCTTGTGCTTACGAGTTCGAGACCAGCCTAAGCAAAAGCAAGACCCTGTCTGTACTAAAAATAGAAAAACTGAGACAAGAGGATTGCTTGAGCCCAAGGTGGTTGTGAGCTATGACGCCATAGCACTCTACTCAAGGTGATAGCTTGACATTCTGTCTCCAAAAAAAAAGAGAGAGAGAGAGAATCGCTTGATCGCAAGAGTTTGAGGTTGCCATGAGCTATGATGCCATGGCACTCTATTGAGGGGACAAAGTGAGACTATGTCTAAAAAAAAAAATTCTTGAGGTGGCGTCTGTGGCTCAGAGGGGTAGGGTGCCGGCCCTATATGCTGGAGGTGGCAGGTTCAAACCCAGCCCTGGCCAAAAACTGTAAAAAAAGAAAAAAAAAAGTTCTGGCCCACAGGTTCCTTTCTCATTGGTCAGTTTGAATCAAGCTGGAGAAGCTGTCTCTGGCTTTTACAGAATTTTGGGCTTTCACAGAATCAGAAGCAAGAGTCAGTCTCTAGGTCCCAGGAAGTTAAGTTTCTACAAATTCCTAAGAGCTGAGTCACCACAGGGAGGACCTTGCAGGTGTATCCTTGGGGTAAGGTGACCAGATGTCCTGCCTTTGACGGAACAGTCCTGATTTTTACCAATTTGTCCTGCGTCCTGCGGCATTTTAAAAAAGTCCCAATTTTTGGAAAGAATGTATGACAAGCTAGGGAACAGCAGGAGACAGGACGGGAATATAGGGTTTTTGGCTTCTATGTGGCTGTTTCACCAGGATATGAGTTTTATATTATTTTTGTTAATTTTATAATGTTAAACTTTAATGACAACAAATAATTGTTGAGAACTGCTTATCAAAGTTCACATTGTTGATCAGTTGTTAGAATTCCACCATCATTGTTTGGACTTAATGAACAGTGGCATTTTTTGGCATTGGCAACGATGAAAACATTTTGTAACTGTCTCTCAGATGATACACATTGTACTGTGTGCTAGTGCTAGTTAAACAAGTGATGTCAACAAATCAGCTATTCAGATAATTTAGGTAAGTAATTTATTTATTTATTTCATGAATTTAGCAGACAGTACTGGTATTATTTATATTTTATAGTGGCGGCAAAAAGTCTAGCACTGGCCTTAAAAGTGACACTTACGACTTACGAGGTATCATTATTAAAAAAATATATTGATAAGGAAAAGGTTAAATCTTGGGCATCAGCAAAAATCACAATAGAGAACAAATGGTTAGAAATATTTCATCATTTTGAAACAAACCATGTTCCATACAATAATGCACTAAAAATTGTGGGATATGCGCTGTCCTTACCAGGAACTAATAATGCTGCGACTGAATGTGTTTTTTCTATGGTAAATAAAGTGTGGACATCAGAAAAGTCATAATTAAGTGTTGAGACTTTGAAAGCCATTTTATGTGTGAAATATAATTTAACAAATTCTTGTGAAAAATTTCACGACCTTTTAAAGAACGACAGCAATCTACTAAAAAAATTCACTCAAATGAGAAATATGCCATAGAATAAAATAATACTATACATAATTTTTAAAATGTATTATATTTGGAAATTGTACTTACGTTGACATTTAAAAAATATATTACAATACTATTTTTGTGTTCTATGAAAATTTTTGTTGTTCCATATAGACCAAATTTTTAATTAAGAACCCCCCACCCACCCCACCCCTGGTCAATGGTGTCCTGCTTTACCAATGTTAAAATCTGGTCACCTTACCTTGGGGTCTCCTTGAGAAGACCTCTGTTCTCTTAGACCTTACTTTTTCCAGGTATCCTCTCTCAAAATGTATAAAAGTGTAAAGTTAGAAATGGAAGATCAGAACAGTCTTGGAGAGTCTACTCTGTTCTCCAGAATCCTGGCCTTCTGACAAATGAAGTTTGGTGGCCCTATCCCCATCTCATATTGGCTGATAGTGACAGGCAGCCAGACCCTCTTTGTCCGTACAGTAACACGTCTGGTGTCTTTTTTTCAAGCTAGGGTCCTGATGGCCTTCACAGTGTCAGAAACAGGGGAGGACTGGCTGACATGATAGTCTGATAACCAGTATATCACCCTTTTACAACTAAGGGTATGGGAATAGAGGATTAAGGTTGTTTCTCCTCTTACAGGAGGAGAGAATGACCTCACTCTCTCAGCATCCACCTAAAATAGAGTGACAACTGGCAACTGGATCCTAGGTGGGTCCTGCTGATGGGAGCCCTGCTAGTAGCTGGAGGGGACTACCCAGGAGTCCGGCAGCCTCCAGCTCTGCCCTGCAACCTCCACTGCACCACCAACAGGGGGCAGCTTTAGCTCTGGGGAGGCTTACCAGCCACCTTTTGAGGAAAAGACCTTTATCACATCAAATGAGCTGGAGGTGGCCAGTGTGGGTTTCAGCTTCACTGGCCATGTGGTGTCAGGGCTCAGTGGGTTGCCTGACAAATGCCACCCAGATCTCAGAACCCTACAGGGAGGCCATCTGGGCTCCCACGTTGTCTCTGACTCCATTAGGCCCCAAAGCCTTTAGAAGGCACATCCAGACACAAGAGAATTTCTGATAGTCCAGGTGAACTTCTCAAGGTAACAATGCAATATTCAAAGGATGGACAGCTCCCAAGAAACACCATGGAGCTTGGTGGCCCTATCTCCATCTCTGCATATTGGCTGATAGTGACAGGCAGCCAGACCCTCTTCGCCCGTATGGTAACACGTCTGGTGTCTTTTTTTCAAGCTAGGGTCATGATGGCCTTCACAGTGTCAGAAACAGGGGAGGACTGGCTGACCTCTTTGGCCTCAGTGACCTAGGGCTGGAATACAGCTGTGGCTAGGGGACAGGAGGAAAAGTAATTTGTAATTGCAATCAGATGTGGGGCCAAAACATGGGGAATCCACCATGTGGCAAATATGAATCTAATGCAGTTGAAAAAAGTTACTCAAAAGGCTGAGATATTTCTGCAGTACCCTGAAACCAAAGCCAGACAAGGACATTATAGGAAAAGAAAGCTACAGCCCAATATTTCTCATGCATATAGACGCAAATGTCTTCACCAAAATGCTAGGAAATGGCTCGGCGCCTGTGGCTCAAGTGACTAAGGTGCCAGCCACATACACCGAAGGTGGCAGGTTCGAATCCAGCCTAGGCCCACCAAACAACAATGATGGCTGCAACCAAAAAAATAAAATAGCCAGGCATCGTAGCGGGCGCCTGTGGTCCCAGCTACTTGGGAGGCAGAGGCAGGAGACTCACTTGAGCCCAGGAGTTGGAGGTTGCTGTGAGCTGTGATGCCATAGCACACTACCCAAGGGGACAGCTTGAGGCTCTGTCTCAAAAAAAAAAAATACTAGGAAATAAAAACCAACAGTAAGGGTAGGGATGTTGTGAAAAACAGCACAGGGGCTCTTGAAAAAGTTCAAAATAGAATTAGTATATAATCCAGCAATTCTCCTTCTAGGTATTTACCCAAAATAATTGAAAGCAGAGTTTGTTTGTTTGTTTGTTTTTTGAGACAGAGTCTCACTGTATTACCCTTGGTAGAGTGCCATGGCATCACAGCTCACAGCAACCTCAAACTCTTGGGCTTAAGAGATTCTCTTGCCTCAGATTACAGGTGCCCACCGCAATGCCCAGCTATTCTTTTTGTTGCAGTTGTCATTGTTGTTTTAGCTGGGCCTGGGCTGGGTTCGAAGCTGCCAGCTTCCGTGTATGTGGCCAGCACCCTAACCATTTAGCTACAGGCTCCACCCTAAAAGCAGAGTTTTGAAGAGATATTTGTATAGTTGTGTTCACAGAAGCATTATTCACATTAGCTGAGACACAGAAGCAGCCCAAATGTCTGGGGATGGATGCATAAGCAAAATGTCCTCTATCCACACAATGAGATAAAATTCTGCTCTAAAAATGAAGGAAATTCTGATATATGCTACAATATGGATGAACGTCGAGTATATTGTGCTAATGAAATAAGCCAGTACCAAGAAGACATATACTCTATGATTGCGTTTGTATGCCATACTGAGAGTAGTCAAATACACAGAGACAGAAAGTAAAGTGGAGGTTGCCAGGGACAGCAGGGTGTGGGTGGAGGAGAATGAGGAGTTACGGTTCAATGGCTATAGTTTCCATTTTACAAGATGAAAAGAGTTATGGAGGCGATGTTTGCACAAGATGAGGAAGACATTTAATGCCACTGAACTGTACACTAAAAAATGGTTAAGATGGTAAATTGTATTTTTGTGTATTTTACAATAAAAAATTAGGGAAAAATCAATTGAAAAAATATCCAACAGCACATTAAAAGGATCATATACCATAACAAGGTGGGATTTATCCCAGGAATGCTAGAGTGGCTCAAAAATAAGAAAATTAATAAATAAACCCTACATTAATAGAAAAAGGGGGGCGGTACACATGATTACCTTAATAGGTACAGAAAATCCATCTGGCAAAATTCAATGCCATTTCACAATGGAAACCCTAAGTAAACTGGGATAGAACAGAACTTAACAGGACGAGGAAAACTTAGGACAAACCCACAGCTGGCATCATAGTCAATGGCAGAAGACTGAGTGCTTCTACCTGAGATCCGGGATAAGACAAGGATGCCCATTTTCACCACTACGATTCAGCATGTGACTAGAGATCCTCACTGGAGGAAGTAGGTAAGCAGAAGAAATAAAAGACATCTGCGCTGGGAAGGAATATGTTGAACTCCCTCTATTTGCAGATGACATGATTCTACATAGAGGAAATCCCATACAAACAATTAAAAAACCATGAGGGTGAATAAACAAATTCAGCAGAGTTGCAGGGTACACTATCAACATACAAAAATCAGTCATGTTTCCATATTTCAACAAGGAAGAACAAAAGAAAGAAACTTAAGAAAACTATTTAAAAGAGCATCGAATAGAATCAGATAACTAACAATAAATTTAACCCTGAGTTCCCCTGTGAGCAGGTCTTTGCAAACCTATCTCCAAAGGCCAAGGAGGCTGAGAGGCTGAAGAAAGAGGCTGACAATTCCAGTTACTCAGAAAGAAACATTTAGTAAGGACTTTGTTGGTTTTTTTTTTTTTTTTGAGACAGAGTCTCACTATGTGGCCTTCAGTAGAGTGCTGTGGCATCACAGCTCACAGCAACCTCCAACTCTTGGGCTTAAGAGATTCTCTTGCCTCACCCTCCCAAGTAGCTGGAACTACAGGTGCCCGCCACAACACCTGGCTGTTTTTGGTTGCAGTTGTCATTGTTTAGCTGGCCTGGGCCGGGTTTGAACCCGCCAGCCTCGGTGTAGGTGGCTGGCGCCCTACTCACTGAGCTATGGGCACCAAGCCATTAGTAGGGACTTGGAACAGAAGCTATGTCTTGGCAGGTGCAAGAAAAGATGGTGGATCCCTGTACCTACCCCCGCCCCACAACCAGCACTTACATTCCACAAGCAAGAAGTCCACACCTTAGGAACAGGCAAGAATGCAATCTGAATCAGCCTAAGGGCAGGGTTTATGGTCTAGGTTGTTTTCACCTAAGGACAAAGTTTACAGCAGTGGTTCTCAACCTTCGTAATGCCGCAGCCTTTAATACAGTTCCTGTGGGTCACAACCCACAGGTTGAGAACCATTGGTTTGCAGTAACAGTGGATAAAGTAAAAATCTCAGAGACATTCCTAGAACAGGGATACTTTATCCACTGTTACTGCAAACCAATGGTTAAACCTAAGAGTTTGAGGTTGCTGTGAGTTGTGACAGCACAGCACTCTACTGAGGGTGATATAGTGAGACTGTCTCAAAAAAAAAAAAAGAAATTTAAGTAAAAATAGATCCACAATCTAAATAGAAGTGCTAAAGCTATAAAACTACAAGATGAAAACTAAGGATAAATCTTCATGATCTAGGATTTGGCAATAGAGCCTCAGATTTGACACCAAAGCACAAGCAAAAATAATAATAATCTAAGATGGAGCTGCTAAGGTGGTGCCTGTGGCTCAGTGGGTAAGGTGCTGTCCCCATATACTGAGGGTGGTGGGTTCAAATCCGGCCCCAGCCAAACTGCAAAAAAAATAGCCAGGCATCGTGGCGGGCGCCTGTAGTCCCAGCTACTTGGGAGTCGGAGACAAGAGAATTGCCTAAGCCCAGGAGTTGGAGGTTGCTGTGAGCTGTGACACCACTGCACTCTACCGAGAGTGAGACTCTGTCTCTAAATAATAATAATAACTTAGACTGCATAAAAATGTGAAGTGTTGGCATCAAAGGACAATATCAAGACAACCTATGGGATGGAGAAAATATTTCCAAATCATGTTATTTGATAAATGTTTAATGCCCAGAATGTATGTATGAATAAATCTTACAACTCAACAACACAAAGATGGATAAATCAGTTAGAACATGGGCAGAGAGACCCTGCACGGTGGCTCATGCCTGGAATTCCAGCACTTTAGGTCTGAGGTGGGTGGATCACCTGAGCTTATGAGTTTAAGACCAGCCTGAGCTAGAGCGAGACTCCATCTCTAAAACTAGCCGGGCATTCTGCTGGGCACCTATAGTCCCAGCTACTTGGGAGGCTGAGGCAAGAGAATTCCTTGAACTCAAGAGTTAGAGGTTGCCATGAGGTATGACACCAGGGCACTCTACTGAGTATTTCTCAACAAAGTGAGAAACAGAAAGAAAGAAAGGAAGGAAGGAAGGAAAGAAGGAAGGGGAAAGAAAAGGAAGAAAAGAAAAGAAAATGGGCAGAGGACTCGAACAGACATTTCTATAAAGAAGATATACAAATGGTCAAGAAGCAAGTGAAAACATACTTAACATTATTGGTGTTTAAATAAAGACAAGTCAAAACCATGAGGAAATACCACTGCACACCACAATGATAGCTTTAATTTTAAAACTAAACAAATCAGAAAAGAGTTAAGTGTGGGTGAGAATGTGAAGAAATGAGAACTCAAACTTTGCTCATGGGAATGTAAAATGGGGCAGTACTTACTGACTACCTACCATATAGGACAGTAACATATATAAGAGCCTGAGATCTAGAGCCTGTATCGGTCAGCTTTTGCTGCATAACAAACCATCCCAAACTTCAGTGGCTTAACACAACCACCATTTACTTGACTCATAATTCTCTGTGTCAGCATTTTGGGCCAGATTCAGCTATGAGTTATTCTACCCTGGGCCCTGTTCAGCATACCTTAGTCATGTGCTGAGTTGGTGGGGGCTAGCTTGGATAAGGGCACCTTAGCTCACCTCCACGTGCCCACTTACCCTCTAGCAGGCAAGCTTGGCTCATTCAGATGGCATTAGTGGGAGAAGTCCCAAGACCCACAAGAACAGAAGATGCCAAGCCCCAGAACTCATACAATGATACTTTCACTACATTTAACCAGCAGCAAGTCTCCAGGCCAGCTCAGATATAAGAGACGGAAAAATTGATTCTACCAACTCACAGTGTGGCCATAGAGACATTAAACTCTAGAGGAAGACTCCTCCCAATCTGGGTTGGCGCTCGCCTTGCTCTTCTTGTCCTCACCCCTGGCCCCTCGGCCACCCACATGCCAGGGAGAAGACTGAGCTGATCCAGAAGGCCAAGCTGATGGCTTCTAGGCCTTTTGGGTAAGATCAAGAGCAGAAGGCCAAGTTCGCAGAGCAGGCTGGACGCTATGATGATATGGCCACCTGCATGAAGGCAATGACCAAGCCCAGCTGTCCAATGAGGAGTGCAACCTGCTCTCGGTGGCCTATAAAAATGTGGTCAGGGCCACAGGTCTGCCTGGAGGGTCATCTCCACCCTCCAGCAGAAAACTGACACCTGCAACCAGAAGTTGCAGCTGATTAAGGACTATCTGGAGAAAGTGGAGTCTGAGCTGAGATCCATCTGCACCACGGTCTTGGAATTGTCGGGTAAATACTTATTAGCCAATGTAACTTATCCAGAGAGTAAAGTCTTCTATCAGAAGGGAGATTACTTCTGATACCTCACTGAAGTTGCATGTGGTGATGATTGAAAAGAAACGATACGTAATACCCATGGAGCTTACCAAGAGGCATTTGATATAAGCAAGAAAGAGATGCAAGCCACAAACCCAATCTGCCTGGGGCTGGCTCTTAACTATTCTGTATTTTACTACGAGATCCTTAATAACCCAGGGCTTGCCTGGATGCTGGCTAAAACAGCTTTTGATGAGGCCATTGCAGAACTCGCTACTCTGAATGAAGACTCACACAAAGACAATACCCTCAACATGCAGTTGCTTAGAGACAACCTAACACCTTGGACATCAGACAGTACAGGAGAAGAATGTGATGCAGCAGAAGGAGCTGAAAACTAAATGCCTACAGGGTGTCATCCTTCTTCCCTTCCAGAACCCTTTTTACACATCTCCATTCCTTATTCCACTTGGATTTCCTATAGCAACGAAACTCATTCATGTGTATGGAATCAACTGTTTGTGGTCTTCTCACACTGCAGCTTTGGGAAAACTCCATTCCTTGGTTTGTTCGTCTTGGCCTTCCTGGTGTGCAGTTACTGCTGTAGAAAAGTAATCATAGCTTCATTTCATATAAACAGGAGTAACATCCAAACACTTAAGTAGAGGACTAAAAATGTATCTGGTATTTAGGTAATTTGAACCAGTTCTGCAAGTGACCATGTTTTGTATTACTGTGAAGATATGAAAATGTAGATTATTACAATGTAAAGTGTGTTCTACATACCTTCGTTGTTTTTTTTTTTTAAAGACAGAGTCTCACTTTACCACCCTCGGTAGAGTGCTGTGGTGTTACAGCTCACAGCAACCTCTAATTCCTGGGCTTAGGAGATTATCTTGCCACAGCCTCCCAAGTAGCTGGGACTACAGGTGCCCACCATGACGCCTGGCTATTTTTTGTTGTTGTTGCAGTTTGGCTGGGGCTGGGTTTGAACCCACCACCCTCAGTATATGGGGCCAGCGCCCTACTCACTGAGCCACAGGCATCACCCCATAACTTCTTATTTTCTGCATTCCCTCTCTTATTCTTTAGGAATTTCCTTTTAGTAAGCAATTTTTTCATGCTCTTAACGTATTCCTTTTTAGTTAGAATTCAGAAGTATTAGGTTAAACGGAAAAGCACTTGATATTTCTGAGCTAGGAGTCACAACTGAAATGCCTTCTATAGGCTTGGCACCCATAGTTCAGTGGGTAGGGCACCAGCCACATACACCAAGGCTGGTGGGTTCGAACCTGGCCCATGCCTGCTAAAACAACAATGACAACTGCGACAACAACAAAAATAGCTGGGCATTATGGCGGGCACCTGTAGTCCCAGCTACTTGGGAAGCTGAGGCAAGAGAATTGTTTAAGCCCTCGAGTTTGAGGTTGCTGTGAGCTATGATGCCACAGCACTCTACCAGGGGCGACACAATAAGACTCTGTCTCAAAAAATAAAAAATAAAAAAAGAAAGAAAGAAACTCCTCCTATAGTCTATATTGAGGACATTACATATGTGACAACAGGAAAGTTTCCTTCTTCACTCTTCATTTGCTGCTGTTTAAGTTGACAACTTCCCTTCCCAATAAAAATTCACTTACACCTCCTAAAAAAAATTGATCCTACCTCCTCATGGTAAGAGCTATAAAGAATTAGGGCCATTGTTGCTGTAAGGGTCTTATGGAAAAGTGATGTCACGAGGAATAAGCACGCTTATTGAAATTGTGTTTTAAATGAAGGTGACCATCTGCTCACTCAGGCAAAATGGCGAGCTTCTTTATTTGCAGTTGGCTTATATAGGGAATTTTGTACATGAGCACAATGCAGCAATGACCTCATTGATCCATTTAAACAGCTTTCGACCACCCCCCCTGTAAGTAGCTCCTCCCTGGTAATCTGATAATCCTCTCAATATACACCTTTAAGTATAATCCTTTCAATATGACCCGGTTTAATATAACTTAATGAAGAACATGTTGTCAGTTATTACTTTCTTTGATCTTATCTGATGAAGCCTGAGGCTACGGGGAAAGAAACGATTTGAATGTCTGTTCTACTGACCATGCCATTTGGAGGCAGTTACTTCGAATCCTTAAACAAGGCATAAAGAAACTTCTTGGGCATACAGGAGTTTGTGTGCAAAACTCTGTTCCCATGTAGGCCTTAAGTCAGGGGCGTTTTTGCTGGAGTCTTTTACAAGGAATTCTCAGGCTGAACTTCTCAAAAGCCTTTTATGAGCCCATGTTTCATCTGTGCCATTAGATACCTGTATGACATTACCATTCCCAGACCTGTCAGCAAGCGACCTTCGTCACTTACCACAGATCAGGAACCCAGACCCGTCAGTAAGTGACCATCACTTACCACAGATCAGGAAAGGTTACTGATGGGTATCTGGCCAGTTTTCCAAAGGGCTTTTTCATAGGCCTTATCAAGTCAACCTTAGTTCCCAAACGCAGTCTAGAAATACTATTCCAGCCAAAGCCTTGGTCATATTAGGCCTGCAGCTAACCTGGCCACATGGGATTCTGCCTCAGTTTCTTAAGTATACCTGCACGAAGTCTTTTCACTGCTCTCTCTCTTTTGGCCAGAGGCATATAGGCGTTTCGCCTATAGGCCATTATTTGCAATATCCACAGAGCAACACTGGCTAGGTTCAAATCTTGCCTGTACCCTTTAGTAGCTATGTAAAATCAATTATTTAATGTCTCAATAACTTAGCATTTTTATATTTAAAATGTTGTACTTACCTTGGCTCAGCAGTTAGGGCGCCAGCCATATACATTGGACCTGGCGGGTTTGAATGCAGCCCCGGCCTGCCAAACAACAATGACAACTGTAACCAAAACATAGCCAGGCATTGTGACTGGTGCCTGTAGTCTCAGCTACTTGGGAAGCTGAGGCAAGAGAATCGCTTAAGCCCAAGAGTTGGAGGTTGCTGTGAGCCCACTGGCATTCTACCGAGGGTGATGAAGTGAGACTCTATCTCAAAAAAAAAGCTAAAATGTTATACATACCTTGTAGACCATTGTGAGGATGAAATGAGTAGATACATAACACAATCATAGCAACACCTGGCACAGAGCAAGCCCTACATATGCGCTAACTGTAATCCTGCTACTAAACCCAAAAGGGGTGTAACCTAGCTCCAGGTACTGTACAGAGAGCCAATTACTGAGAATGTGAGAATCAGCAAGGAAGAAAGGAATTTTATTATAGATGACGTTAGCCAGGAGAACAGAAGGGGCAGCCTCAAATCTGTGCCACCAGCTGAACAAGGGCAAGGGCTTTTATACTGGGCTGGGGAACTCAGGTCAGTTTGTGTAGAGCTGGAGTCCTGAGGCCTGCAGGTGGTCTGAATCCACAGTCAGCCACTGGTGGGCAGGTGAGAGGTTAGGAAGTCCTAAGGAGAAGGTTGTTGAGTGTCACTCACTCACTTCCTTTGACTAGTAATGTCTGAGGTACTGGGGAGAAAACAACAACAACAAAACCCCATGAGGGTGTACATCCAGGGCAACTTGAATCTACGGTCCTCGGTTAAAAACAAAATCCTGGGAGATGGTCATTTTGCAAGATCAATTACAATAATTTGACCTCATCTTCATGAATGTCGTGATCATCACCATCATCTCATCCATGCACATGCCTAGCTGGCAGGACAGAGCCTCCAATTCCTGAGGTCCCAGCGTGAGAACAGAGTCAAGATGACATTTCTTCCTCCTCCTCCAGTTGGATCCTGGACAGCCCACCCCTCTTCCTCACCCTATGGCTTCGCTTTAGCTGTGGTTCTCAGTGGGTGTTCCCTAGGGTTCAATGGGTGTTCCCATGTTCACTGGCTTCATCTTGTAAAGAATTCTATGGTCACAGACTTTAGGGAAACTGAAATTGCTTTTTGCTATGCTAAAGCACACCAGGACTCAAACTTACTCTACATGCAACACTGTCTTTGGGGAATATTACAAGGGACTTACGCGATGCTACCCCATGACTCTAGCGCCAAGAGTGTCTGGGGGGGGGGGTCCCTCGGTCCTTCCCTCCTCTAGGACACCCGAGCGTGACATCTGCGGCTTTTGCAAGTGGGTTTGCAGTTAGTGTGAAGTCCAGCTTCCTCTCAGCCCCTGACCTTGCAATGTGCCCGACCGGACACAAGGGGGCAAGGCGAGCCGAGGTCGCCCTCCCCAGGCCCCCGCCCTCGCTTGCGGACGGGACAGAGCGCTGTGCTGGGCTGTTTAATAGATGGTCACCAAACAAGCAGGCACAAGACTCCGCGCTCATTCCCTTGCTGGATCGCGACGACTCGAGCCTGCCTCTGTTGCGTCGTCCATGCTGACTCGGTTCTCTAGGCCCAGAGGCCTCTTTCCAGAGTCCTTGCTCACGAGGGTGTCCCTTCTCTGTGTCCCCAGGGCTGAATCTTAGGGCAGGTGCACAGCCCCGGGTCCAGACCACCGACAACGAGGAGCCTTTCTGTGTGAGAACAGGCGGGAGGGTCCACACGGAGGACTGGGGAAATGCTCTGTGCGCTCTGCCGCTCTTCCTTGCAGAGAATCATGGCTTTGCCACGAGTAGAGAAGCGATGCGCTCTTCTCAGAAACATGACTCACCGGAAGGAGAACAGAGAAAAAAGGTTCGAAACCCACCAGAACGAAACTTACAACCCATCCCCTGGTGTTGGCATTTGGGTTGTTGATGAATGTCATTACGATCATACTTGCAGGTTTGGCGCCAGCCACGTACACCTGAGCTGGTGGGTGCAACCCAGCCCGGGCCAGCTAAACAACAATGACAACTACAACCAAAAAATAGCTGGGCGTTGTGGCAGGCACCTGTAGTCCCAGCTACTGGGGAGGCTGAGGCAAGAGAATCACTTGAGCCCAAGAGTTTGAGGTTGCTGTGAGCTGTGACGCCATGGCAGTCTACTGAGGGCCACACAGTGAGAATCTGTCTCAAAAAAACCAAAAAAACAAAACATACCTGCAGGCAATCTTTTTTTGTAGATCTTAGCACACCTTTTTTAGCATTCCTCTGGATAAATAATTTTTTTCTTTTTTCTGACAAAGTCTCACTTTGTCACCTTCGATAGAGTGCTGTGGTGTCATAGCTCACAGCAACCTCAAACTCTGGGGCTTAAGCGATTCTCTTGCCTCAGCCTCCCAAGTAGCTGGGACTACAGGTGCCCGCCATAAGCCAGGCTATTTTTTGGTTGTAGTTGTCATTGTTGTTTGGCAGACCCAGGCTGGATTCAAACCCACCAGCTCTATTGTACATGGCTGGCGCCCTAGCTGCTGAGCTACAGGTACCAAGCCTAGAAGAGCCAGTTCTGCCCCAGAAGACTCAATCAGGACAGCCTTACTCCAGACCTAAGCTAGAGCCACAGGCTCCTGTCTCCTTCTGAGCCTGGGGGCTTCCAGCGAGGCCCAAGTAGCTCTATGGGGGCTTCAGATGGAGATGATCTATCCACTGTGTTTCAGGCTACAGAGGCACTGAGGGCTCTCCCAAGTTCCACATGTGGAGGGCAGAGGGCTGAAACCCTGACAGATAAGGTCCTCCACTGTCAGCAGGCCTCATTGTCCAATTTCCTGGCAGAGTCAGGACTGGGGCGTACCTAGGCCAGGAAATAAATGCTCAGTAAATCCCCCTCTTGGAGAGCCCTGATCCTGAGGGACAAAGGACCTCTGTTGAGTGTCCCTTAGCATGGCTCAGGGCCAGCACTGGGCCAGAGTAGATGGAGGGGGCAGGGCAGGGCCTGTGCAGGATCTAGACCTCCCACCAGGCGGGCTGTCTCCCCACCCCACACAGAGGTACAGGAGTGTCTGTGTGCCCCTGACTGGACATTCTGGATAAGCACGTCTACTTGGTCTGCCCTCACTGTGCATCTGTGCATGTTTGGGAAAGTGTGCATGTGCCATCTAAGGTACCAGTGTGCACGCAGGTCAGCCTCAGACTCCCTCTGGCCAGGCTGCTCACTGTCTTCTCCTCTGACACCCTCACCACCCAGGGTACTGCTTCCTGGAGTCCCGGCCTACATAGAACCTCCTCCTGGGCACCAAACCCTGCCAGCCTGGAGTGAGAAACAAAGCACCTGAACTGGCAGCACCACATGGAAAGGTGACCTTGAGCTGGGCTGGGATGAGGACACAGACCCCTTTGTGCAGCCTCTGAGAGATAATGGTTAAGGGCTTAGGCCTCTCCTACCTCTGCATCCTGAAGGAGGCTCCTCCTGAGGCTTCCAGAAGGGCTCTGCTGCCCCTTCCCCCACCCACTTCAGGGGACAGAAGGGTAGGGAGCACAGGGGACATGGGGCCTGACCACCCTCTCTGGGGAGATCAGTGCAGGGGCCAGAGCAAAGGTCCCCCCACCCCAGTCAAGGCTGGTGTAGAAATAGAGCCCCTTTCCTTACTCTGTTCTGCCAGCACCATGGACAGGGCTGTGTCCCACTTAGGAAAGAGGTGTATCCCCCAGGTGTCTGGAGGCTGTAGATTTTCTGTGTGAAGGCCAGACAGTACAATCGTAGGTTTTCTGGGCCATAAAGCCTCAGCCACAGCCACGCAAGGATGACATTGCATTGTGAAAACAACCACAGAATACATGCAAATTGCACATGACCATGTGCACTTGACACTGAACTTGTGAATAAGAGCATCAGAATTTCAAAGAATTTTCATGTGTGACAAAATATTGTCCTTCTTTTCAATTGTTTCTAACAATTTTAACATGTACAAAGCATTTTTGAAAAAGATAAGGTCAACAAGTTTATTTATTTTATTTTATTTTATTTATTTTTCAGTTTTTGGCCAGGGCTGGGTTTGAACCCGCCACCTCTGGTATATGGGGCTGGCGCCCTACTCACTGAGCCACAGGCACCGCCCCTTTGCAAAGCATTTTTAGCTCATGGACTGTGCAAACACAGGTGGAACCAGTTTGACCTTCAGCCATAGTTGCCAATCCCTGGGGTAGGCACCTGATGCAGGTAATGAAAATCCCACTTGTCCCTCCCCCACTGTGATCCCAATAAGACCAGCGTCCCCAGTTCCTGGTGAGCCAGCACTTGCAGAGTCAGGCTGAGTACAAACAAAGTCATTCTCTGCATCCTCTTTTCCTTAGAAACACATGGTTGGGGGTGTTCTAGGCATGCCATCCAGCCTACTGCCCTCAGATAAGGTGCCTGCAGCGCCTGGTGTCCCTTCCCACACAGGACCCCACCTCAAGGATTCCACCACATCCAGTGTATCTGATCTTTGGCTCTTTCCAGAGATAACTTAATATCCCTGGCCATGTGGCATAAAGTTCAAACTAAGGGCAACCAGCCCTTGCATGGACAATCTGGTTGGGCCTCACAGCCATCCTGTGAGTAGGTTCCATTGTCATCAACCTAGAGCAGGTGAGACCATCACAGCACAGAGAGGCAAAGCAAGTGCCCTGAATCACAGCCCAGTATGGGGGGAGGCCGGGCCAGGGCAGGGAGCAGCCTGACTTACTTTGTGCCCAGCAGAGGCATCTCCCCAAGAGTGTGAGAGGCACCAGTAGCAGCATGGTCTCTGGCCTGGCCCACAGCTCTGCTGAGAAGAGGAGAGGCCTTCTGACTCCCACTGGGGAGCTGCACTGAGGAGTCTTGCTGTGTGGGGTGCCCTCTACTTGGTGGTACCCTCCACTTTATACTCTCCGGGCCCTGCAGGCCCCTGTCCAGAAGGAAGAGTGTGGATAACCCCCACCCTGCGGCTGTCACTAGCACTTGGAGGCCTGGGCACAGCCTGAGCTCCAGAGACTATAATGCACAAGATACGCACAGGATGGGCATGGAACTCCCACTGCTCTGTTCTTGGTTCCCTGGAGCCCCCTTCACCCCCAGTCCTTATCTTATGCCCTGACTGCATCCACCAAACCCAAGATCTCTCCCAACGTGGTGGGTTTAGGACTTTCAAAAGCTTTGGGATGGAACATCTCCAAACAGGAATTTTATGCAAATGGGGGTCCTTGGCCACCTCCACTTTCCTCCCTCCCAGTGGGGCTGAGGGGGCACATGGTGCAAGATAGAGAAAATGTGGGAACTGCCACAGCAGCAGGGCTGCCCAGGACCCAAACCCTGGAGAAGCACCTGTCATTGTCCAGGAAAGGCGGAACCTCGGCCTGGCCACAGGCGCTCTCAGAAGGCCTGGCCTGGAGAATCACCCTCCCTGACCCTCCGCCTCCTGTCAGGCTCCTTTGGGGTTTTCCCCTCCCATGGCCTGTGAGCTCCTGAACAAGGGCTCATCCCCAACTATGCCCAGGCCTGGCACAGAGGAGAGATCACACCACCTTCTGAGGACAGAACAAGGAGGGCCAGCATCTGGAGTGCCCCTTGTCCCTGGCTCGGGTCACAAAGATCTGCACTGTCCATTATGGCCCTCTGACAGTCATAGGGGTGCTCACCTAAACTCCAGGAAGCCTAGCAGCCACCAGGTACAGCCCAGACCTGAGGAAATGCTGAGTCCAGGGCTGCCCATGGCCGGGTTTCTGTGGGCACCAACCTGCACCCTCAAGGTAGAGACCTGTCTGGCTGAGCTGGAGAGGGCTCTGAGCACTCCTCTCCCCACCCCCACAACTCAGGTCCATGCAGGTGCTGAAGAAAGAGAACCCAGAGGTGACCGTGACATGCCTGTCACTGACCCCAGTGATGTTTGTGTAGGCTATGAGGCCAAGACAGCAAACATTGCCTGGCCAGGAGCCTCCCCCAGGAAGTGCTCTGCCACCCAGCCCCATCCTGGTCCTGGTGGCCTTCACTCCTTCCTTCTGGACAGGGGCCTTCAGGGCCTGGAGAGTATAAAGGCAAGGTGGAGGGCACCCCACACAGCAAGACTCCCCAGTGCAGCTCCCTGGTGGGAGTCAAAAGGCCTCTCCTCTTCTCAGCAGAGCTGTGGTCCAGGCCAGAGGCCATGCTGCTGCTGGTGACTCTCGCACTCCTAGGGAGCCGCCTCTGCTGGGCACAAAGTAAGTCTGGCTGCTCCCTGCCCCGGCCTACTCCTCAGGTGGTCATCTCCCTTCTCTACCCAGGAGCGCCAGGGACTCACCTGCACTCACATCACAGGCTGTCTCTGGGCACAGGCAACTGGAATGGGTGGTGTCCCCTGAACTGCAGAGGCTGCCTGCCTATCCCTTGGTGGTTTCCCTGTCCTTTGGTTCTTTCATCCCTGCAGAGATGTTCGGGGTAGGAAAAGGCAGGGATTTCAGTACCCCTGAGGACACTGAACATGAAATCACGGGGCTTCGGGTGTCTGTAGATGATCATATGCTTAAAAGGTGAGTGGGATCCAGACCATGAGGCCCAACCATGAGGTTGCAACGCCATTCAGTGTCTCGGGAGCATTCTGCCTGGCTCCTGAGGACTCCATGAGGCCAGATGGGCCCTTGAGTGGCCCTTGGTGGCCCTGGCCACTATCCTTATCTGAGTCCCTTTCCCTCAACCACCTTCCCTCCCCTTGCCAGCCCCACTTCACTGGCACTTCACCTGGAGGTCCTGTCCTTGCTTCCTGGGTTGATCTAGGAGGGTCAGATGATTGTTCTCCCTACCTCTTCCTTTCACCCAAGCTCAATTCAACCAGAAATGGACTCCCAGGCCTCATTCCTAATGGAAAGTTCAGGGAAAGGTCAAAGAGGGCAGGTGAGGGTCAGAGTGGACCACTGACTAAACACACACTTCACTGCAAGTGTTGGAGGCAGAAAATCCAGGGCTATTTTCTTTCTTTCTTCTTCTTTTTTTTTTTTTTTTTTGCAGTTTTTGTCTGGGGCTGGGTTTGAACCCGCCACCTCTGGCATATGGGGCCGGTGCCTTACTCCTTTGAGCCACAGGTGCCTCCCCAAGGCTATTTTCTTAATATTGGGATGTCCCTGCTAACGGCCTGGGTGGGTCTTTGCTTTGCACCTGTGGGTGGTTGGGGTCCTGGGAAGGACACTGGGCAGAAGAGCCCAATAGTAAAGGAGACGTGTGGGCAGGACTGCTGGGGGCAGGACATCCATGGCAGCACCAAGACAAGGAAGGACAGAGAAGCCCAGCTGGGTGACCTGGTGAGTGTGGAAAGTCACCTGCTCATCAAGCCTAGAAGCTGCTTCTTTTGGAGTGACTTAGGCTTAGAAGTCTGAGCTTGGACAGGGAGATTCACTGATTTGAGCCACCAGGACAGTAGCAGCCCCTCCTGACAGCTCTGATGACCTGATTCTGTGTCAGGCTGTCCTGCCGCAATCTTGGTGACTCTCTGCGACAATCACTCCCATTCTGAAGAAGGGAAGACTGAGTCCCAGAGGTCTGGGTGATCAGCTCAAGATCACAAGTCTGAAAGTGGCAGAAGAAGGTTTTGAGACCAGCGAGTCCAACTCAGGGACCCTCTGATAAGGCCGCTATCTCTTGGAGGACATGGGAAAGGTTGGGATGCCCCAGATCTCAAGGGCTGAAAGCTTCATCTCTCTTGCAGTGTCCAGGTGAAATTTGGAACTTACTGGGATAGTCAACGTGGTGCTTCAGGTGGGATCACCCAGGAATTGAGCCTGTGGCCTGGCGAACACATCAATGAGATCCATGGCTCATTCAAAGCATTCCTCCAGTACCTGCTTGTGTGCACCGATCGGGAGCGCTGCGTCTCCTTTGGGGAGAGTGTTGGCAAGCAGTTTTCTGCCTTCCCCCCAAAAGAGGGACAGGTGCTCACAGGGATTTTTGGCCGATATGTAGGTGGTGGCCTCAGGGGCATCGGCTTTACTTGGGATTTTCCATTAGAAGAGGCCACCAATGCAAAACCCACTAATACCACTTCCTCCACAAATAGCAATAGTGGGCAAAAAGGGGACAAGAGCTGAGGTCACTTGGGTGGAGGTAGGCTAACCGTCCTGGGGTAACTGAGTTATGATACTAAATCTAAAATAAAGTTTCTGTAGAGACAGTGTGTCCAGGAATGATCCTTAAGTCCTGGGTACTACCAATAGCACCAAAGCCTTCTCGGTTCCTAGAAGACAGACCCCTTGGGGCTGGGGCCCAATGAACCAAGCTAAGGGGTAGGCAGAGGACGAGAGGCCTACCCACAAAGACCTTGTCCTGATCCCACAGTCTTGAGGAGTCAGCCTCCAAGGCCACCACCCCCTGTATCCTCTAGGCCCACCCAGCTGGCTTCTGCTGGCCAGGCTCAGTTCCAGGCTTCTCTGACTGTCCATGGGGCCTCAGGCAAGCCACTTGTTCATCCATTCACACAGCAATCGTTTGCCAATCCATGCCTGGCTTCCTGGGGGCAGAAAGAAGAGGCCAGGCGTCCAGTTGAGGAGCTGGCTGCCCCACGGGGGCAGATGCAGAAGCAGATGGTGGCAGTTCATTGTAACATCTTCACTGATGAGCACAGATGCAGGTTGCCATGTGTAGGCACCTGCCCTGAGGTGAGGTGGTGAGGGTCTGCTTCAGGGAAGTCTTCCTGGAGCAGGTGCTTAAAGGATGAGGGAGAGTTGGCCACATGGAGACAAAGGGACGAGGGCGTTACATGCTGGGGGATCAACACGGGAGAGGCCAAAGCCAGAAACAGCTGAAGACAGTGCCCCTCAAAGTGTGGTCATTTCCTGCAGCAGCATCAGAAGCTAATAAAGGCCCCAGATCTGGTCTATTCCTCTTATCTCCCTTCCCAAACCTTGAATCCCACATGAGCGCCTACCATAGGCCTGAGTCTCAGAGTCCTCCAGGGATGAGGTTCAAACATCTTGTGACCATAGCTTGATGGAAGAAATTCATCCTGTTAGTGTGGCAGGAAACACAGTGCAGTGGCCAACCCTTCAGTGATCAGGGAGGGGTCAGGCCCTCTTCCAAGGGCCCCCTGAAGTTCCTGTTCTTAACATAGGGGTCAGACTTCCAGTTGTCTCCATTTGCAAGACACAGAGAGTGAGACACAGAGGGTGAAGTGACTTGTCCTACACAGCAGCATTGGCGGTGGGGCTTCCACTTGAGGAGGTCTAGCTGCAATGTCTGGCTTCTGAACCCCAGGACGAGGCACAGACTTCACAGCCAACCTTCATCTTTCTGTGTGAGACATGCAGTGATGTTTTTCTCTATTTTTACTTTATTTGTATTTAGGGCACAGGGTCAAAGGGCCCAGTAGCAAAGGGGAACATGTGGGTGGGGGTCCAGGGAAGCTCCAAGGCAGAGAAGGACCAAGAAGCTCAGCTGGTCCACCTGGTGAGTGTGGGAAGTCACCTGCTCCTCTGGCCCACAGCTGCTCCTTTTGGAGTGACTCAGCCTCAGAATACTGAGCTTACCCAGGGAGAGCCCCTGATGTGAGCTGCCCAGACAGCAGCTGCCTCTCCTGAGGGCCATAAGGACCCAGTGCTGCATGGGGCTCTCCTACTACGATCTCCATGAGTCCCCTCAATAATCCAAGTGAGAAGGGGGGAGGGGACAGGGACAGTGAGGCTAGGACAACACCCTGAGGATACCATAGGGGATGTGGAGTGCAGGTTTGACTGGTTCCCCAGTGAGTTTTAACCCTTCCATGGGAGAGGGAGGAAGCAAGGAGATAAGGCCAGAGCCAGTGCCCCACCTGCCCACCCCCAGGGAGATGAACACAGGCAGTTCAGAGTGGAGAGTACATCCTACAGGACGTCCCCTTCCTGTGTGGGGAGCCAGAAGCCCCTCCATCCTTGCTCCTCAGGTTCCCCAGCAACTAGGGAAGCTTTGCTGCAGGTGGATGCATTTTCCATGAAGCAGGGCTGTGGGCTGTCAGAGGGGAAGAGTCAGGCCAGAGCTCCTCCCACCAACTGCTGCTGACAGCATTTAGGGATCTTTGCAAGCCCTGATCTGACTCCACAGCTCTGAGGACCCACTGAGTCTGCCTTGGCCAGGATTATGGTGGGGTCGGGGGACCCTGATGGGGAGGCAGACAGGATTGATGCCCTCCCACTCCCCCATCCCAGCCACTTACAGTGCAGCTGCTGCAGATCCCTCCCTACTCACAGCCTCACCTGGGGTCAGCTGCAGGTCTGGAGCATTTTATGCCCCCAAGACCACCCTCAATGGGTAGAAGGGGGTCAAGATTGAAATGTCCCCCCCTAGTGTCTTTGTTCTCAGTATACCATTGCTGAGGCCTCTATTGTGCTTCTATTGCCTTGTATGGCATTTTCTCCTTTGAGCAAATTCATCAGAATTTCTTTATTCCTTGCCTCAGTTTCTCTACCTCCTCACCTTTGCTTCCTGGGATCACCTTTCAAATAAACTACCGGAACCCAATCTTGGTCCCAGGTCGACCTATGAGGGGAAGCTGATAAGACCAAAAGCATCTGGCACTTGTGAGATAGGGAACCCTGAGAGTGTGGGGGGGGCCTTGGGAGTGTTTCCTTCACAGCACTCTTACCCCCAGACTTCCTAGACTCTAACGCCCAGGAGCTACTAGTGTGCTTCTTTCAGTAATCTTTCTGATTGAACTAACAGGAGAGGGTTCTGTTGTTTGTGATCAAAACCTGAGAAAGGGACTTAAGAGTTAAGGTGGAGTCTGGGCCTGCACTAGATATGAGTGAACAGGAGGGAGTTGTCCATAATGCCACTTGGGTCCACAGAAAGCTCTGCAAGCATCAACTTGAACATGCACATATGTTTATTAGCAATCAGGACAAAAGGGACTATATTTCCATCATCTTCCTGAGGAGAGCTCTACTATTTGTAACACTACCTTGGATAATGTAGATGGCTGGACAAAGAATTGGGAGTTAGGGCAGCTCAGAGGCTGAATTGGACATGGATGACTGGAAGGAGGTTGTCACAGAGACCCCAGGCTGGAGGAACAGTCTGCCAGGCATCAGCACAAATGAGTTTATTAGCACATCAGACAGAATAGGAACAAAGCCCAGCTGAGCAGCTGACTCCATATTCATGGGCTGGGGACACTCACACCTGCTACAAGAGTGGGGGTGCCCAGAACAGAGTGAGGAGAAGCAGTGGCCAGGAGGGCGCTGGCCTCAGCATGCCATTGTCAATCATCACCTTCCGGATCCAGTGGTAGTGCTGGCTGACGTTGGTATAGACACCAGGCCTGTTGGGTCGGCCACAGCCCACTCCCCAGCTCACGACTCCAACCTGATACCACAGTCCAGTCCTTTCACATGACAAGGGCCCGCCTGAGTCACCCTGGGGAGCAATGTGGGTGAGCCCAGCTGGGGATAGGGGCAGCAAGCAGCAGAGAGGCCAGGAGAGCAGGAGGGGCTGTGGGGCTGGGTGCAAATCCTACTTCTCCCCTGGCAGTGACCAAGCCTCAGTATCTGCATCTGGGAAGTGGATCTACCTCCCAGGGTTGGTGTACAGAACAAAAGAGGTAAGGGAAACTGGTTGCTCTTGGGCCTGGGACTGAGAAAGGTGGGAGGGACACTTACAAAGCAGGCATCCTTGCCACCTTGGGGATCACCAGCGCAAATCATGTCTCCAAAGATGTCCAAGCGGAAACCAGGTTGCCGGTATAGGTAGTTACACATGGTGGAGTTTATGATGGCAACCTCCACTTCCTGAAGGGTGTAGGGAGAGGGCAGAGCTATCGGGGATGGGAGGACAGAGAAAGACAACACCATGAGCCACCCCTGTAGGGAAGATTGGCCTGGGCTGGCGGGGGGGGGGCTGTCCTTGGGGTACCCACTATGCCTGGCATGTTACTCTTAGACTCCCAGTTCTAGCCCAGCACATCACAGGTGCTCAACAGTATCACAGAAAGATCCAGTGGATGGACAGGCTGTTAGAGCTGCTCCCTGGGCCTCAGTTTCCCTGTCTGGAGGATGGGGTGATAGTCCTGCCTGAGCCAGGGGAGACGTTTTTCTCAGCTAAAACAAGAAGAGGGAGGGGCTGAGACTGAGATGGTTTGTGTGAACTCAGCTTGGCTGCAGCAGCTGGTGCCAGGCCAGGTGGAGCCGTCCATTGGGCTCTCTCACCTCAGTAGCATTGGGCCACTTTCAGGGCCTGAGCCATCTACTCTTAGGACCCCTTCAGCACCCCTGCATGTAGCAGCCATCAAGAT
>NW_003852439.1:9149201-9159188 GCF_000181295.1 Otolemur garnettii
GGGGCTCCAGGGAGAATGAGGCCAGGCCTGGGACTTCAGGGGAAATCTCTGGGCCCCTTCACCCACACCTGCTCATCCTGTGCAGCAGAGGTTCCTTCTGAGAGAGGGAAAGAGCCCGTCCTTTAGAGCAGCGATTCTCAACCTATGGGTTGTGACCCCTTTGGGGGGCTCGAACGACCCTTTCACAGGGGCACCTAAATACATCCTGCATATCAGATATTTACATTACAATTCATAACAGTAGCAAAATTACAGTTATGAAGTAGCAATGAAATAATTTTATGGTTGGGGATCACCACAACATGAGGAACTGTATTAAAGGGTCACGGTATTAGGAAGGTTGAGAATCCCTGCTTCAGAGGCAGGCAGATCTGGTGTTGAGTTCTCTGTTCTCCCTGCCAAATCCAGGTGTGTGACCTTGGAGACATCCCTTACCCTGAATGAGCCAATGGGCCCTGCCTTCTCTTCTATTTACTACTTTGGAGGCTTTGGGAAATTCTCATGACTCCCTCAGTTTTCTCATCTATAAAATGAGTCTGAAAATGTTCCCAGCTTCATTCCTAGGTAAGTTCTAGGAAGAACACAACTCTTGCCTTGCTCACTCCTGGGTCCCCAAGTCTAGAACCGTGCCAAGCACACGTGTATACTACTGTCACAGGTTGATGCAGCCACGGCCAGGCCAGTGAGCCATGGGAAGGGACATTCTGGCAAAGGAACATGCCTGCCCACACTGGGGGGCTGGAGGCCCCAGGGTACCTCTCTGGGTGCTGCGCTCAGCACATTCAGGGGATCTATGCTGAGGAATGAGCAGAGCATGGGGTGGAAATTTCAAAGACAGAAAAATGGGCTCAAACTCCAGAGAGAGAACCAGATCTCAGGGAGGTGCCACAGGCAGGAAGGAGCCAGAGCAGGGAACTAACACCTGGGGGTGCATGACCACCATGGGGAACGGGCTGGGGTTTCCACCACCAGGATCCTGGCCTCCTGCAGCCTGAGCCAAGCAGGCCTCCTCCCAAACTCTCCTTCTGGCTCCCACAGCCTGGGAGGGAGAGAGAACTGAGTGTTTGGTTCCTGTCTTTGCAGGCTAGAGTGACAGCAGGAAAGCAGGTGAGGAGAGGAGGCTGAGCAGGCCAGCATGAGGTGCTCCCGCTGTGCCCCAGGCCAACGCAGGAGCTGCTGGCCCAAGTTATGGAGACAGGTGAATGAGGGTAGGGCCACCCCCAGACCTGCTTGACCCCAGCCTCACCCACATCCTCTTCAATTTCTCCCCAGCCAGTCACCCAGCAGTTCGTCCGGTTCTGGAATTCTGCTGTGGAGGCTAGGATACAGATGGGCTGGATGTGACTAGTGTATGTGACGGGGGTGGACAGCTTCAGAACAGCGATGTCATAGGATGATGACCCCAGATAATAGGGGCTCATATAGATATTCTCCACCTGGTAACGATTGTGGTAGGCCTGCAGGTTCCAGAAAGATGGGCTGGAAGTCAGCTCACCAAACTGGACTGTCCATGAAAAGGGATCAGCAGTCCTGGCAGGAAGGAAAGAGCAGTCAGAGGTTGAGGGTTGGCCACCTGCGGGGCCCAACACAGAAGGTGAGACTGTGGGGTTGCTACTTGCTCATCCTGGATGTCATTAGCAAGTCATTTCCTAGGCACAATAGCACCTGTAGACATGGGACAGCCCAAAGAGGCTACAACCAAAGTCCCAGAACCTGAGGATTGGGGGGGAGGTGAAGCAGGAAGATGGGGTCTTGTCAGCTCACAGAGCCTCCTAAGGATACTTGAACTGAGAGAAGTTCTCCAGCAGGACCCCCATGCAGCCCCAAGGAAGAAGAAGCAGATGCAGGTGCCCAGCACGGTGGAGCCAACACACCTTCCCTGGGAGAGCTGGGCCACAGGAGGCTCAGTGCCCAACAGGTGGCCCTCATCCCAGTCCTGCACACCTGTGGTACACACCCACCAGGGGAGGAATGAGTTTGGGTGGCATAGAGGCCCACACCTTTTTAACTCTATAACAACAACAAACAAAAAACACCAGAAAAATAAACCCAAAGTCTAGAAGAAATGTTCTGGAAGAACATTCTGGAAAATCTTGAACAGACTTTCATCCAAGAACACTAAAGGGAACTGGAGTGAGTGTAACCGGTTGTAACTAAGTGCAGCCCAGGAAAACACCAGGCCACACCCAGTAAGGGTTCAGACTGAGGACCAAGATCAGTAGCCTAGCCCTTTGGCCAACCCTACCCTGGCTACCGCATTTGACCCCATACTCACTCTTGGAAGCAGTGCGCCGCTGTGAGCACCCAGCGGCGGCTGAGCAGGCTCGCTCCGCAAGTATGGGAGTCCCACAAACGCAGGCTCCCCTGCCACGGCCAGCGCCCAAGCTTCGAGTCTTCTCCACCTATCACGCGTGGCGGGATAGTCCGTCGGCCACAGGGCCCTAGATAGGTCAGACGGACCCATGGCTTAGCTAAGGCGCAGGCCCGACCCCCCATCCCTTCCTCCCTCCCTCCCCCACCCCCATCCTCTTCCCTGCCTCCAGTCTACCTCCTCCCCGCCCCCCGCCCGGGGTACAGGGGTTCCCAGAGGATCCGCAAGCCCGCCCAGGGTCCCCATGCGCATCCTGGGGTCATATTTTGTGGAGGAAGGTGAGTGGGGGTTTTCCACGTGGTCCGCAGAGCCTGCCCCATCCCCAGGGGTCCATCAGTTACTGTTGAACACGAAATTGAGTTCTCCATCCTGGGGCAGGGAGTGGAATAGATGAGGTGTCTTCTGTGCTCTGACCCAGGGGCCCTGCGCAGGGAGGCGCGCTTCACCAACCTTACCTGATAGCACGTCCACTTCCTGCATGTCTGCGTGGAGACAAGAAGGTGAGTTCCCTCTCCGTGTCCCCCAGCCCACCGTGCTGCCCCCGCTTCCCCTTGAACTCACCCTGCTGCCCCAGAGCCCCCTGCGCCAGCAGCAGCACCAACAACAGCGTCCCGGCCAGCGCGCCCATGGCCTCCTCTCCCACAGCTTGGCGCCCCCTCTGCTTCCTCCTGCTCCGGCCGGCTGGGCGCCCCCTGGGGAGAGAGAGCCTGGGGAGCCCTGGTCGGCACTTGCCCCCCCTCCCCCCACGCACACACTCTAGGCCCGCAGGCTATCACGTACCCACAGACCTCACTGCACCCTGGCTTTAGCTTCTGAGATAAAATAGTCAAGTAAGGGCTAAGCGCCTGTGGCTCAGGCGGCTAAGGTGCCAGCCACATACACCGCAGCTGGCGGGTTCGAATCAAGCCTGGGCCGCCAAACAACAATGATGGCTGCAACCAAAAAATAGCCCGGTGTTGTGGTGGGGCGTCTGTAGTCCCGGCCACTTGGGAGGCGGAGGCAGGAGACTCGCTTGAGCCCAGGATTTGGAGGTTGCTGTGAGCTGTGATGCCACAGCACTCTACCCAGGACACAGCCCTCATAAGCATAAGGAGGGAAGAGCTCTGGTTGTCACGTCTCTGTCTTGAATAGCTGCCTTTTTATTAATTGAAAAGATAAATTCAATGAGTCTGGTCCTTGCCTCTTCCTGTACTTATGATAACTTGGGACAGGATTAGTGATTATACATCTGTAATGTACGTAGGTCACTACAAAAGTTTTGAGATGGGCTGTGTTTACTTCCAAGAAACACAATCAACAGCATGCTTTCTGATTCACCTGTGTAAGTTTCAGCTTGCTGGGCTTGTTGATGCTGCTGGGAGGGCTTCTTTTGTTTCTGTTCGTGTGTTATGCCCAGGAGCTCCTCCAAAGACCATGCCACCAGACAAATCAAAGAGGAGTCCTATTATTGAAGAGCTGGCTGGTGAATACCCCAGTGTCCCAACATAGGGTTTTTGAATGCAGCCCCGAGTTGACTGAGGCTCTGTCTTTTATAAGGCAAAACGTTTCCAGGGGGCAAACAAGAATAATTACAGAAGCAAAAGCAAACAGCAGTTAGGGGACATCATGAGAGAGTGAGGGCAAACAGCAGTTAGGGGACATCACAAGAAAGTGAGACAATTTGCAATGCTATGATCACAAGAGCACTTAGTAATTCTTCTTACAAAACAAATACAATCCCCATCGACCCATGAATGGATCAATAAATTATGGTATATGTACACCAGGGAATATTGTGCAGCATTAAAGAAAGATGGAGACTTTACCTCCTTCATGTTTACATGGATGGAGCTCAAACATATTCTTCTTACCAAAGTATCTCAAGAATGGAAGAAAAAGTATCCAGTGTACTCAGCCCTACTATGAAACTAATTTATAGCTTTCATATGAAAGGGGAAAGGAAGAGGGTGAGGATAGGTGGAGGGAGGGTAATTGGTGGGACCACACCTACAGTGCATCTTATAAGGGTATATGTGAAACTTACTAAATGTAGAATATAAATGTCTTAACACAATAACTAAGAAAATGCCATGAAGGCTATGTTAACCGGTTTGATGAAAATATTTCAAATTGTGTATAAAACCAGCACATTGTACTCCATGACTGCATTGATGTACACTGCTATGATAAAAAAAAAAATACAATCTACAATGTCCTAAGGTACTGTTGGGTGGGGGACTTGCAGGTGAGGGTCATAAACAGCATGATCCTAAAAAGCTATTATCATAAGGGCTACTATCAGTAACTGACATTACTAACAATTTTAGCTAAAGGCATTTACAGTTACACCGGGAGGGGGAGAACAAGAGAAACTAGTTTTGAAGGTAAAAAGGAGTAAATAGTAACATGGAGTTAAGCTTGTTCTGTTAACATTTCAATATTATTTACAGATGGTTTGAAGATCACTTTAACACAATCATGAAGGTTGTTTGTCACAAGGGTAGTTAGTGACTTTCTACACAATATTAATAATTTTAACAGTTCTAACCAGATACACTTAAATACCATGCAGTAGGTGGAGAGACAAGTGGAACCAGTTTTTTTAAAGCAATAAAATGTAGCAAAATAACAGAATGGAATCAGGCCCACTTTGCCTTCCCACTGATGCGCTGGGAAAGGAATTATATCAAAATGGAGTAAAGCTTGCTTCTCTTTCACCCCAATACATGTAGATTTTACATTTCTTTTCTTTTCTTTTTGTTTTGCTGTAAGCACTCCCAGCCCTCTTTCCCTTGCCCTCTACCATTCCTCCACCCTCTCTTCCAGCCCATTCCCAGGCCCCCTCCTTCTTCCTAGGGTTGCCAAGAACAGACTTCAGAACAAGGAGGCACAACCCCCCCCCCAAGTTCCCAGTGAGTAAACAATGGTAGAAGACCTACCTGAGCTATATCAATCATTGTTGCATAACTATGACCATTGTGATTTGAGATGTATCCATTGTCAACCAAGTTGTAATCCCCCTGCCCTAAGCTAAACCACCCATGTCTTGCTTCTGTACCAGTATGCTTGCTCAAAATTATAAAAAGCAACCTACCCCCTACTTTGGGGCTGACTGTCTCTCAGAGCAGCAGCCCCTTCGGCAGGTAAAATAAATTACCAATTAATTACATCCAAGTCGGGGGTCCGACGTTATGGGGGGTACAACAGTTTTTGAGTCTTCCAACAGCTTATTAGAAAGAATGTAGATATTTAAGAAAATCCCCACTGTCATGAACATAAATTGAGGTTTTTCAACCCTTTGTATAAGCTGAATAAAAAACGAAAAGAAATAAAAAATCCAATAGTGTATTAACATTTTTTCACTCATTTGCCATATTAACAGTGCAAATACAAATCTGGTCTAAATGTACAGATTCTCAAGTGACAATGTACAGCTTTCTTCATCCTCCTTGCTAAGAGATGTAAAAGCTTAAGGGCCAAACAATACCAAGTGTATAGGCTTCAAAACCCATCTAAGTTAGGGCATTTACTAGTTTTGCTAAGTTACATCTGGAACACTGACAAGTGATCGCTTAACATATAATAATGTGAAGTAAATTTTTTGAAAAATAAATTTTAATGAAACAATCCTGAAGGATAAAACAGAGGAAAAGCAGGTTACCAGTTTAAGGTGTCAGCCAATTTGTTTAGGCCACTTTTGAGTCCATGTTCTAAAAATCTAAATTTAGTTACCTTTCCCTAAGCTGAAAACTTCCTATCATGTCAGGATCTATGTTATGAAGAAAAGGAGACTTAGGTGAAACGTTTTTATTTATCACAACTGCTGTATCAATTGCCTAGGACCTCAACAGCTTCATGAAAGTCTGGGAAATGTTCATGCATAAGGTTATTGCCTTAGCTGATTAAAAGTGCCCCATAGAATGGTATATATCAACCCTTGAAGAAGACTTTAAAAAGCAAACAGGTTGAAAAATGGGTTAAAGGAGGCAAATACAGCATCTACCTTTAGAGCTATCAACTCAGGAATTGTCTCAATTATAAAATCTTGCAGAGAAGTTATTTGTCTTTCTCAAAATCTTAGTGATGACAGTATTTCCTTTTTTTTTTTTTTTTTTTGAGACAGAGCCTCAAGCTGTCACCCTGGGTAGAGTGCTGTAGCATCACAGCTCACAGCAACCTCCAACTCCTGGGCTCAAGCAAGTCTCCTGCCTCCACCTCCCAAGGAGCTGGGACTACAGGTGCCCACCACAATGGCCCACTATTTTTTGGTTGCAGCCATCATTGTTGTTTGGCGGCCGGGCTGGATTCGAACCAGCCAGCTCAGGTGTATGTGGGTGGCGCCTTACCCACTTGAGCCACAGGCACCCAGCCCACAGTATTTCTTTCTTTTTTTTTTTTTTTTTTGAGACAGAGTCTCAAGCTGTTGTCCTGGTTAGAGTGCTCTAGCGTCACAGCTCACAGCAACCTCAAATTCTTGAGCTTAAGCGATTCTCTTCCCCAACCTCCCAAGTAGCTGGGACCTACAGACACCCGCCACAATGCCCAGCTATTTTTTTGTTGCCATTGTTGTTTTAGCAGGCCCTGGCCGGGTTCCAAACCCATCAGCCTCGGTGTATGGGGCCCAGGCCATAGCTACTGAGCTACGGCCCCGATGACAATATTTCTTGCTCCAGATCTGGCATTTGTTCATCATCACTGTCTTGCAAATCATCATCTGCTCCATCTACTTCTGGTAAATCTACATCCTCATCACCACCCATGTTGTTCATCAGCTCAGAGAAAGGATCAAAATTAGACATGTCTTCATCTGAATCATCTTTCCAGTCCTTCCAATTCTCAAAGTCCACGCTAACCCAATTAAGCTTTGCCCTTTCTTTTGTTAACCCTGGCCATGACTGGCCAAATTCTCCTTTTCATTCGTAAACAACATAAAATTGACCTGTCTGTTCTTTTATGCTTGGAATCCTTGGGATCAAAACAATGAAAAAGATCAATTTTATTTAAATGTTTAAAGACAACTGAACGTAAGTTTGGATTTTTCAAAATTTACATTAACATCTTTACTGTGTTCAACACAAAATTCAGAAGACATAGTCCTTTCTATCCTACCACTTTGCAGAAGCAGGCTGCATTTTGAATGGGGCAAGGGGACGGTTGAGCAGGTGGGCAGGCTTCTCTGCTGGCTGCTCCTAAGGAGTCGACTCCTCTCTGGTGGTGACCTGGGCGTTTTCTCCCGATCATGGCCTCTTCTCACCCCACTCAGGAGAGGGCGACAGCGACTGCAGCGGCCGGATGCCCCTGGTTCCCAGAATGCACCGTGCTGAGCCGGTGTTTTGTGTTTTGTTTTTTGTTGTTGTTTTTTTTTTTTTTTGAGACAGAGTCTAAGTATGTCACCCTTGGTGGAGTTCCACGGTGTTACAGCTCACAACAACCTCCAACTCTTGGGTTTAAGCGACTCTCTTGCCTCAGCCTCCCAAGTAGCTGGGACTACAGGTGCCCACCACAACGGCCCACTGTTTTTTGGTTGTTAATTGTCATTGTTGTTTGGCAGACCCAGGCCGCTTTGGAACCCTCCAGCTCCAGTGTATGTGGCTGGGGTCCTAGCCGCTGAGCTACAGGTGGCGAGCTGATTTTACATTTCTTGATTTTGTGTATCTCACAACTTTTGTATTTATTTTTGTTTTTTTGGGACAGAGTCACACTTAGTCACCCTTGGTAGAGTGCTGTAGCATCTTAGCTCACAGCAACCTCAAACTCTTGGGTTCAAGTGATTCTCTTGCCTCTTCCTCCCAGGTAGCTGGGACTACAGGCATCCCCCACAGCACCCGGCTATTTCTTAGAGAAGGCTCTCAGAATGCTCTTTGTGGGGTCTTGTGCTGGGTCAGGTTGGTCTTGAACTCAATGAGCTCAGGCAATCCACCTACCTCAGCCTCCCAAGTGCTGGGATTACACACCTGGCTCTCACAACTTTTATAATGACCCACATATGAGCAGATGCCCCCTTGCACCCAGACTTCGATGAGACTTTCCTCTAATGCAACTTCTGAGCACACTCAGCTGAAACTGTTGAGAGTAGTGTGACAGAACTCTCTGAAAGACTCTAAGATTCCTGGGGTCACAATCCTCATAAGATTTCTGACAGGCGGAAGCCCCGTAAGGCACAGTAGCAAGTCTTCCCTGTGCTGGTTTGGGACTACCACCGTTGGGGACAATGATGGGCCTGGGCTGGGTCCTTCCTGACCTAGAGTGGCTATTCCTGACCTGCCCAGGGAACCCCCTGGGCTGGCTCCTGCTCTGCTCTTATCTCTCTCTTCTGGATTAACTCTTTCTGAATGCTGAAACTGCTCCTGACAAACTTTATTGTCTGGGTGTCCTGGGGGAAATGGCAGAAAGGGAGACAGGTACCACCAGGTGGTTCATCCATGTCCCTGTAACCTGTGACTCTGCAGGGAATCCCTAGAGGCTGTGCCTGCATAGTGCCCCTTTGTTGTCCTGAACACCTCCAGGGGCATGGTGGGGTTTTCAGAGTGATGAGCTCCCCAGCGTCACCTTCAGGGGGCTCCTAGCAGGCAGAACCAGGGTCCTTACCCAGAGGAGCAGCAGTGGAGATTCCCAGATGTGTATTTGATCCAGGGCACCTTGAAAGAGATGCTGGTGAGATGCCAGGTGCTGGGGAACCTTCTCCACATGTTGATCCCAGCCCTGTACCACATCTGCTTGACTTCACACATCTTCAAGACTCCCTGCAGCAAGATGGCAGGGGGGACTTGAACAGGGAAGGGCCCAATCAGAGGCCAGGGCTGGGCTGGAACCAGGCCCCCTAATCACAGCAAGGGGGCAAGGTTTTCCCGAAAAGTACCCTCCCTCATAACACTTCTGACTGGACTGGGCTCCTGCACACTGCCTTAGGACATTGTGTCCAGGTGCTGTGGGGAGGCCCAGGAAGGCCCTTCTCATCTGCAGCCCAAGGGATCACTCAACCACAGGACTGCCAACCCCAGGGGGGCCCCCACGTCCCTAGAGAGCCCCTTCCCACGCCGTCTCCTACTTGTGACCACCTACCTGCCCCTAGTCCCTAGTGTCCTTTCCTAGTGAGCTCGACGCTTGCTCCAGCCTCAGGGTAGCTTCTCCCTGCAGTCTCCTCTACAGACAGCTACATGGCTGACTTCCTGCTAGCATTCAGATCTCCATGTTCACTTTCCCACCTCAGCATGGCTGTCTCTGCCACTCCCCATCTAAGGTCAACCTTTGGCCCTGGCTGACCATCTATCTCACTGTCCTGATGCATTTCTTCCTCCAAAGTATCAATATCCAAAATGACATCATTTTTCTTTGTGTGTATGTCATTGGCTGCTACCAGCACTGTGCACATGTTGAATTTGTTGAATTTAAGATTTCATGGAGGACAGAAGGGAGATAGGGCAGAGGACAGAAAGAGAGAAGAAAAGGGAGGCTTGTAGGCTGGCAGAGTGTCCCCAGTGTAAGGGGCTCTGTGGATGACCTTCCCAGCACTGACCCTGGCTGTGGGCTTCGCTGAATGGCTCTCAGAATGCCCTTTGTGGAATCTCAGCCCTTTGGAAGCCAGAAGCAGGGTCTGCAATGCTCAGGAGTTCTCCCCTCCTTCCACATCACTGTGT
>NW_003852439.1:9159581-9160723 GCF_000181295.1 Otolemur garnettii
ATAGAAAGAACATACTTCAACATAATAAATCCCATTTGTAATAAACCCACAGATAACATCATACTGAGTCAGGAAAAGATGAAAGCATATTAGGGCTGGGTGCATGGGTCATGACTGTAATCCCAACACTTGGGAGGGTGAGGCAGGTGGATTGATTGAGCACACAGGTTGAACACCAGCCTGAGTTAGAGCAAGACCCTGTCGTCTCTAAAAAATAGCCAGGCATTGTGGCAGGTGTCTGTAGTCCCAGCTACTTGGGAGGCTGAGGCAAGAGGATCATTTAACCTGAAGAGTTTGAGGTTGCTGTGAACTATGATTCCACTGCACTCTACCAAGGGTGACCAAGTGAGATTCTGTCTCAAAAAAAGAAAAGGAAAGCATTTTCTATAAGAACTGGAACAAGACAAGAATGTCCATTTTCACCATTGCTATTCAACATAGTACTGGAAGTCCTAGCCAGAGCAATCAGGCACAAAAAGAAATAAAAGGCATCCAAATTAGAAAAGAAAAAGTCAAAATGTCCCTCTTTGCAGATGATATGATCTTATATCTAGAAAAACCTAGACTCTACAGAAAAACTCTTAGATCTTATAAATAAGTGCAATAAAGTTACAGATACAAAATCATAGAAAAACCAGTAATACACCAGTAATGAACTAGCTGAAAAAGAAATCACCAAGGCAATCCCATTTACAATCTCTACAAAAAAATAACAGCTAAGAATAAAGTTAATGAAGGAAGTGAAAGACAAAGGAAACTAGAAAACATTGATGACATGGATGAAAGAAATTGAAGAAGACACAGATAAATGGAAAGACATCATGTGCTCATGTTTCAGACTAATTAATAGTGTTTAGATGGGCATTGTGGTGGGTGCCTGTAGCCCCAGCTACTCAGGAGGCTGAGGTAGGAGAATTGCTTAAACCTAGGAGTTTGAGGTATGTTAATGTGAACTATGTTGATGCTACTGCACTGTAGCTCAGGTAACAGAGATTCTATCTCAAAAAAAATTAATATTATTATTATTATTGACCATATTACCTAAGGAAGTCTACAGATTCGCTGCAATGTCTATCAAACACCAATGTCATTTTTCTCAGAAATAGAAGAATCAGTACTAAAATTTGTTGGACCCAAAAAAA
>NW_003852439.1:9162164-9169807 GCF_000181295.1 Otolemur garnettii
TGCCCTGGGCCAGCTCTTCCACAAATTGGCCATATTCATATTGACACAAATGGTGTTCCTATATGAATCTCTTTGTGAGGAGTCTGGCTCTTCACTAAAAACTAAAGTGTGAAAAAAATAAAAAAAAAAAAGTCAAGGGCGGTGCCTTTGGCTTAAAGGAGTAGGGCACCAGCCCCATATACCAGTGGTGGTGGTGTAGGTAATTTCAAGGCTATGCCTAGCAAGCCTCATGGGGGAAGCTGCCCACACAACCAGTGCACTGTGGTCTCAGGAGGGAACTGCAGCCAAGGACGCAGGACCCCTCACCCCTGTCCGACCATGCTCTTATTTGCATTCCTAGATGCAAATACTCATAAAACTGTGATTGTTTTGCTGTAAGGGCTAGCCAGCAGCTTTCATAGCAAAGGTTAACTCAGCAGGCTTCAGGTGTCAAACACTGCACATCCAATAAAGGCTGGCCCTTGGCCAGGTCCTGGAAGGAACCTCTGAGCCCTTGAATCTCCTGCCTGATAAGAATGTCTCTGGCCACCTGGGCTTGGGCCCCACCAGTTTTTGCTCACAGCATGATTGATGGCAGGACCATGGGCCATGCAGTGTCTGTCCCCTGACATCTGCAGGGCCTAGAGACTAACATGTGTCAGCCAAACTGCTCCAGGCCCACATAACCAGTCTCCAATACAAACCCTGGCCACCAAGGCTGGGGAGCTTCCCTGGTTGGCAGCACCTCACGAGTGCTGCTACACTCAGCACTGGGAGAACTGGGTGCTGTCCATGGGTGCACTGGGAGAGCCCACTGCAAGTTCCTCCCAGGGCTCTGACTTCTGCACCTTTACCTTTGCTGATTTTTCTCGGAGGCCATGGCACACAAAGGCAGGGACTCTGCATATCTTCACCGGGGAAACCATAACCACGAATCGGGTGGTTTTTCTGAGTGTTGGACCCACTTGCCCTGAGGGTGGTCTGTGGTGCCAACCCAGTTGTCCATTCACAGCTAGGGCTGGAGGGCAGCATGATTATGTTGGCACCCCCAAAATGGCCCCCAGAAGAAAGCAGACATGCCCATAGGCTCCACGTTGTCTGGTGGGGCTTTTGGCATGGCAGCAGGCAGACAGGTAGACTAAGAGCCCTCTAGACGGTGAATACTGTGGCTTTCATGCTGTGCATCCCGTAAAGGACCATCTCTGTTAGGCCCCAAGTTGGCCCTCTATGAAGCCTTGGTCATGAGCTTTAGTGGGGGCTCCTGACTGTGGACCAGGCCTGGATCCTGGAGGAAGTATTGGTTTGTGAAAGGGGACCATAGAGGGGAAACCAGTACCTCCAGGTTGCAGAAAGGAGATTATTTGGGTCCGCTATTAAGGCCATGGGCCTGGGCCTTTCCAAGGAGTGTGGTTGGGGGACCCGGCACACAGGAGCAGAAATCCAGGGCACAGTGAGGCCTGAAGGTCCTGGGACAGCCCATCAGCCCAGGGACCAAGCCTAGGCAGGTCCCAGGCCAAGGCTTCCCAGGCCCCTGCTCTCTAGGGGGCACCCAGCCAACCCTGGAACAGGAGGAAGCAAAGGAGGCACCAAGCTGCAGGAGAGGAGGCCATGGGCACAAGGGCAGGGACACTGCTGCTGGAGCTGCTGCTAGTGCCAGGGGTCCTGGGGAAGCGGGGTGAGCTCAGGGGTGCTGCTGTAGAACATGGGCGGAGTGTACCAGGAGCCAGCTCACATTTTTGCCTCCACCCAGAGTCACAGGAGACAGACCTATTGTTGTAGGAGGTGAACCTGTTGTCACAGGAGATGTCCTTGAGCTCAGGCACAGAATAGACCTCATTTACTCCTCTCCCCACTCCAGGCTCTGGGGTTCCTGGGGACATTGGGCTATCAAGTAACTGATGGGCCCTGGGGGGAGGGGTGGGCCCTGTGGACCACACAGGGAAAGTCTCAGTCACCTTCCTCTGCCCCACAGCGGCCCTGGGATGGCATGAGGATCCTCTGATCCCTCTGCACTCTCCCTGGAGGGGTAGGTATTGAGCTGTGGTTGTCTGTCCATCACAGAACCTTGCAGCCACCATAATGTTCACTCACTGGTAGTGGGCAGAATAGAGACAGAACTTCGGCTTTGGCCATGGCAGGCCAGCCTGCACTTAAAGAAAAGACATCAATGTGAAGGGAGCCTGATGAGCTGCTGCTGGGTACTCTTGGCTACGTCCTGCTTCCTTCCGAATGAGAGTCTGGAGGAAAGTGTGAGTAGGGTAGGGGGTCTGAGCTGTATGGTGGGTGGGGCTGCTGACTTGCTAATGGCCTCCAGGATGAGCAAGTGGTAGCAACTCTACAGTCTCACTACATGGACTGGTCCCCAGGTGTGTTTAGGTGGCCAACTCTCCTTCCTGGGACCCTGACAGTTCTCTTTTGCCAGGTACAATGATCCCTCCCAGTTTTTTTTTTTGAGACAGAGTCTCACTATGTCACCCTGGGTAGAGTGCTATGACGTCACAGTGGTGAACTGACTGCCAAGCCAACTATCTGTAATCTGTGGGCCTATGTCAACTGATATAGGATGCAGGATATCATTATGAACCCCAGCTACCAGGGCTTTTTTTTTTCTTTTTTTTTCTACCAGGGCTTTTTATTCAATGACATATCTCTGGTTAAGCTGGGCACCTGTCACCTACAATAAGTACATCCAGCTCATTTGTGTCCTGTCATCCACTTCCATGTTCCAACACAGACCGACTGCTGGGTGACCAGCTGGGGGTTCTCAGAGAGAATTACAATGAGTCTAGAGACAGATAGGGTGGGGAGATGGAAGGTTGGGGTGGCCCAGGCATTACCCTCCAGCCCTGTTCTGCCACGCAGGAACAACAGCAGCCTCATTGGCCTGGGGCACAGTGGGAGCCCCTCCTGCCAGCCTGTTCAGCCTCCTCTCCTTACTTACCTTTCTGCTGTCACTCCCACCTACAAGGGCAGGAACCAAACACTCAGTTTTCTCTCCCTCCCAGGCTGTGGGGGTCAAAAGGCGAGTTGGAGAGGGAGGCCAGCTTGGCCCAGGCTGTAAGAGGAGGGAGTTTGAGATCAGCCTCATGACAAGGGCATAGACAATGATTTTCTTAAATTCTCAACCATAAGGTTTTTTTTGTTTGTTTCTTTGTTTTTTTTGAGACAGAGTCTCAAGCTTTCACCCTGGTAGAGTGCCATGGCATCACAGCTCATAGCAACCTCAAACTCTTGGACTTAATTGATTATCTTGCCTCAGCCTCCCAAGTAGCTAGGACTACAGGCAGCCGCCACAACGCCGGGCTATTTTTGTTGTTGTTGTAGTTGTCATTGTTGGTTTAGCTGGCCCAGGCTGGGTTCGAACCTGCCAGCCTCAGTGTATGTGGCTGGCACCCCACCCACTGAGCTACGAGCACAGCCTCAATCATAAGGTTTTAAGTGTCCAATTTTGAAGTATAGTTCAGGATTTTTAGTATACAGTCATGCATCATTTAAGGTTGGGGATACTTTCTGAGCAATGTGTTGTTAGGGAACATTGTCATCATGGGGTCATGAGGTATATTTACACACCTAGGTACATGGTTGCCTATTGCTTTTGGGCTACAGAATCGTTTAGCACGTGACTCTGCTGAATACTGTAGGCAGTTGTAAGACAATAGTATTTGTGTATCTAAACATATTTAAAAATAGATTAAAAATTGTATACCTGTATGGGGCACTTACCATGAATGGACCTTGTAAGACTGGCAGTTGGGCTGGGTGTCGTAGCTCACTCCAATAATCCTAGCACTCTGGGAGGCTGAGGTGGGAGGACTGCCTGAGCTCAGGTTTGAGACCAGCCGGAGCCAGAGTGAGATCTCATCTCTAAAATAGCTGGGCATTGTGGCGGGCGCCTGTAGTTCAAGCTACTTGGGAAGCTGAGGGAAGAGATTTGCTTAAGCCCGGGAGTTTGAGGTTGCTTTGTTACCGAGGGCAACAAAGTGAGACTCTGTCTCAAAAAAAAGTAAAAACATAAAACCAAAACTGGCAGTTGCTCTGGGTGGGTCACTGAGTGAGTGGTAAGTGGAGGTGAAGTCCCAGTTGTACACTGCTATAGACTCTATAAACACTGTGCACTTAACTTACACCACACTTGATTTATTTAAAATTATATGCTTTCTTCAATAATAACTTTAGCTTATTGTAACTTTTTTACTTTACGAATTTTTTTTTTTTTTTTGAGACAGAGCCTTAAGCTATCACCCTGGGTAGAATGCTATGGCATCACAGCTCACAGCAACCTCCAACTCCTGGGCTCAAGCATTCTCCTGCCTCCACCTCTCAAGTAGCTGGGATCACAGGCGCCCACTGCAAGGCCCGGCTATTTTTTTGTTGCAGCCATCATTGTTGTTTGGTGGCCCAGGCTGGATTTGAACCTGCCAGCTCAGGTATCTGTGGCTGGCGCCTTAGCTGCTTGAGCCACAGGCACCAAGCCTACTTTACAAATTTTTTAATTTTTAACTTTTTGACTTTCTTGTAATAAACACTTAGCTTCATAACCGGGCATTGTGGTGGGTGCCTGTAGTCCCAGCTACTGGGAGATTGAGGCAAGAGAATCGCTTAAGCCCAGAAGTTTGAGGTTGCTGTGAGCTGTGACATCATAGCACTCTACCCAGGGTGACATAGTGAGACTCTGTCTCAAAAAAACAAATTAAAAAACAAACAAAATAAACACTTAGCTTCAAACCCAAACATGCTGTACAGCTATATGAAAATAACTTTCTTAATATCCCTTTTCTATCCTTTTTGTAGTTTTAATGTTTTAATTTTTAATTTTTACTTTCTAGTCAAAAACTAGGACACAGATGCACACATCAGTTTAGGCCTACACAGGATCAGGATCATCAAGGTGTCACTAGGTGATATGAATTTTTCAGCTCCATTATAACCTACGGGATCACCGTTATGTACGTCATCTGACTGAAATGTTGTTATATGGCACGTGACTATATTTACAAATTTGCTCAACTATCATCACCATCTAATTGCAGATGTCATCATCTCAAAATGGAACCTCATACACTTTAGTCATTTATTCCCAGTCCCCTATGTCCCTAAGCCCATAGCACTAAGCAGCCATTAACATGCTTCCTATCTCTACAGATTTGCCTATTCTAACATTCCATACATACAGAACCATGCAATATGTGTTTCATATGACAAAAGTGTTTCCAAGGTTCATTCATTTTGTGGTGTGTATTAATTTTGTGGGGAGGTGTCTGATTCACCTAATTTTGTTTCTTTGTTCATTTGTTTTGAGACAGGGTCTTACTTTGTCACCCTCGGTAGAGGGCCTTGGCATCACAGCTCACAGCAACCTCAAACTTTTGGCCTTAAGTGATTCTCTTCCCTCAGCCTCCCAAGTAGCTGGGATTACAGGTGCCTACCACAATGCCTGGCCATTTTGCTGTTTTTGTTGTTGTTATTGTTGTCATTGTTGTTTAGCAGGCCTGGGCCGGGTTTGAATGCCCCACACCTAGTGTATGTGGCCAGCACTCTAACCACTGAGTTATGGGAGCTGAGTCATGAGTTTATTTCTGAAACCACACTCTATTCCTTTGGTCCATACAGGGTCAGATAATTAAGTTCGTGAACTCATCCTATAAAAAGTGCTACATACTGGGGTGGCGCCTGTGGCTCAAAGGAGTAGGGCGCCAGCCCCATATGCCGGAGGTAGCAGGTTCAAACCCAGCCCTGGCTAAAAACTGCAAAAAAAAAAAAAAGTGTCACATACCTCATGACTGAATATCACTACAATTACCTTTGAAGTACTCCCCTTGGCCATCTGATGACTGTTATGATATTCAGCAATGAGGTATATAGTACTTTTTATAGAATGAGTTCATGAACTTAATTGTCAGACCTCATACAATGCCAGTTCTGGTGGCCATTGCAGAAAAAGAATTTCAAAACTGCTTTGCAGGGTGAACTAGGTGCTGGTGTTGGTGCATAGCTTCCCAAGGCGGGTATCCTGAAGGTGACTGGAGTGATTTTCCGCAGTGCAGTATGTAGCGCTTTTTCTAGGATGAGTTTGAAAACCTAATTGTGCGATCTTGCTTGTCTGTCCTTAAGCCAGGACTCCACTGATTCCAGTTTTACAGTGTGTTTTAAAATCTGCAAGTGTTAGTCCTCCAACTTTGTTCTACTTTTTCAATATTGTTTTGGTTACTGAGGGTCCCTTTGTGTTTTATGTTAATTTTAGAAATAAGTTTCTTTTGGCTGAGCACAATGGCTCACACCAGAACTTTGGGATGCTGAGGTGGAAGGATCACTCAAGGCCAGGAGTTTGAGAAAAGTTGTTCATGGTGGTCAGCACTTATAGTCCCAACTACTTGGGAGGCTGAGGTGGGAGGATACTTTGAGCCTAGGTCAGGGTTACAATGAGCTATGATCGGGCTACTACACTCCAGCCTGGGTCACAAAGAGAGACTCTACCTTTAAAAAAAACAAAATTAAATAGAATCAGATTTTCTTTCTTTCTTTTTTTTTAGAGACAGAGTCTCACTTTGTTGCCCTCAGTAGAGTGCCGTGGTGTCACGCAGCTCACAGCAACCTCCAACTCCTGGGCTAGGCGATTCTCTTGCCCTCAGCCTTTCGAGTAGCTGGGACTACAGGCGCCCACTACAATGCCCAGCTATTTTTTTGTTGCAGTTTGGCTGGGCCCGAGTTCAAACCCACCATCCTTGGTATATGGGGTTGGTGCCCTACTCACTGAGCCAGAGGTGCCACCCAAATTAGATTTTCAATTTCTGAAAAAATTTAAAAAAAAACCACCATTGAGATCTCAATAGGGATTATATGGAATATGTAGATTGTTTTGGGAAATATTGCCATCTTAACTCTCCAATCCTGAACACACACGTTTCCATTTATTTAGCTCTTCTTTACTTTTTTTCAACAATGTATTGTAGCTTTTTGTCTACAAGTCTAGTACCTCCTCAATTAAATTTATTCCTGTTTTACACAGCACTCAGCCCCGGCCTAACTGCAACAAAAAATAGCCAGGCTTGTGGCAGGTGCCTATGGTTCCAGCTATTCTGGAGGCTGAGGCAAAAGAATCACCTAAGCCCAGGAGTTGGAGGTTGCTGTGAGCTGTGACTGCATACACTCTATAGAGGGTGATAAAGTGAGAGTTTGTCTCTAAAAAAAAAAAAAAATTATTCCTGTTTTATTTTATTTTATTTTTCTTTTTAGAGACAGAGTCTCACTTTATTGCCCTCGGTAGAGTGTTGTGGCATCACAGCTCACAGCAACCTCCAACTCCTGGGCTTAGGCGATTCTCCTGCCTCAGCCTCCAGAGTAGCTGGGACTACAGGCGCCTGCCACAATGCCTGGCTATTTTTTTGTTGCAGTTTGGCAATTTATGTAACCAAAACATTTGTACCCCTATAATATTCTAAAAAGAAAAAAAATTTTTTGAGACAGAGTCTCACTATGTCACCCTGGTTAGAGTGCTGTGGCATCACAGCTCACAGCAACCTCAAACTCTGAGGCTTAAGTGATTCTCTTGCCTCAGCCTCCCAAGTAGTTGGGACTACAGGTGCCTGCCACATGCCTGGCTATTTTTTTGTTGCAGTTTGGCCAGGGCCAGGTTTGAACCCACCACCCTTGGTATATGGGGCCGG
>NW_003852439.1:9171733-9179735 GCF_000181295.1 Otolemur garnettii
TTTTTTTTTTTTTTTTTTTTACTTTCAGCGCTTTATTCATTTATTTATTGGGGAAAAAATAATGACGATGTTGTTTACTCTTGTAATAAGTCATGCGGCAGACCACAAAATAAATGGCAGTCTATTACAAAAGATTGAATTCACACAAAGTATCTTCACTGACCAAAATGGAAGAACCTAGCCAGTTTTTCTATTTTTATAGAGACAGGGTCTTGCTTTGCTCAGGCTGGTCTCAGACTCCTGAGCTCAGGTGATCCACCCACTTCTACCTCCCAGAGTGCTAAGATTACAGGCATGAGCCACCAGGCCCAATCTCTATTGCCTTCTCTTTCTTTTTCTTTTATTTTTTTTTGAGACAGAATCTCACTATGTCGCCCTTGGTAGAGTACATGGTGTCACAGCTCACAGCAACCTCAAACTCTTGGGCTCAAGCAATTCTCTTGCCTACCCTCCTAAGTAGCTGGGACTCCAGGCGCCACAACACCCAGCTATTTTTTGGTTGTAGTTGTCATTGTTGTTTGGCAGGCCCGGGCTGGATTCAAACCTACCAGTTTCGTGTATGTGGCTGGCGCCCTAGGTGCTGAGCCCTCTACTGCCTTCTTTGGTAACTTTCTACTTATGGCAAATTCATCAAAATTTCTTTCTTCCCTGCCTCACCTTTGCTTCCTGGGATCACCTTCCAAATAAACTACTTGCACCCAATCTTGGTCCCAAGTCAACCTATGCAGAGAAGCTGGTAAGACTAAAAGCATCTGGCATTTGTGAGATGGGGAACCCTGTGAGGGTGGGGGCTACTACCATGCTTCTTTCAATAGTCTTTCTGATTGAACTAACAGGAGAGGGTTCTGTTGTTTGTGATCAAAACCTGCCAAAGAAATTTAAGAGTTAAGGTGAAGTCGGGACCTGGACTAGACATGATCGTGAACAGGAGGCCACTTGGGTCCATGGAAAGCTCTGCAAGCATCAACTTGAACATGCACATATGTTTATTAGCAATCAGGACAGAGGGGACTGGGCCCTGTCCAATAGATAGTCTTAACCTGACCCCTGGAGTAGACATGGTCCAGGGGAATGTGCCAAGGATATGGTACCCACTGCATCCTCACTGGCTCTGAAGAATTCAAACTGGCTGTAGGAGTTGGCGGACCACAGCAGAGTCAGGAGTAGTAGTGACCTGGAGGTGTCCATCCTGGGTATACTGCAGGACATGACCTTCTGCATCCAAAGTACACACTGATGTTGGTGTAGACACTGGGCCTGTTGAGATGACCACAGCCCACTCCCCAGCTACTGATTCCAACCTGATACCACAGTCCATCCTTGTCTCAGGAGGGGGGGCTGGTACAGATCCTCCCCTGGCAGCAATTGGACTTCATTTTTTGCATCTGCCAAGTGGGGCAATTGCCTCCTAGGTTTGGCAAGATGATGGGAGGAGGTACAATTTATGTGAAATGAAGAGCATGTTTTATAGCTTTGATAAATAAGAACTGCCAATGTTTCCTCATGAATAAATGCCAAGGGTAGGTTTGTGTGGGCACGAAGAGGTTGATCTCAGGCCCAGGGTTTTAGGGTAGGATTCTTGGGTGAGGTAAAGGCACTCACTTTGCAAGTGTCTACACTGCCATCCTTAGCACCAGCAAAAACCAAGGAATGGTTGATCATAGAGTGACTAGAGGGCTGTTTAACAGGTAGCTAGCTATACCTGGTATTGTTTAAGAGGTAACCTGAACTTCCCAGAGGTTATAAGGAGGTGGAAGAGGTGCTAGGGTAAGAACATAGAAAGATAGCTACGTTAGCCTCTCCTCTGCCAATACATGGTGGTATTGTCTCAGCCATACCCACAGTGCCCCGAACATTGCTTATCTAGCACATCATGCATGATCAATAATATTACAGAAGGTTCTCACAGTTATGCAGGCTGGGAAAAAATATCACAGAAGGACCAAACCCAATGGATAAGCAGACTATTCGAGTTCCCTCTGAGACTCATTTTCTCTATGATAAACAGAGATGATAGGACCGCCCTGAGGCAGTGGAAAGATTCCTTAATCAAAGCATGGCAGGGAGGGGACTACAGTGGAGGAGAATGTTTAGGATTACTATGCTACAGTTGCAGGATGTAGGCCAAAACTTGCCAAATTTGAAGAAAGACATGGATCTGAAGATTCAAGAAGCTGAGAAAATTCTAAGTAAGATAAACACAATGACATCTGTCCTGAGATACAGTCTAATGAAACTAGCAAAGAAAAAGAGAGAATCTGGTAAACAGCAGGAGACAAATGACTCATCAAGGACCAAGGATCTTCAACTAGATTAACAGACAATTTCTTTTCAGAATCTATGGAAACCCGAAGGCAGTGGGATGACATATTTAAAGTGCTGAAAGTAGGGCTCCACCCCCATAGTTCAGTGGTTAGGGTGCTTGCCACATACACTGAGGCTGGTGGTTCGAGCTTAGGCCATGCCTGCTAAACAATGACAACTGCAACGACAACAACAAAAAATAGCTGGGCTTCGTGGTGGGTGTCTGTAGTCCCAGCTACTTGGGAGGCTGAGGCAAGAGAATCGCTTAAGTCCAAGAGTTTGAGATTGCTGTGAGCTGTGACAGCATAGCACTTTATTGAGGGTGACATAGTGAGACTCTGTCTCATAAATAAATAAATAAATAAAAATAGAAAAACTAGGACATTGTGGTAGGCACCTCTGGCTACTCTGGAGACTGAGACAAGAGAATCACTTGAGCCCAAGAGTTTGAGGTTGCTGTGAGCTATGACCTCATGGCACTCTACCCAGGGCAAATGAGTGAGACTCTATCTCAAAAAACAAAAACTGAAATTTAAAAATTAAAAAAAAAAAAAAAGAAGGCAATAGAGGCACAGTCTGGCTGGGGCCTCAGCAGTGGCCTACTGAGGACAAGGACACTAGGGGAGAGCATTTCAATCTTGACCCCCCTACACCCATTCAGGGTGGTTTTGGGGCAAGAAATGCTCCAGAACTGTAGCTGACCCCAGGTGAGGCTGTGAGCAGGGAGGGAGCTGCAGCAGCTGCACTGTAAGTGGCTGGGATGGGGGAGTGGGAGGGCATTAACCTTGTCTGCCCCCCATCAGGGTCCCCTGACCCTAGCATAATCCTGCCCAAGGCAGACTCAGTGGGTCCTCCAAGCTCTGGAGTTAGATCAGGGCTTACAAAGATCCCTAAATGCTGTGAGCAGAAGCAGATGGGAGGTAACTCTGGCCTGATTCCTTCCCACTGACAGCCCACAGCCCTGCTTCATGGAAAATGCATCCACCTGCAACAAACTGTCTCTGCTCACCCAAGAGCCTGGGGAGTAAAGCTGGAGAGGCTTCTGCCTCACCAGGGAAGGGAAGGGGGGCAGCCACCGCTGGGCCCAACCTAGGATATCTTCCTGCCCTGCAGGACAGCATCACTCACCAAAGCCAGGTTTGGGTAGAATTGCCAGTCTGGTACAACTGCACCAGCGGTCCAGTGGATATGCCGTCCCCCTGTCCCATGGGTTCACATGGGGGTGGGGAGGCCCTGTCTGCTGAGAGGCTTAGCTGGTCACAGAGAGGAAGGCGGAGACTGGGAGCAGGTGGGCAGATTCTAAGGTACAGCTAGAGTGGATATGGCTATTTCCAGGGGACAGCAGGTGCTTCCGTGGCCCTTTCTAGGTGTGAAGGTCTAGGGACTTCCCAGTGGAGTTGGACACATGGAGAAAAGATGGAACCTGGCCAGAGGGAGCATGCTCAGAGACATGAGGTGGCGTTCTCAGCCCAGCTGCTTGGGCCCCACTGTAGCCGGCTCCTCCTTCCACAGTCCTGTGTGGCCAAGGGGAGTGGGTCCTCCAGCATAAGAACCTGCCCCGTAACAGCTATCCTGGCCAAGGTCATCCTTGTGGGTCTGCCCACTGAGCAGCCTGTCCACCTGCCACCCTCCTGGGACCTGCCAAGCAACCTGACCCCTAGCTGGGGTCATCTGACAAAACCAATCACCCAGAGCTGTGCCCTCGGCCTGCCTGCAGCCTCTTACCCAAGCAGGAGAAGGTCGGCCCACTCGGCCAGCCCAAAGATAGAGAACAAGGCGGAGGTAGAGGTTGGTGTGGGAAGAGAGGCTCCTGGCCTCTTCCCCGACAATCTTGTGGGCATTTTAGGCACCAGGCCTGGGCTAAGTGTCCCAAGGCAGCCCTGTAAGACAATACATCACAGACCTTCACATCATAGTGAGGAAACTGAGCCCTAGGAGGCAATGACGCTGTTCACATTACTCAGCTCAGAGAGGCCCTGCGTGATCTTTCATGCAGTTAGACCCATCCAGGCCCACTCAGTGGGTGGTAGGGTCCTCCACGTCTCCCAGTCTCCTGTCAGAATCTCCTGCATCCTCAACCTGGATGTGGCCCATCTTCATCTCAGTCCAACCCCAGACATTTTACTCACTGCTTTGGTGTCTCCTGTGTCATATGAGAATGGTGCCTTTAAGAGCTTGGCCTGGCCAGACATGATGACTCACACCTGTAATCCTAGTACGCTGGGAGGCCAAAGTGGGTGAATTGCTTGTGCTCACAGGTTCGAGACCAGCCTGAGCAAAAAGCGAGACCCTGTCTCTACTAAAAATAGAAAAACTGAGGCAAGAGGCTTGCTTGAGCCCAAGAGTTAGAGGTTGCTGTGAGCTATGACTGCTATGGCACCCTTATCTAGGGTGACAGGTAGAGACTGGGCAGAAGTACAGGGAGGGGGGTGCATCTTCCCTCCTGCAAACTGCTCTTTGGCCATTGGTGACTGTTAATAAAGTCCTTTTGTTTTTGTCTTCGGCATTTCCACTGGGGTAGAGACTGATTCCAAATAAAGAATCTCTTAGAGCTGTTATGAGTGAAGGAAAAGGGATGGATTCTCAACCTAGAAGATTCCAGGCTCTTAGGCCAGCTGAGAGCCTTCACCTGTGGCCACAGCCATGGCTGTCTCACACCTGTGACCAGAGTAGTTCCTTTTCCCTCCTCCAAAAAGCCAGGGAAAAGACCTGATTGGCCAGGCTTGGGTCATGTTCTGCCTTGACCAATCACTGTTACCTGGAGGACATGGTGATATCATGGCCCCAGTTTGGGTTATTTGCCCTTTCCAGAGCAGAGGGCAGGTCTGGCACTGGAAAAAGATGTGGCTGATCCAGCTATGGCCTTGATAAGGATGTTTGTAATGACATACCCTCCCTGGGTGAGTCAATGACATTTTCCTAGGGGACCATTCCCACAGTGGCACTAAAGAGTGAGGCTGAAGGGAGAACAGACATAAACCAGTAATAAAAAAGGCTTGAACCACACTACAGACCATTGGACCTAACAGACATCTATAGAACACTCCATCCAATGGCAATAGAATACATACTCTTCTCAAGCATACATGGAACATTTTCCAGGACAGACCACATGTTAGGACATAAGACAATTCTTAAAAATTTAAGATAGATAATATACCAAGTATCTTTTCTGACTACAATGGAATGAAACTAAAAATCAACAGCAGTAGGAAAACTGGAAAATAACAATGCATGGAAAGTAAAAAACACACTCTTGAACCACCAATGGGTCAAAGAAGAAATCACAAGAGAAATTAGAAAATATCTTGTGGCTGGGCACGGTGGCTCACACCTATAATCCTAGCACTAGGGGAGGCCGAGGTAGATGGATTGCTTGATCTTAGGAGTCAATCTTAGGCTGATTGCGAGATCAGCCTGAGCAAGAGTGAGACCCTGTCTCTTAAAAAAAAAAAAAATAGTTGGGCACTGTGGCAGGCTCCTGTAGTCCCAGCTACTTGGGAGGCTGAGGCAAGAGGATTACTTGAGCCCAAGAATCTGAGGTTGATGTGAGCTATGATGCCACAGTACTCTACCCAGGGCAACCAAGTAAGACACTGTCTCAAAAAAAAGAAAAAAAAAGAAAAAGAAAGAAAGAAGGAAAAAGAAAATATCTTCAGACAGATGAAAATGAAAACACAACATACCAAAACTTAGGGGATACAACAAAAGGAATAGTAAGAGAGAAGTTTATAGGGGTAAATGCCTGCATTAAAAAAGAAGAAAAATCTCAAATCAAAAACTTAACTCTGGCTCAGTGCCTGTAGCTCAGTGGTTAGGACGCTGGCCACATATACCAGGGCTGGTGGGTTTGGACCCAGCCAGGGCCTCCTAAACAACAATGACAACTACAACAAAAAAATAGCTGGGCGTTGCGGTGGGTGCCTGTATTTCCAGCTACTTGGGAGACTGAGGCACAAGAATGGCTTAAACCCAAGAGTTGGAGGTTGCTGTAAGCTGTGACACCATGGCACTCTACCAAGGGTGACATAGTAAGATTATGTCTCAAAAAACAAAACAAAACAAACAAAAACTTTACTTTAACTTTACACTTTAAGAAACTAGAAAAAGAATAATAAACTAACCTTAGGGCCAGGCACAGTGGCTCACACCTACAATCCTACCACTCTGGGAGGCCAAAGCCAGTGGATTGCTTGAGCTCAGGAGTTCAAGACCAGCCAGAGCTAGAGTAAAGACCTTGTCTATACTAAAAATATAAAAACTATCTAGGCATCATGCTGGAAAGGTGAGGCAGGAGGATCTCTTGAGCCTAAGATTTTGGGGTTGCTGTGAGCTTTGATGATTCCGTGGCATGCTACCCAGAGCAACAGAGAGTCTGTCCAAAAATAAATAAATAAGTAAATAAATAAACCTAAAGTTAGCAAAAGGAAGGAAATAATAAAAGTAAGAGCATAAACAAAATAGATTTGGGGCAAGGCATAGTGGCTTACACCTATAATCCTAGCACTCTGGGAGGCCAAGGTGGGTGGATTGCCTGAGCTGGCTCATTCGAGACCAGCTTGAGCAACAGCCAGACCTAGTCTCTAAAAATAGCCAGGCATTGTCTTGGCACCTGTGGCCGTTGTGGCAAGCCCCCTATAGTCCCAGCTACTTGGGAGGCGGAGGCAGAAGAATCGTTTGAGCCCAGGAGTTGGAGGTTGCTGTGAGCTGTGATGCCATAGCACTCTAGCTAGGGCAACAGCTTGCAGCTCTGTCTCAAAAAAAGAAAAAAACATATCCACGCATTGTGGCGGGTACCTATAGTCCCAGCTACTTGGTAGGCTGAGGCAAGAGAATCATTTGAGCCCAAGAGTTTGAGGTTGCTGTGAGCTATGATGCTATGGCACTCTACCAAGGGCAACAAAGTGAAACTCTGTCTCAAAAAGAAAAAAATAGATTTGGGTGGTTGAGGGGGAGGATCACTTAAGCCCAGGAGTTTGAGACCAGCCTGGATAACTCATCTCTACAAAAAGTAAAGAAAAAAAAAGCTAGGTATGGTGGCATGCACCTGTAGCTTTAGCTACGTAGGAGGCTAAGGCAAGGCCCAGGAATTGAGGTTACAGTGAGTTATGATCAGGCCACTGCTCTTCAGCTTGGATGACAGAATAGAATTCCATTGAGAAGAAAGAAAAATCAAGTTGGGCATTTTAAAAGACCACCCCGTAGTCAGCGGGTAAGACGCTGCCTACATATACCCAGGCTGGCGGGTTTAAACCTGGCCTGGGCCAGCTAAACAACAATGACAACTGCAACAACAACCACCAGAATAGCCAGGCGTTATGGTGGGTGCCTGTAGTCCCAGATACTTGGGAGGCTGAGGCAAGAGAATCACTTAAGCCCAAGAGTTGGAAATTGCTCTGTGAGCTGTGACACCACGGCACTCTACCCAGGGCAACATAGTGAGAAGACTATGTCTCAAAAAATAAATAAATAAATAAAAACATTTGCAAGCCCTTATCTAGATTAATTAAGAAAAAAGAGAAGAGGTCTTGGTGCCTGTAGCTCAGCAGCAAGGGCACCGACCACGTACACTGGAATTGGCGGGTTCGAATCCAGCCTGGGCCTGCCAAGCAACAATGACAACTGCAACCAAAAAACAGCTGAGCATTGTGGGGGACACCTGTAGTCCCAGCTACTTGGGAGACTGAGGCAAGAGGAT
>NW_003852439.1:9179821-9181019 GCF_000181295.1 Otolemur garnettii
AAAGAAAGAAAGAAAAGAAGAGAAGAAAGAGAAAAGACTCAAATCACTAAAATTGGAAATGAAAGAAGAGACCTTACAACTGGTGCCACGGGGGGGAAGCATAATAAGAGACTACTATGAACAATTATACACCAACAAATTGGATAACCTAGAAGAAATGAAGTCCTAGAAATGTCCAACATACCAACACTAAATCATGAACAAAGAGAAAAGCTATAACTAGTAAGGAGAGTGAATCAGTAATCAAAAATCTGCCGACAAAAACAACAAAATACCAAGACTGTGTCTTCACTGTTGAATTGCACCATATATTTAAAGAAAGTTTAACACCAGTCCTTCTCAATCTCTTAAAGAAAATTGAGATTTTCTAGCTCATTTTATGAGGCGAGTATTACCTAATACCAAAGCCAAGGGAAGATACTACAAGAAAAGAAAACTATAGACCAATATCCTTGATGAATATTGATGCAAAAATCCTTAACAAAATACTAGCTAACCAAATTTAGTCGTGTATTTCAAAGATTGATGCATACACCATAACAAAGTGGGATTTATCACTAGGGCTTAAGAATAGTTTAACACATGAAAATTGAGAAATTAATATACAATATTCGCAGAACAAAGGACAAAAATCACGTTATCATCTCCATTGATCCAGAAAAGTCATTGGACAAAATTCAACACCCTTTCATGATAGGAAATCACCAACAAAGTAAAAATAGAAGGAAACTTCCTCAACATAATAAAGGCCATATAGGAAAATCCCACAGCTAAAATCATACTCAACAGTGCAAAAGTGATTTGCCACTAAAGGATGCCCACTTTCGTGGTCTGTATTTGACAAGTCCTAGAAGTTCTACCCAGAAAAATTAGGCAATAAAAATAAATAAAACGTATCGAAGTAAGAAAAAGAAAAGTAAAATTACCTCTGTTTGCAGATGACATGATCTAAAGATTCCATTAAAAAAAAAAACTGTTAGAACATATAAACAAATTCAACAGTTACAGAACTCAAAATTAACACTCAAAGTCAATTGTATTTCTGTGTGTTAACACTGAACAATCTAAAAGGGAATTTAAGAAAACAATCTTGGCTTGGCGCCTGTGGCTCAAGTGGCTAAGGTGCCAAGCCACATACACCTAAGGTGGTGGGTTCGAATCCAGCCCAGGCCTGCCAAAACAACAATGATGGCTGCAA
>NW_003852439.1:9183858-9191117 GCF_000181295.1 Otolemur garnettii
AAGACTAATTTAAACAATAGACTTTTTTTTTAAAGAGACAGAGTCTCATTTTGTAACCCTCGGTAGAGTGCTATGGCATCACAGCTCACAGCAACCTCCAACTCCTGGGCTCAAGCGAATCTCCTGCCTCCGCCTCCCAAGTAGCTGGGACTACAGGTGCCTGCCACAACACCCGGCTATTTTTTTTTGGTTGCAGCCATGATTGTTGTTTGGCAGGCCCGAGCTGGATTTGAACCTGCCACCTTAGGTGTATGTGGCTGGTGCCTTAGCCACTTGAGCCACAGGTGCGGAGCCTAAGCCTAAGAGTTTGAGGTTGCTGTGAGCTATGTCGCCACAGCACTCTACCCGGGGCAACAGCTTGAGACTCTGTCTCAAACAAAAAGATATACAAATGGCCAAAAAGAGTATGAAAAGATGTTTGACACAATTAATAATTAGGAAACTGTAAATCCAAACCACAATGAGATATCATCTCACACCCATTAAGATGGCCACCATCAGGGCCGGGAGCCATAGCTCACACCTGTAATCCTAGCATTCTGGGAGACTGAGGTGTTTGGATTGCCTGAGCTCATGGGTTCAAGACTAGCCTGAGTAAGAATGAGACCCTGTCTCTAAAAATAGCCAGGCATTGTGCCAAGCACCTGTAGTCCCAGCTACTCATGTGGCTGAGGCAAGAGAATCTAGAGTTTGCTGTGAGTTATGATGCCACAGCACTCTATCCAGGGTAACAAAGTGAGATTCTGTCTCCAAAAAGAAAAGAAAAGAAAAGAAAAGATGGCCACTATCGAAAGATAAAAACAGAAAGTACAAGTGTTGGTGAGGACAGGGAAAAGTTGGAACACTTGTACATTGTTGACTGGATTGTAAAATGGTGCAGCTGCTATGGACAATAGTATGGAGGTTCCTAAAAAAAAATTTTTAATGGAACTACCATATGAAGCAGCAATCACTTCTGGGTACAGGGATACATCACAAAAAATTGAAAACAGAATCTTAAAAAGACATTTGCACACTCATGTTCACTGCACTATTACAATAGCCAAGGTAAGAAAACAACCTAAATGCCCATGAACAGATACATGCATAAATGAATGTGGTATGCCATGGAACATTATTTAGCTTTAAAAAGAAGGAAATCCAGGCTCCGTGCCCGTAGTAGAGTGGTTACAGCGCCAGCCACGTATACCAAGGCTGGTGGGTTGGAACCTGGCCCGGGCCACCTAACAACAATGACAATTGCAACAGAAAATAGCCAGACATTGTAGCAGGTGCCTGTAGTCCCAGCTACTGGGAGGCTGAGGGAAGAGAATCACTTAAGTCCAGGAGTTTGAGGTTGCTGTGAGCTGTGATGTTAGGGCACTCTACCAAGGGTGACATAGTGAGACTGTCTCAAAAAAAAAAAAGAAAGAAAGATTAGCCAGGCATAGTGGCTTACACTTATAGTCCCAGCTAAAACAGGAGGATCATTGGAGCCCAAGAATTTGAGGTTGGAGAGAGCCTTGATGATACCACTGCACTCCAGGCTCGGTGACAGACTGAGACGCTATTTCAAAAAATCAAAAAACTTTTCATATAACACAACATGGATGAAACTTGAAGACACTATGCTAAATGAAACAAGCTTCTTAGGGAATGGTAAATTCACAAAATCCCACTTACATGAGGTATCTAAAGTAGTCTAACTCAAGAACAGAAAGTAGAATGATGGGGCTGGGCATGGTGGCTCAGCCTATAATCCTAGCACTCTGGGAGGCCAAGGCAGGTGGTTCAAGATCAGCCTGAGCAAGAGTGAGACCCTGTCTCTAAAAATAGCTGGGCATTGTGGCCGGGCACCTGTAGTCCTGGCTATGGCTACAGCCCAAGAGTTTGAGGTTGCCGTGAGCTACGACACCACAGCACTCTACCAAGGGTGACAAAGTGAGACTCTGTCTCAAAAAAAGAAAAAAAGAGGCTCAGCAGCTGTGGCTCAAGTGGCTGAGGCGCCAGCCACATACACCTGAAGTGGCGAGTTCAAATCCACCGGGCCCGCCAAACAACAATGATGGCTGCAACCAAAAAATAGCCAGGCGTTGTGGTGGGCACCTGTGGTCCCAGCTACTTGGGAGGCGGAGGCAGGACACTCACTTGAGTCCAGGAGTTGGAAGTTGCTGTGAGCTGTGATGCTATAGCACTTTACCCAGGGGGACAGCTTGGGGCTCTGTATAAAAAAAAGAGAGAGAGAGAGAAGAAAAGAAAAAGAAAAAAAGAAAGGAAAAGAAAAGAAAGTAGAATGGTGGTTTCCAAGGGCTGTGGGTACAGAGAAAACAGGGAGCTATTGTCAGTGAATAGAGAGTTTCAGAAGATGAAAAGTTCTAGAGATCTGGTGCGCATACAATTAACAATAATGTCCACTTAAAAATTAAGAGGGTAGGGCAGCATCTATGGCTCAAAGGAGTAGGGCACTGGCCCCATATGCCGGAGGTGGTGGGTTCAAGCCTGGCCCCAGCCAAAAACTGCAAAAAAAAATTAAGAGGGTAAATTGTGTTGTGTGTTTTCTACAAAAACAAAAATGAGTGAAACTGAACAGGACATGGGCCTAGCAGAGGGTCTGTGCCTCAATTTCTCAATATCAGTACTTAAATGGGGTAGGAGGGTGACTTTGAGGGTCCTTTCCTGCTTCTCCCAGGGTTTGAATGTATTACTCAACTAATTGTGGACCTCTCCCCCCAAAACATTCCATTTCTCAGTAAGAATCCATTTCTTCATTCCATGCCCTCAGGTCTGCTCAGGTTCTCCAGTCTTCCCCATGGCCCCAAACTGCAACAGGAAGAGACCCAGCTCCCTACTGAACAAGATGTCCCGCCTTCCAGCCGCTTCCTCTCCAAGTTTGGCTCAAGTCCCCAGGGATTGCTATATGTTCTGAGCATCCACTATCACCCTCACTGGTCCCTTCAGCCCTCTAGCTCACTCTAACCTTGACCTAGAAGGACACTTGGGCCTGCCCCTGCCAAGCCCTTGAATGGCAGCTGACCTGAGCAAACAAAAGATCCTGGAGGCTCAGGGAAGACAGGAGCACTTTACAGCATTTACTATGTACCAGACACTTTTCTAAGCTCTGTGTGGTTAACCCAGTTAATCTTCTCAATCAACCTGTGAGGTGGGTTTGGTGGATGAGGAAAGCAGGGTAGATGGAACTTGAGCCCTCCTTGAAGGGCTCAAAGCTGGGGGAGAGGGGTAAAGATGACATCAAAGCCCAATGCAGAGAGCTGATCTGGAGTGTGACCCTAAAACATGGACAGAAGTAGTGAGGCCTAAGGCGGCGCCTGTGGTTCAAAGGAGTAGGGTGCCAGCCCCATATGCCAGAGATGGCGGGTTCAAACCCAGCCCTCGTCAAAAAAAAAGAAGTAGTGAGGCCTGAAGCCAGCCGCTGTCTATCCCACATTAAGATGCTTGGGTCTGGGTCACCCCTGAGTCCTCTTCTCTATATCCCTTAGCTTCATCCACACCCTGCTACACTGCTCAGCCCAATCCCTCACTCCCAAATCCTCAGTGCCAGCTCATGCTGGACACTGTTCTGCCCATTGGAGAATATTATGGATTGAATGTTTGTGTCCCCTCCAAAACTCATAGGTCAAAGCTCTAACCCACAATGTGACTGACTACATTTGCCTTTATGGTTAATTAAGGTTAAATGAGTTCATAAGAGTGGAGCCCTGACCTAATGGGATTAGTGACCTTATAAGAAGTAATGACAGTTCAATTTTTTTCTCTCTCTACCCTTGTGCATACAGAAAGAGGCCATGGAAGCCTCAGAAAGATAGAGGTCACCTAACAATCCAAGAAAACCAGCCTCGGAATGAAGGTTGCTGGCCCCTCGATCTTGGACTTCCCAGTCTCTGCATTCATGAGCAACAAGTTTCTGTTAAGACCCTGAATCTGGCTCGGCACCTGTGGCTCAAGTGGCTAAGGGGCCAGCCACGTACACCCAAGGTGGCAGGTTCGAATCCAGCCCAGGCCCACCAAACAAAAATGACAGCTGCAACAACAACAAAATAAATAGCCAGGCATTGTGGTGGGCGCCTGTGGTCCCAGCTACTTGGGAGGTGGAGGCAGGAGACTCGCTTGAGCCCAGGAGTTGGAGGTTGCTGTGAGCTGTGATGCCATAGCACTCTACCCAGGGGGACAGCTTGAGGCGCTGTCTCAAAAACAAAAACAAAAACAAAAAAATCCCTGAATCTGTGGTACTTTTATTATAGTAGCCTGAGTGGACTCATACAGAGACACAGGTACAGGGGACACCTCAGAGTGGAGACAAGCAGATGCAAATCCAACCTCCTCCAGCACATGTCAAGTCACAACTGTGGTAGGGTTACAGAGGAGGTGACACAGCAGACAGGAGGCATTGACTACTCAGAGGGAGACTTAAGAGACTTCTGGGCAGTGGGCACTGTATGTGAGCCTGAGGGGACTAGTGGTCCTTGGGCACAGTCCAGGCCTCGGCCCTCCACTAGCCTCAAGAGAAGGGCAGCCCCTATCCTCTGTCCCCAGCATCTCCTCAGTCCTAGCCATCCCAAACAGTGCACTGTTTCCAAAAGCCAAGTCTGTCCCTGACTCTGGTCAAGCAAGTAGTTCCACTAGCTTTGAACCAGGGTCTCCCCATATCCAGCTCCTCCAAACCTGCAATTCTGAAGGGGGCTGGCGAGGCTAGGGTCTCTGTGTGGGACCATCTGGCCAGGCCGGGGGCCTGGGGTCAGTGGCCAGGGATCTACACACGGCCACTGGACAGAACAACAAAATTCAGAAGTCCCAGCAACTGAACACTACCAGGAGCCAGGGTCAAGTTCCGAGATGAGCTGCTAAGGATTCTCCAGAACTTCCTGGTCTGACCACAGGCCCTCCCTGCCTGCCTTGTTCCTGCCACCCTCCTTAGGCCCAGGCTCTAGCTTTCAGTCCTCAACACCTTGGCCCAAGCCAGGTGTCCCTTCCCTGCCACCTCTAAAGCACTGCTCAAAGCACTTCTTTGTTTGAGGCTGGTCAGGTGAAGCCACAGCTCCGCCTTGGCCATGTTAATCACCCTGTCTGGGCCTCATCCCCCCTGGCCCTTTAAGCCCCTGGGCCCTCCTCCAATCCCAATCAGCAGAGAGGGCACCAGGCTGTGAGGGTGAGAGCAGGCTGGGGCTGTGGGGTGGGCAGGGCAGCTGTTAGGCATAGAGGGCATGAGGGAAGGGGATGAGGCTCCAGAGCTTTTACCCAAATAGTTCAGGGCAGGGCTGCCTACTTGGCCAGAGGTGGTCACCTGGGGCTGGTATAGAACCTGGGCCACAGGGATGAGGTCAGGGTCAACCAGCAGCTGAAGGCAGATGAGATGGTACCCCTGGGCTAGGATGCTCTACTCTCCTCTCTGCCAGCTCCAGATCGGAGTCCAAGCCCTGGGCAGTGTTATTCTAACCCAGCCCAGCCCTGAAGACAGATGAGGGGGGTTTCCTGCCTCCAGATCCTGCTCCTGCTGGTGCTGGGTAAGTGGGGCTGGGGCTGGGGCTGCTGGCCACAGGGACCTGGGCTCTCAGGTCTCCCATCTCACTCCTCTCTGGGTCTGGTTCCCCTAGAGCACCCTGGAGGTTTCTAACCTTAATTCCAAAGTTTCTAGTCCTAGTTGAGTGAGGTGGCTCACACCTGTAATCCTAGCACTCTGGGAGGCTGAGATGGGTGGATCACCTGAGCTCAGGAGTTTGAGAACAGCCTGAGCAAAGCGAGAACCCATCTCTACTAAAAATAGAAAAACTAGGGCGGGTGGCAGAGCCTACAGTTCCAGCTACTCAGGAGGCTGAGACAAGAGGAACCCTAGAGTTTGAGATTGCTGTGAGCTATGACATCACAGCACTCTACCGAGGGCAACAAAGTGACCCTCTTGTCACAAATAAACAAGCAAATAAATAAAGTTCCAATTGTTTCTGCCACTAACTGTGGCTTCTTCAAACCCTGATGTGCTAGTCTGTGCAATGATCATAAGTTCCTCCTTAGACACCCCTACAACGCTCTAGAGAGAGTTAAATCTGGTAACAGATTGCAGAAAGCTTGACACAAGGTCAGAGCAACAAATATGTTGCACCCTCATTCCTAGTTTCTGATCTCCTTCCCCAACCCCGTTATTTGACCCCAATCCATAATACAGGCTCGGCACCCATTTCTCAGTGGTTAGGGTGCCAGCCACATACACCGGGGCTGGCGGGGTGGAACCCATCCCAGGCCTACAAAACAACAATGACAACTACAACAAAAAATAGCCAGGCGCCGTGGCAGGCGCCTGTAGTCCCAGCTACTTGGGAGGCTGAAGTAAGAGAATCCCTTAAGCCCAAGAGTTTGAGGTTGCTGTGAGCTGTGATGTCACAACACTCTACAGAGGGCCACATGGTTGAGAAAAAAGAAATCCATAATCCAGTTCTTTCCCTGCTTCCTCCTCCAGGAGCTGCTTGGACCGTAGGTAAGGAAGCCTCAGAGCCTGCCCGAGGAGGACATTGTCCCTGCCCTCCCTGTCCACACCTGCCTCCTACGCCCCCAGTCCTCAGCCAACCCTTGCTGCCCCCTCATCCTCTTGCAGCATGCGGACAGCCCCGCATGTCCAGTCGGATCGTGGGGGGCCGAGATGCCCAGGATGGAGAGTGGCCCTGGCAGGCCAGCATCCAGCACCGTGGGGCGCACGTGTGCGGGGGGTCGCTCATCGCCCCTGAGTGGGTGCTGACAGCGGCGCACTGCTTCCCCAGGTCAGCGCTTATGCAGGGCCCAGTCTGATGCGCCGGGAAAGCAAGGCCAGCGGAGGGTGGGGCGTCACCTGGCCGAGAAGCGGGGCGGTGCTGGCTCCAGCCAGCTGGTGAGGTTAGGGCCAGCTGGGGTCGCTTGGGTACAGTAAATAGTCCTTGATCCTGTCCTGCAGGAAGGCACTGCGGTCCGAATACCGCGTGCGCCTGGGAGCGCTGCGTCTGGGCCCCACTTCGCCCCGAGGGCTCTCAGCGACAGTGCGGCGGGTGCTGCTGCCCCCAGACTACTCTGAGGACCAGGCCCGTGGAGACCTGGCGCTGCTGCAGCTGAGCCATCCGGTGCCCTTGAGCTCCCGCGTAGAGCCTGTCTGCCTGCCTGCTCCTGGAGCCCGCCCAAGGCCCCGCACACAGTGCTGGGTCACTGGCTGGGGCAGTCTCCGCCCGGGAGGTAAGCCCCCTACTTCCCCAACTCCGGACACAGAGAGACTTTTAGGCACTCAAGCCTCCTCCCAGGCAGACCAA
>NW_003852439.1:9191389-9200473 GCF_000181295.1 Otolemur garnettii
GCCTTAGCCGCTTGAGCCACAGGCGCCGAGCCTCAACTTTCTGAAGTTTTCCCTCTTTTCCCAGTGCCGCTCCCGGAGTGGCGACCCCTACAGGGAGCAAGGGTGCCGCTGTTGGACTCACGTACCTGTGACCGCCTCTACCACCTGGGTGCAGATGTACCCCGGGCCGAGCGCATAGTGCTGCCAGGGAACTTGTGTGCCGGCTACATTGAGGGCCGCAAGGACGCCTGCCAGGTGTACCTCCCCGCCCCTGTCCTCCTTATTCCACTCCATTGTGTCCAGCACCCTACTTCCCTAGAATCCAAGACCCAAAAGATACCAACTCCAGGCTCTGTGCCCTGGTCATCAAGCTAGACGTACCTCCTGAGGAGTCTAGAGCCTGGAGAACTACTGTGAAGTCACATAGGGATGGGACCTAATCTTGCCTTTCTCTTGCAGGGTGACTCTGGGGGACCCCTGACCTGCCTGCAGTCTGGGCGCTGGGTCCTGGTGGGCGTGGTGAGCTGGGGCAAGGGTTGTGCCCTGCCCAACCGACCAGGTGTCTACACCAATGTGGCCGTGTACACTCCCTGGATTCAGGCTCATCTCAGCCTCTAATGCTGGTCAGTGATGTTGACCTGGAGCCAGATGCTGGGGTTGCTCAGCCTCCTGGTCCATCTTAGGATCCGCACATGACTCTTTCTTCTGACTTGAGGCTGTGATCCCTAATAAAGCTAAAGGACCATCACCCATCTGTCCATCCCCCTGCTTCCTCTTCTCATTGGGGCTCACCAAATCTGACTTTATCAATCTTCATCCGGGGATCTCCTATGCATCCTGGGGGATTACACAACCTCCTTATCCTCTTGGCTTGTATTTACCTTCCTTAGCCCTAGCCAGGCCTGTGCACAAGGCACTTAGAGATGGGCAAGTCAGCTGGTGCACCATCATCTGGCCTACATGCCTCTCTTTTTCTGGAGGGAGTTCGATAGATTTAAGCATGAGAGGAATTTGATACCAGGGAGATTCTCTATTGCTGCTTATGAAGATGGAGGGATCATAAAATGTGAGCAACCTCTTAGATCTGAAAGCAGCCTCTAACTGACAGACATCAGGGAAACTGAAACGTCAGACCTACAACCCCAAGGACCTGAATTCTGCCAGCACCCCAAAGGAACTTGGAAGTGAATTCCTCCTCCATCTCCAGATAAGAGGCCCACCCAGCCAATCCCTTGATTTCAAACTGGTGAGACCCTAAGCAGAGAAGCTACATGAGCCACTGGACTTATGATCTATAGAATTGTGATTTAATAAATGTGTATTGTTTAAGCTGCTACATTTGTGGTAATCTGTTATACAGCAATAAAAATGAATATAGATTTTGCCCCATTATGATGGCGGTGTCCCAGTGGCAAGGGTGGGCTAGTCACCATGGCCAGCCAAGAGGCTCAGGAGTCTGGGCACTTGGTGTCACACCCTCAGCCCAGGAGGAATCAGGTGCAGGCCCAGCCACAACTTCTGTCCTCATTGTCTCTGACCACCATTCCCTACTAGGGTGAGCCTGGGGCCCTGGCCTTCACCACACAAGTGTATCTGGATGACAACCTAGCCCCTGTTCAGTTCCTTGCCCACCCTTGTGTTCCATTTCCAGTCTGGGGCCTCCCTGCCTTGTCCTTGTCTGCAGACCCAAGACAACCCATGCCAACAGATAGAGGTCAATTTCTACAGCTGCAGAAGGAATAGGAAACCAAACAAAACTGGAAAATCCAAAGCCTCCTCTTTAGAGCTGATGGGGACAGTAAGGGAAAATAGGAGAAGGCAAACATCAAAGGTGCAACCCTTCAGGTCCCAACACAGGCCTGAGCCTCACCCCCTCTCCTCTTTTCTTCCAGGGGAGCCGAGGAAATGGATTGTACTAGATGGTCACTACTGAGCCAAGCCTGGTTGCACAGGGTGGGGGCTCTCTCCCAGGTTGAGAGAAGTCCACTGTGCAGTAGAGCTTGGCCACCCCCTGGTGGGGTCATCAGGGACCAGGGTGCCTAGGACAGGACATGGCCATGGCAAGCCAGCCTACAAAAGGCTGTGGGTACACTGCCCAGGAGGGTGCCATGGGCCCTAGCCTCAGAAAGCTGATACTCATGAAATTTTATTTACATAACAAAACCACCTTCATGGTCTCCTGCTGTACTATTAGAATTAAACACACAATTAAAAATTATATTTGTCGCTGGTGTGGTGGTTCACGCCTATAATCCCAGCACTGCGGGAGACTGAGAAGGGAGAATTGCTTGAGCTCAGGAGTTCGAGACTCACCTGAGCAAGAACGAGAGCCTGACTCATGAAAAAAATGGAAAAACCCAGACAGCTGCCGCATTGAGCACCTATAATCCCAGTGGCTTCCAGAGGCTGAGGCAGTGGGATGCCCACAAGCCAGAGTCTGAGGTTGCAGTGAGCTAACAAGCCACTACACTCTGTTCAGGGGCATAGGGTGGGACTCTGTCTCAACAACAATAAAAAGCAAAGAAATAAAAAATAAGCAATGAAATAAAATAATAAATAAATAAATAAATTCTACTCTCGGCCCCTGTGGCTCAGGCAGCTAAGACGCCAGCCAAATACACCTGAGCTGGTGGGTTCGAATCCAACCCTGGCCCACCAAACAACAATGATGGCTGCAACCAAAAAATAGCCAGGCGTTGTGGTGGGTGCCTATAGTCCCAGCTACTTGGGAGGCGGAGGCAGGAGAATCACTTGAGCCCAGGAGTTTGAGGTTGCTATGAACTGTGACACCACAGCACTCTACCCAGGGCAACAGCCTGAGGCTCTGTCTCAAAAAATAAATAAATAAATAAATAAATAAATAAATTCTATTTGTCAGTGGTCAGATGACATTAAGATGGATCTTTTAAATTTGATTCCTAAGTTTATGTATACATATTAGAGATTTCTTATTCTAAATAAGTACCTTATTTGTACTTACAGGAAGTCCAAATTTTAAAATATGCATAATAGTGTCATGGCTAGCCTTAAAAAAATTTCTTTGTAACAGGAGAAATGACCTAAAAAAAGGGTAAAACTTTTGTTTTGTCTCTTTAAAACCTACTGCACTCTTTTTTGAAATTAAAACCTGTAGCCGGCTCGGCGCCTGTGGCTCAAGTGGCTAAGGCGCCAGCCATGTACACCTAAGGTGGCGGGTTCGAATCCAGACCGGGCCTGCCAAAACAACAATGACGGCTGCAACCAAAAAATGGCCGGGTGTTGTGGTGGGCGCCTGTGGTCCCAGCTACTTGGGAGGCTGAGGCAGGAGACTCACTTGAGCCCAGGAGTTGGAGGTTACTGTGAGCTGGGATGCCATGGCACTCTACCCAGGGGGATAGCTTGAGGCCCTGTCTCCAAAAAAAAATAAAAACAAAAAAAACCTGTAGCCCTGCTTCAGTTCAGGAGTCCGGAGGAGCAAGGGAATGTCCTTTGTTCTTTGTACCACAGGAGATGGGATGATCAGAACCATTAGCTGTAATTAAACAATACTCTAAAGCTGAAAACCTTCCTTTTAAAGGCTCTGTATTTCTGCTTATGATTAGGATGATGGCATTTTAGATGGGCACCTCCATTCTCCTCATTTGCCAGCAAATTAATAAACTCCCCTTTCCTTCTTCTCAAACCACTTGTTTTTGTTCTTCTGATGCAGCCTTGGAAACAAGCTTTTTGTAATATCGCAAGAAAATTAAAGAGCAAAACTCTGACCAAAATAAAAAATAAAATTCTTTGTATGCTGACCCTCTAGGAATAACTGTACCTGTGGGAATAATAGCAAAGGGCAGTCCATCCTATGGCCTAGTAGTTAATGACAGGTCTCTCCTCTTGGCAGATGCTTGTCCTAGTTCTTTGGCTCCTTGCTTAGAAGAATCAAAAGCGGGGCCTGTGTGATAAACAGAAAGCAATTCCACAAAAACAGCTTTTATTGCAGAAAAGAAGAAAGATATACAAAGTTAAAATACATTCCAGAGACAGGAACAGGTCAGTCTCCACAAGTGGAGAAAGACATTAAGAACTCCCAGGTCGGCTCGGCGCCTATAGCTCAACCGGCTAAGGCGCCAGCCACGTACACCTAAGGTGGAGGGTTCGAATCCCCAGCCCGGACCTGCCAAACAACAATGACGGCTGCAACCAAAAAATAGCCGGGCGTTGTGGCGGGCGCCTGTGGTCCCAGCTACTTGGGAGGCGGAGGCAAGAGAGACTCGCTTAAGCCCAGGAGTTGGAGGTTGCTGTGAGCTGTAAAGCCACAGCACTCTACCCAGGGGGACAGCTTGAGGCTCTGTCTCAAAAAAAAAAAAAAAAAAAAAAAAGAACTCCCAGGTTGGGCGGTACCTGTGGTTCAGTGAGTAGGGCACCGGCCCCATATACTGAGGGTGGTGGGTTGGAACCCAGCCCTGGCCAAACGGCAATTAAAAAAAAAAAAACAAAAAACTCCCAGATTGTTTTCTTTTACTGGCATGGCCCAGGGGAGGGGTTATGGGAGGTGAGGGTGGTATCAGATGATTAACAGGAATTCTACATGTTCCTGCAGACCCTTGTCTGATTGCTCCCTGGCTTCACTGCCCCCAGGAACCACCCTCTTGGCCTGTATCTTCCACCTGCAGATTTGATCCCTGCCTACCAGTTAAGATTCTGTCCTTCACTGTTGTGACATGGATTGATTCCTTGTCAGAGAACTGGCCCCTTTTGGTTTGATATTTATGTGACTTTTTACATTTTGTTTTGAGACAGAGTCTTACTATGTTGCCTTCAATAGAGTGCTATGGCATCACAGCTCACAACAACCTCAAACTCTTGGGATTAAGTGATTCTCTTGCCTCAGCCTCCCAAGTACCTGGGACTACAGGTGCCTCCAACGATGCCCAGCTATTTTTTTTGTTGTTGTTGCCATTGCCGTTGTTGTTTAGCCGGCCCAGGCCAAGTTTGAACCCACCAGGCCCCATGTATGTGATCAGCACCCTAACCGCTGAGCTACAGGTGCCAAGCTAACTTCTGACTTTTTGAGGCACTCACTTATTACTGATCCTTTTCTCTTCCTTAGCCAGCTTTTGATTTTCCGTCTTCTCTCATTTGTGGGGGTACATGTGAGGGTTTGGGGGCCTTTGTATGTATATGGTCAGCTGAGAAGCTGAGACCCTAAAAATATAAAAAACATATATAACTGGCTCAGTGCCTGTAGCTTAGAGGCTAGGGCGCCAGCCACATACACCGGAGCTGGCAGGTTTGAACCCAGCCCTGGCCTGCCAAACAACAATGAGAATTACAAAAAAAAATAAAATAAAATAGCCAGGCATTGTGGCAAGTGCCTGTAGTCCCAGCTACTTGGGAGGCTGAGGCAAGAGAATCACTTAAGCCCAAGAGTTTGACGTTGCTGTGAGCTGTGATGCTGCAGCACTTTGGGAGGCTGATGTGGGAGGATCACTTAAAACTAGGAGTTCTAGACTAGTCTGGGCAACAGTGAGAACTCATCTCTACAAAACAAAAAAAGAAAAGAAATATTGGGCGGCGCCTGTGGCTCAGTGAGTAGAGCCTTTAGGTGCCTTTAGAAGGGAAGGGGGAGAGAAACTGGAAAGTATACATGCAGCAAGTGGTTGCTAAGTGGGGATGGATAGAGGGAGAGAAAACAGATTGATGTGTGAATTAACCTGAAAGACAGGTATTGTGCTTCAAATGACCTTATCACAGGTCTATTAGCATGTGATAAGGAGTATGGCAGCCCTTTAAGATAGAGGAAAGTGGGCTGCGCTTGTGGCTCAATGGGTAGGGCGCCAGCCCCATATACTGAGGGTGGTGGGTTCAAACCCGGCCCCGACTAAACTGCAACAAGAAAATAGCTGGGCGTCATGGCAGGTACCTGTTGTCCCAGCTACTCTGGAGGCTGAGGCAGGAGAATCACCTAAGCCCAGGAGAAGGAGGTTGCTGTGAGCCGTGACGCCACAACACTCTACTGAAGGCAATAAAGTGACTCTGTCTCAAAAAAAAAGACATATTAACCAGGCATAGTAGTACACACTTGTAGTCCCAGTTACTCAGGAGGCCAAGGTATAGGGATCCCTTGACCCCAGGAATTTAAGGTTGCAGTGAGCTGTGACGATGCCACTGCACTCTAGCCCAGGTGACAGCGAGACTCTGTCTTTCTTTTTGAGACCAGAATCTTACTATGTCACCCTGTGCTGTCACAGCTCACAGCAACCTCCAACTCTTGGGCATAAGTGATTCTCTTACCTCAGCCTCTCTTACCTCAGCCTCCTAAGTAGCTGGGACTACAGGCGCCTGCCACAACGCTCAGCTATTTTTTTGTTGTTGTAGTTGTCATTGTTGTTTAGCAGGCCGGAGCTGGGTTCAAACCCGCCAGCCCTGGTGTATGTGGCCAGCACCCTAACCACTAAGCTATGGGCGCCAAGCTAAGACCGGTCTTTAAAAAATAAAAACAACTGGGTATAGTGGCTCTGAGTGGTATTCCTAATACTCAGGAAGGTAGAGTTGGTAAGATCACTTGAGCTCAGGAGTTCAAGACCAGCCTGAACAAGACTCTATCTCTACTAAAAAGTAGGCCAGGTGCGGTGGCTCATACCTGTAATTCTAGCACTCTGGGAGGCTGAGGTGGATGGATTGCCTGAAATCACAGTTTCGAGACCAACCTGAGCCAGAGCAAGACCTCGCCTTTAAAAATATAGCTGGGCATTGTGGAGGGCGCCTGTAGTTCCAGCTACTGAGGAGGCTAAGGGAAGAGAATTAGTTGAGCCTAAGAGTTAGAGGTTGCCATGAGCTGTGACATCACAGCACTCTACTGAAGGTGACAAAGTGAGACTCTGTCTCGAAAAAAGAAATTAACCAGGCACTGTGGCAGGCAGAGGCAAGAGGATTGCTTGAGCCCAGGAGTTTGAGGCTGTGAACTATGATGCAATGGGACTCTAGCCTGGGCAACAGAGTATTACTCTGTCTCAAAAAACAAAAACAAGGCACCCATAATCCCAGCTTCTCCTGAGGCAAGACAATTGCTTAAGCCCAAGAGTTTGAGGTTGCTGTGAGCTGTGACACCACAGCACCCTACCAAGGTGCTGTTGTCCCATACCGAGGGCAACAAAGTGAGACTATGTCTCAAAAAAAAAAAAAAAGAATAAATGCCTTTGTAATGAGGCATAACAGAGGGAATGGCCTGAAAAAAACAGTAAAAACATTTTCTGCCTTTTTAAAACCCCACAATCCTCTGGGGAATTAAAACCTGCATCCCCACCTAAGGCTAGCATTCAGGAAGGGCAGGGGAGTGTTTTTTGTTCTTTATACCACAGGAGATAGCTCAATGGAATTGTCCAAGTGGAGGTCCGGGAGATGAGAGGTCTGGGCTGGAGAAGATGGGGTCCATGAGGGCCATCAACTATAGTTAAAACAGCCTGAAGCTGAAAACTCCCCTTTAAAAGCTCTGTATTTCAGCTTAGGCTAGGTACTTTAAGACAGAATCCTACTATTCTCATTTACTAGCAAATTAATAAATTCCTCTTTGGGGTGGTGCCTGCGGCTCAGTGAGTAGGGTGCCAGCCCCATATATAGGGAGTGGTCGGTTCGAACCCAGCCCCAGCCAAACTGCAACAAAACAATAGCCAGGTGTTGTGGCAAGCACCTATAGTCCCAGCTACTCAGGAGGCTGAGGCAAGAGAATCACCTAAGCCCAAGAACTGGAGGTTGCTGTGAGCTGTGATGCCAAGGCACTCTATTGAGGGCAACAAAGTGAGATTCTGTCTCTAAAAAATAAATAAATAAATTCCTCTTTGATTTTTGAGGCTCATGGCACAGATCCTGCTGTCTTGTGCAAGTGCAGCTCTGGAGAGGTGCCCACTGTCCCAGGCAGCACCAACCTCACCAGAGCTCAGAGTATTGCCTTTTCCCTGAGACTCCTTGCACCCCTTCAGCACTGAGAGGTCTGAATTGGTACCCATAGAAGTTTATCCTGAGCCTCTCCTGGGAAGTTGGGGAGAAGTGTAACCAGCCACCACAATCTGGATCATCCTACTCAGATGATCAGTTTTGCCTTGCCTCAGTTTTTCTGTTCAGAAACAGTGTTGTATAAGCACAGAGTGACAGCATGAGACACCAGGAGTGGAAAAGCTAAAAAGAGAGGGAAGCCAGCATGAGGAGCAGGTAAAGGGGAACCTGGTGACACATGGGCAGAGCATGCACATGGAATCACTGGGAAACAGGATCTGAGAACCCACGGAGCTGTCAAGTGCAAACATCAGCCCTTTGGGCGAGGGCCAGAGAGCAGTCTGTACTGCAGCATCTTTGGGATGGAGCCTATAACATGCATCCAGGCACTTCCCTCACAGACTGCAGGCAGGTCTGGGCATGGGGTTGAGTGAGCAGGAATCCCTGTGGCCTAACAGGCATTGAAGAGATGCAGCCCACCACCACAATTTGACAAGACACAGGGGAGGCACAGAGATCTCTGAAGTCCTGAGTCTGCTGACACCCATGTGAGCCCCACTCTACACAGCTTCCCAGGGGCTCTGAGGCCCTATGAGTTAACTAGCCATAGCCAGCTTTGGCTCTGCCCTCCAAGTTTGGGCAGCCATCTTTGGCCTGATCCCACAGCTCCACCAATTGGGAGGTACTGCACTCTCCACAATTCCCCTTTCAATATCTGGGTCCCATTTGTATCACTAAGGCACAATCCCCACTCAGGTAAAGACACCTAACCCCCAACCAGACCCAAAACTAGGTTATGACACTTTTTTTTTTTTTTGAGATAGAGTCACAAGCTGTTGCCCTGGGTAGAGTGTCATGGCATCATAGCTCATAGCAACTTCCAACACTTGGGCTCAAGCAATCCTCTTGCCTCAGTTTTTCTGTTTAGTAGAGAAGGGGTCTCGCCTTTTACTCAGGCTAGTTTCGAACTCATGAGCTCAAGCAATCCACCCTCCTCAGCCTCCCAAAGTGCTAGGATTACAGGTGTGAGCCACCGAGCGCTTGGCCAATTATGGTACTCATGGGCATCCTCAAACTGCTGCCTGCGGCTCGACGCCTGTGGCTCAAGCAGCTAAGGTGCCAGCCACATACACCTAAGGTGGCGGG
>NW_003852439.1:9200720-9202004 GCF_000181295.1 Otolemur garnettii
AAACTGCTGCCCGTGGGCCACATGTGGCCTGCCTAGGACATTTATCTGGCCTGCAGAGTGTTTTTGCTGCCGCCGCCGCCACTGCCTGTCCTGCTTAGCAACCGACTTGTCCCGGGCCCACAGTCTGGCCCTCCAACGGTCTGAGGGACAGTGAACTGGCCCCCTGTTTAAAAAGTTTGAGGACCACTGCATCTTGAATGTGCAGCATACCCCCTAGGCCTGTGGCACCATCTCATGGGTCTTCAATAACAGAAACAGGAAGCCCAGCCCTGATCTCCTTGACAACAGGTTGATGAGCACTGGACATTCCAAAATCCAGACACTTAGACACATATACTCTGGTTTCTCTTCAGATGATACAAATCTTTCACGTTTACCAAAATCCAGACACAGATCGTCAGGTTCAGGAATGGCTGTCTCTGATGACACTGGAGTGCCACCTAGTGTTCCAGCTAAAAAAACATTTTTTAACTGTCCTGGATATCTAAGAGGTCATTTTAACCTCTTGTCCTTGTATAGCTCGAAGCTCAGAGCTATAGAAGGACAAAAGGAAGGAGGAAGAGAGAGAAGAAAGTAGGGCAAGGGAATAAAGAAACAACAGAGGAGGAGGAGAAACCAGCAAAAAATCTCTGGGTACATAAAAAACAGTAACAAATCAAATCCCCGAAGGGATCACAATGGAGCTACTACAGAAGATTCCAACTATAAAGAAAATGCAGAAATGACAGAAATGGAATTCAGATTACAGATGGCACAATTGACTTTAAAGCTACAAAAGCAAAGAAAGACAAAGACACTATATACTGGTCAAAGGAACAATCCAACAAGAAGATATTTCAATCCTAAGTATGTATGCACCCAATTTAAATGCTCCCAGATTTATAAAGCAAACTCTACTTGGTCTGAACAATATGATAAACAAGAACAACATAATAGCCAGTGACCCTGCTGACAGGACTGGACAGATCCTCCAAGCAGAAACTAAGCACAGAAATGATGGACTTAAATACAACTCTAGAACAAATGGGATTAACAGACATATACAAAACATTTCATCCCATACTACTGAATATACATTCTTCTCATCAGTTCATGGGTTATTCTCCAATATCAGTCATATCCTAGGTCACAAATCAAACCTCAATAAATTAAGAAAATAGAAATTAGGCCAGTGCAATGGCTCACGCCTGTAATCCCAACACTTTAGGAAGCTGAGGCAGGTTGATTGCCTGAGTTCAGCTGTTCAAGATCAACCTGAGCAAGAGTGAGACTCTGTCTCTTTTT
>NW_003852439.1:9203039-9203855 GCF_000181295.1 Otolemur garnettii
AAATTATATCTTTCATCTTTACAGACCACAATGAAGTTAAAGTGGAACTCAATTCCAAACAAAACACTCATCCCCACACAAAGTCATGAAAACTGAATAACCTATTAGCTGGGTCAAAGAGGACGTAAAGAAAAAAAAAACATTAAGACCCCTTGAACAAAATGACAATGAAACCACAAGCTGTCAAAACCTGTGGGATAAGCTTGGTGCCCATAGCACAATGGTTACAGTGCTGGCCACATACACCGAAGGTGGCAGGTTCGAACCTGACCCAGGCCAACTAAACAACAGCTAAACAACTGAAACAAAAATAAATAAATGAAAATAGGTGTTGTGGGGGGTGCCTGTAGTCCCAGCTACTTGGGAGGTTGTGGCAAGAGAACTGCTTAAGCCCAAGAGTTTGAGGTTGCTGTGAGCTGTCACAGCACTCTACCTAGGGCGACAGCTTGAGACTCTGTCTCAAAAAAAAAATAATAAATAAATAAATAAATAAACAAACCTGTGGGATACTCCAAAAGCAGTCCTAAAAGGGAAATTCATCACATTAAATGCCCACATCCAGATATCAGAAAGAATGTAAATCAACAATCTAATGAATCATCTCAAGGAACTGGAGAAGAAAGAGCAATCCAATCTCAGACCCGGCAGGAGAAATAACCAAAATCAGATCAGAACTAAATGAAATTGAGAACAAAAGAACCATTCAGAAGATTAACAAAGGCTGTGCAGTACTCTGGGAGGCTGAGGTGGGTGAATTGCTTGAGCTCATGGGTTCCAGACCAGCCTGCGCCAGAACAAGACCCCCTACACCATCTC
>NW_003852439.1:9203904-9205679 GCF_000181295.1 Otolemur garnettii
GAGGTTGCTGTGAGCTATGAGGTAACCATGGCACTCTACCCAGGGCAACAGCTTGAGACTCTGCCTTTAAAAAAAAAAAAAAAGAGATTAATAAAACAAAAAGTTGGTTCTTTGAAAAGATAGATAAAATCAATAAACCCTTGGCCAGATTAACCAGAAACAGAAAAGGGGAAGTAACAACAGATACCACAGAAATACAAAATATTATCACCAAATACTATAAAAATCTCTATGCCCAGAAATTTGAAAACATAGAGGAAAAGGGCAAATACCTAGAATCACACTACCTCCCTAGACTCAACCAGAAAGAAATGAAACTCTTGAACAGACCAATATCAAACACTGAAATTGAAACAATAAAAAGGTTTCCAACAAAAAAAAGTCTCAGATCACTCAGTTTCACACCAGAATTCTTTCTTTTTCCTTTCTTTTTTTTTTTTTTTAATGAGACAGAATCTCACTATGTCACCCTTGAGAGTGCTTGGCATCACAGCTCACAGCAACCTCAAACTTTTGGGCTTAAGTCATGCTCTTGCCTCAGCCTCCCAAGTAACTGGGACTATAGGTGACTGCCACAACACCCAGTTTTTATTGTTTTTTATTGTTGTTGTAGTTGTCCTTGTTGTTTAGCAGGCCTGGGCTGGGTTCAAACTGGCCAGCCCTGGTGTATGTAGCCAGCGCCCTAGCCACTGAGCTATAGGCACTGAGCCTCACACCAGAATTCTAACAAAACTTCAAAGAAGAGCTTAATCCTATATTGCAGAATCTATTCCAAAAATTGAGAAGGAACCCTCCCTAATTCTGTCTATGAAGCAAATATCACCCTGATACCAAAATCAGGAAAGGACACACAACAAAACAAAAACTACAGACCAATATTATCAATGAACACTGGCACAAAAATAAGAAAATCTTAGCAAACAAAATTCAGCTACACATAAAAAAATAATAATAATTCATCAGTCAGCACCTGTGGCTCAGTAAGTAGGGCACTGGCCCCATATACCAAGGGTGGCAGGTTCAAAACAAACCCAGTCCTGGCCAAACTGCAACAACAAAAAAAAGTAGCTGGGTGTTGTGGCAGGCGCCTGTAGTCCTAACTACTCATGAGGCTGAGGCAAGAGAATCACCTAAGCGCAAGAGCTGGAGGTTGCTGTGAGCTGTGATGCCATGGCATCTACCAAGGGCAACAGAGTGAGACACAGTCTCTAAAACAAGCAAACAAAACAACCCCATCATAACAAGGTGTGCTTCATCCCAGGGATGTAAGGCTGGTGCAGCATACAAAAATTTATAATCAGTCTTGGTGCTCATAGCACAGTGGTTATGGTGCCAGTCACATACACAAAGGCTAGGGGGGTTGAATCCAGCCCAGGCCAGCTACAACAAAAATAACAACTGCAACAACAAAATAAATTAACCACGTCTTGGCGCCTGTGGCTCAAGCAGCTAAGGAGCCAGCCACATACACCTGAGCTGGCAGGTTTGAATCTGGCCCAGGCCTGCCAAACAACAACGACGGCTGCAACCAAAAAATTACCAGGTGTTGTGGGCGCCTATAGTCCCAGCTACTTGGGAGGCGGAGGCAGAAGACTCACTTGAGCCCAGGAGTTAGAGGTTGCTATGAGCTGTGATGCCACAGCATTCTACCTAGGGCGACAGCTTGAGGCTCTGTCTCAAAAAAAAAAATTAGCCAGGCATTGTGGCGGGTGCCTGTAGTCCCAGCTACTGGGAGGCTGAGGCAAGAGAATCGCTTAAGCCCAAGAGTTGGAGGT
>NW_003852439.1:9206383-9208258 GCF_000181295.1 Otolemur garnettii
ATCATCACTACTATTCAAAATAGTGCTAGAAATCCTAGCCAGTGCGATCAGACAAGAGATGGGCATGGTGCATATCTGTAGTCCCAGCTACTCTGGAGGCTGAGGCAAGATAATCACTTGAACCCAGGAGGAGTTTGAGATTGTCATGAACTATGATGATACCACTGTACTTCAACCTGGGCAACAAAGTGAGACCCTGTCTCTAAACAAAATAAAAATAAATATTTAATATTCCAGCAAAGCCAATTTTTAAGTCTATTGGCCATGACTTGGCGCCTGTGGCTCAAGTGGCTAAGGAGCCAGCCACATACACCTGAGCTGGTGGGTTTGAATCCAGCCCGGGCCTGCCAAACAACGATGATAGCTGCAACCAAAAAAATTGCTGGGCATTGTGGTAGGCACCTGTAGTCCCAGCCACTTGGGGCGAAGGCAGGAGAATCGCTTGAGCCCAGGAGTTGGAAGTTGCTATGAGCTGTGATGCTACAGCACTCTACCCAGGGTGACAGCTTGAGGCTCTGTCTCAAAAAAAAAAAAAGGTCTATTGGCCAATAATTAATCTTGCCACATTTAGTCTTGAGTATAAAAGACTAAAATTTATTTGACAAATAAATTACTCCTACTGTGATTTGTCTTTAATAGAAATGGGAACCTGGGGAGAGAAAAAATGTTTTAGAAAAACCTAGAGCATATCTGTTATTAGATTCGAGCCTTGTTCATTGTTTTTGTGTTTTTATTATTTACCTCCCATCTGGCATTAGTTCTTTCCTGATTTAATTTTTTTTTTTTTTTGAGACAGAGTCTCAAGCTATTGACCTGGGTAGAGTGCCATAGCATCATAGCTCACAACAACCTCCAACTTGGGCTCAGGTGATCCTCTTGCCTCAGTTTTTTCTATTTTTAGTAGAGACAGGGTCTGGCTTTTGCTCAGGCTGGACTTGAACTCCTGAGCTCAAGCAACCCACCCACCTCAGCCTCCCAGAGTGCTAGGATTATAGGCATGAGCCCCCTCACCCGGCCCTGATTTAATTTCCTATCTGTGGGACATGTGCTCCTAATAATGAGCCTTCCTAGTAGTTTGGGAATAGTTGAAACATACAACCACAAACTCATTATCTTTTGCAATGCTTTCTATAAAAGATTTATAGAAGAGGTGTGAAGAATGTAAAAGAAAAAAATATTAGGATCCTACTAACTCCTTATGCAAAAGGGAAGGTCAAACCTTAGAGGCAGAGTCATGCAACACCCTCTTTCAAATTAATAGCTTTTACAAACATCATACATTAGTCAGATCCCCACGGAAAGGCCTCAGGCATCTACCAATTTTGTTCAAATTTTTCAACAAAATTCTTTGCTGGCCTTCCATAAACAAGGACTGCCTATTGTAACTTCAATTCTGCAGTCTAAGTCTAGTTCTTAAAACTAAAGTCTGTTCTATACCACACTAATACTGTTGATTACATGTTTATTTCCCCAGGTACAGAACACGAACAAGATCAATCATTCTTCCACCTAAACAGAGACTGCATTAATTCATTCCTTTACATCCCTTTTCACCTTATCTTATATGAACTGTAGATTTTCTGGGCACTAAGTAAAGTCACACAAGAAAATGTAACCATTTGTTTTATTACCTACATGCCCCACCCCACTTTAAGGAAACTAAAATACTAAACCACTGGTCAACAGAAAAGAACCCAAATTCTGCAAAGTAACTTAAAGAGATTTATTCTGAACCAAGTAAGTGTGAGAATGGCCCAGAAAGCCCAAGAAGCTTTGAGAAAATGGTCTTGCCATGGTTGGGTTCCAGTTGGTTTTACCCATTTCAAGGACAGAGGAGTTACACTTTAATTATAAATCAATGCATGTAAGGTGTAC
>NW_003852439.1:9211803-9213367 GCF_000181295.1 Otolemur garnettii
GGGGGCTCTTGCTCAGGCTGGTCTTGAACTCATGAACTCAAGCAGTCCACCAGTCTCAGCCTCTCAGAGTGCTAGGATTATAGGGGTGACCACTCCGCCAGACAACACATTCTAGACATCCACCACAAGAAGTCCTGACTTGGAAATTCTTGGCTGTTACCCTGGAATTTACATGTTTGATAATACACTAGGGTGGTCTTTCTTTCCTTCTCTGACTTTCAGTACAGTTGCTGGCCAGAGAGGTCTTTGGGATTCAGACTTCCTGGACCCTCTCCCAAGACCTTGCTTTTCTCTTTAGGATGACCAGCTCCTGGATGATGGCAAGACACTGGGCGAATGTGGCTTCACCAGCCAAACAGCACGGCCACAGGCCCCTGCCACAGTAGGGCTGGCCTTCAGGGCAGGTGAGAGGGACCTGGACTGGGTGACAGCTAAGCAAGGTTGGAATAGCCAAAGAAGAAGGTCTTCAGGGAATCAGTGGTTGCTCCTTCAAGCCTACGGGACAAGGTCTTTCCAGTACACAAAGGGCAGACAGTATCCTTGACAGTATGTGTTTATTTCCCCATGAAAAAAGAGATAAGGAAACATGCTTTTGGAAACTGAAGCCTCCTTCCCAGAGAATATGAAGATCCCTAATTATGATACCAGCTCACATTTACTGATAGCTTATTGAGCTCCTGGCCTTGTACTCTGCACATTACTTCCATTGTCCCATCTCATCCTCTAAGTGGTCCTGGGAGGTCTGCTGTATTGTCCCATTTTCTAGTCAGAGACACTGAGGCTTGCTGGCAATTACATGGAGAGCCACAGTTGAGATGCTGGCTGCTGGCCCCCAGGCCCTTTCTTTGTAGTACTTCACTAATCCCCCAGCACCTCTGTGTGGCTAACACTTAGATTGTGTCAGTTTTAAGGATGAATAAAGTCAGCCTGGGAATGTTAGGTCACTTATTAGATCCTCCAAATCTAGAATTCGGATCTAGAGACTGCTGTCATTAAGCACATTCTACCCCTGCCCAAGCTTCAGAAACCCAGAAGATGGAGACATGTCTCCCTTCCCCCAAGAAAAAGGGAGGAGAGACTTTTAAGTTTTATTCTTTGTCTCTAGGAACTTAAACAGAAGTTACAGAGTTATGTGGACCCAGAGACAGAGTGAATGGCTGGGGAAGCTTGGATAAAGTTAGAAATTATTTTTCTGCCTTGTTAAAAAGTATGGCAAGGCTCGGCGCCTGTGACTCAAGTGGCTAAAGCAGAGGTCCTCAAACTTTTTAAACAGGGGGCCAGTTCACTGTCCCTCAGACTGTTAGAGGGCCGGACTGCGGGCCCGGAATGAGTCGGCTGCTAAGCAGGACAGGCAGTAGTGGCAAAAACACCCAGCGGGCGGGATAAATGTCCTAGGTGGGCTGCATGTGGCCCACAGGCCGTAGTTTGAGGACGCCTGGCTAAGGTGTCAGCCACATACACCTGAGCTGTCGGGTTTGAATCCAGCCCAGGCCTGCCAAACAATGACAGCTGCAACCAAAAAATAGCCAGGCATTGTGGCAGGTGCCTGTAGTCCTAGCTACTT
>NW_003852439.1:9214437-9237228 GCF_000181295.1 Otolemur garnettii
CTGAGCTCAGGCAGTCCACCCACTTTGGCCTCCCAAGTGCTGGGATTATAGTGTAAGCCACCACACCCAGCCCTTTTCTCTAATTTGAAAAGAGGTACCCTAGAGGTTTTCTGTGACATGGAAGATGCTACAGACCCATTTTGCAAGTGAGAAAATTGAAGCTAAGGGAAGTGACTTTGTTTTTCCCAACCCTCAATATGGCATTGAACATGGTGGACCCCAGGTCACATCATCCCTTAGGCTCATGGTGGCTGTCTTGATTGGGGTTACAGTGTGGGCTGGCAGGTCTGTCTAACCATGGACTACTTTGCAAAACTCATTTCTGGGTGCAGCTGAAGCAGTCAGCACATAGGTTCCCAGGCATTAGCTGGGCCATCTCCATGCCCATGCAGGTCTCTCCCAGTCATTCAAACTAACTGCTCAGGGAAATGAGATGAATGTGTTGAAATTCAGTTTTAAAGGGCATTGGCCAGACTAATCTCCAGAATGTAAGAGAAGTAGTAAAGGCAAGAATTGTCACTGCATGGTAGTGGCTGGGAAAGTGCATTGGATTAAGGTGGGTCAACACTATTGGCATTTTAGGCTGGGTAATTCTGTGTGGCATTGTCTCATCATTGTAGTATGTGTAGCAGCCCTCTAGATATCTCAACCAAAATTGTCTCCAAACATGCCAGCTCTCTCTGGGGGTGGGGGGGTGGGGTCTAATCAGTTGAGAACCTTGAGCCAGGTAGAAGAACGCATAGGAGAAAAGTTGTGAAGTGGGGTTCGTTTGCTCTGTGCTGGGGTGACAGTGAGAACTTCCTTGGAGCCACAGTTCTAGTGGGAAAAGGAGCCAGTCAGAAGAAAAGCCACAATTTTATCCAGTGGTAGGTGCCCCCAAGGCTGTGTACAGGGTGTTGGAATGTACTGACTGTTCAGGGGGGTACTGGGCAATGTTTCTCAGAGGAAACCTTTGTGTTCAACTCTGCCAAGAATCAGCCAGCCATTCTGAATGGCAGCTCTTGGGACCAGCCAAATGCAAAGGTCCCAACACAGAAAAGAGCTTGGTCTAGGGACATAAGGAGCAAGAATCTAAGAGCAGAGGAGATGGTTTGGAAACATGATGGCAAGGACTTGAGATACTGCTCAGAGTATGATGAGAAGCCATTGTTAGGTTTTAAGCAGGAGAGGAGTTAAGAGTCTAGTTTATTTTAAAATTAAGTAAAAGAGGTGTGAAGGGAACAAGACGAGGACAATCTGGGTGGTGGCGGCTGTGGAGACAGAAGTAGGTGGATGCAGGTGCAGGTGGTTATCCCGCAGGCTCACTGGTAGACATGGAGGAGGAAGGGCAAGTGAGGTGTGGGTCATAGTTAGGCTGGGTTTATAATGGTGGGAGATATTCCAGTAGGGTCACTTGAGTGTGATAGCTGGGTGTAGGGAAGTCAGATCTGGAGGGGAGAGGAGAGCGACTTTGCATGGAGGTGCCCCAAGCTACAGGTGAACACCAAGTCCCCAGTCCAGCCCTGTCCCTTATCTTGCAGATGATGCCTTTGAGGCCCTACGCATTGAGCCCTTCTCCAGCCCACCAGAGCTACCCGATGTGATGAAACCCCAGGACTCAGGAAGCAGCGCCAATGAACAGGCTGTACAGTGAAGGCCCCTGGCCTGCCCCCAAAAGGCTCATTCCCTCCAATAAAAGAGATTTGGGTGTCTGCCTGGTTGCTGCCTCTTTCTCCTTACCCTCTCTTGACTCCAGGCATCACCCTCCCTGGGATGGGTCATGCTGCCCCCACAGGCTCCTGTTTGGGCTCTTCCTACCTGGAACCCTGGCTGAGAACTTGGCCCAGTCTGCCACTCAAAGGCACCAGAGTGACCGGGGCTGCCTAAAGGCTGAGCCACTTCCAGCAGCCAGCCTAGGGAAAGAACTGGGAAGAACTGGAACCCTGGGTCAGGCTATTCCAGGAAGTTAAGTTTCAGATCATACTCCTTCAAGCTCCCCAACCTGGTAATAACCCACTTCCAAGGGGCCTCTAGAGGAGCAAAAAGCTAAAGTTGAAGCCAGGGGTTTGGTTTGAGAGCATCTTTAGTGAGGAAGCACAATCTAGAACAGTATCACACAGGTTCCCCAAAGCCCTCAGGAGACCCCACACAGGAAGAGAGCTGCTCACTTGGAAGCTTGAAGTGAGGGGGGAGCTTGGCTCATATGTTCCTACCACACCTAATAAACAGTCTGTAGACCCAATTCCTGCATTTCTCATTTTTATTTGACAGAAAAAGTTGCTCTTGCTGTACAGATTTTAAAAAACCAAAATGCCTTTAAGAAACATGAAAAGTTGGGGGGAAGGGGCCACATATCTCATGGGGGACAGTAGGGACCAACTAACTTCAACTCCTGCCCCTTCCAAGAACACTTCACACAACTTCCCAAGTCCCAGACCATCAGCCCCCAGGAACTTGGGGATGCAAAGGGGACCCATGCCTCCCAGGGCCTTTCTCACTCCAGCTGGGGTGTCCTAAACTGTATCCTCCCCTCTCCCAACTCCCATCTGCATTCCCTCCCACCCCAAAACACGTGAACCAGGAAAAACTCACAAGAGATTAACATTTCACAGGAACAAAGAAAAAAAGGGAGAAAGAAAGGAAGCCCTTCCATCTAAGGGCTGCCAAGGTTCAGGAGGGGGCAAACAAGGGCCCCTCCCACTGCTCTGCTGGGGAAAAAAGAGGGCATTCCCTGTGGGTCCAGAGCATGGGGTGTGGTGCAATACCCCAAAGATGATTTACGGAGACCTGCAACAGAGAAGACAGGGATCAATGCTCTGAGGTTCCACTGGGGCCCTCAAGCCTACCTTCCTGAGCCAGTTCCAGGATGGGGCCACCACCCAGTACCACCAGAACCAGCTACCAGAAGGGGATCTCAGCCTTCCAGGGCAACACACCTAGAGGAGCGGTGTCGGATGGGCTGAGGGCTAGGTGTCCCCCTCCTCCGCTTGTGGCCTGGGGAACGGCTGTCCCCACGCTGGCCTCTCCGGGAACCCCGCTCACTGCTGCTACTGCAAAACAGATATGAGACCACAAGTAGCAACAACCTTAAGCACCACTGAGCCTCAAAATGTTTTGGCAGAGTCAGTGGCTGGATCAAGCTGGATACTGCCACTTCATGTTTGGCTCTACCTTTGCTGATCCCGTGGCGAAGGCTGGGGTGAGGGACGGCAACGCTCCACAGGCGAGTAGCTGAGGGACCGAGAGTCCCGAAGGGAGTCTATTGGTTTCCGGGGACTGCGGGACCTGGAGAGTGGAGTAGAGCCCCATAGCACCACATAACTTCCAGAAACACCAACCAGCACTCAGGACCACCCGCCCAGGTCCTGACCACCAAACCTCACACCACGCAGGGCCAACCTCAGACCCACCTTTGTCCGCTCACTCACCCATCCGCCCGCACACCATCCACCGAATGCCCCAATGGGCAGAGCACAGGGTACAGCGGGGGAGGGATGCAAAGATAAAGACAGTCCCTGCCCTTGAAGGAGCTCAGTGGTGAAGGAAGGCACACATGGCCCCATGTATGGGAAGCAGCACCGAAGGATTGGATGTGTGTAGGTCTGGGGACCCCAAGGGACAAGAACATGGGGCAGGGTAGGGCAGGGGCAGGGCAGTCTTCTTGAAGGTGCTGTTTGAGCGGAGTCTTGCAGAACGAGGAGTTCACCAGGCGGACAAGGAAATTCCAGGCAGAAGGAACAGCATGTCCAAAGGCATGGGCTCTCCTTAGACTGCAAGGCGCTGGGTGTGGCTGGAGCACAGGGCATGTGTGGGGGCAGGCAGGAGAGGAGAACACAAGGCAGGCAAGGCCAGTTGGTGAAGAGCCTCACACGCCATTCCCGCAGAGGTGGGGCTTTATCCTGCAGGCCGCAGGGCATCCCAGGAAGGATTTGTGGAGTGGAGGGAAGTAACCAGATGTGCATTTTAGAAAGATCCCTCTGGCTATATGTGGAAGAAAATGGCGTGAAGGCAAGGAGACAGGGAGGAGGCTGTGGACAGAGTGGGGAGAAGATGATGGTGGCCAGACCAGAACCCTGGCAGTAGCAATGGGGAGACTTCAAACCTAGAAACCCTAGGACCAGGCTGTATGTCAGGGGGAGGGAAAGGAAGAAACCTAGGATTCCCCAATTCTGGCTTAAGCACCCACTTGGATGGTGCAACCCTTTGCCAGAATAGGGCACAACAGAACAGGGGAGAGGAGTGCACCTGACTCCTCCATACAACCAAACACCAAAGTCCACATGAGACATCCCCAGGGTCCCTTCTCTGGACACATTACCCCCCTTTTTTCCATCTCAGGAAAGGCACCACTCACCTCCTCTCGCCAGGGGGTGGCTTCTTAGGGCTGGCAGGTTTGGGCAAGGCCTGAGGACCAGGCTTAGCAGGGGAGGGAGAGGAAGAAGAGGATGAGGAGGAAGAGGAGGAAGAAGAGGAGGAAGAGGAAGAAGAGGATGAAGAAGAGGAAGAAGAGGAGGAAGAGGAAGAAGAAGAGGAAGAGCTGAAAAGAATAAGGAGGAGGAGAAGGAGGAAGAAGAGGAGGAAGAGGAAGAAGAGGATGAAGAAGAGGAAGAAGAGGAGGAAGAGGAAGAAGAAGAGGAAGAGCTGGAACTGGAACTGCTAGAGCGCCTCTTCCGTTTGGCTGGGGTTGGCTCCTGAGGACGTCCCTCTCGCACAGCCTCTTTTGGGGCTGGGGTAGGGCTGGGGACCCTGTGGGAGAAGAGGAGTGTCACAAGGAGACAAGCTGCCCCAGCCCCAACCCTACCTTCCTTGGCCTGGAGGAACGGCAGTGGGGGAGGGGTGACTGAAAAAGGCCCTGGGAGCTCTCCTAGCCACACCAGCCAGTGAGCACAATCTCTGGAGAGCAGTGGCCCGAGCTGACCAACCTCTGCTAACACAAGCAACAGGCTGGGGCCCGTAGCACAAGGGATCAAGGTTAAACCTCAAGAATGTCCCTGATGGAAGAATAAGGCCTCTGGGCTCAGGTGTGGAAGCTGAAGCTGGGTGGTCTCCTTCCTTGGAGAGCCGCAGCTTGGGGAGGCCCCCTGTGAGTGCAGGTTGGCTGGGGAGGGGGCCGTCCTGCCTGGAGGCAGGGAGAGGGATGGGATGACCTCTGAAGATCCTTCCAGCCCAGGGAGTTCCTCTTGAGGTCTAACTGCCATCCCTCCTGCTGTAAAATTAAGTCCATTTCCTCTAGTTCTGTCCTCTGTAGAGACGGAAAACTTATCATTATCCTCTAAAAAATTAACCTTTGGTGTCTTTTATCTGTCCCATTCTTCCCCCCAACCCCAGACCCCACCCCAGCATTCTCTTCTACCCCCAGTTGAGCATCAAGGTCCCCATACCTTCTCAAAAGAGCCAAGAACCTGTGTGACATGGTTTCTCCCTCCCTACTCCCCCAACCATCCCTAATGCCTTTTCCCTAAGAGATTTCTTAAAGTCAAATTCCCTCACCTCTTCAGTGCCACCTCTGGTTGAGGTGGAAGGCTAGAGCCCTCCGAATCACTAGAACTGGAGCCAGAGGAGGAAGAGGATGACGATGATGATGAAGAAGAGGAGGAGCTAGAGGATGATGAGGAGGAGGAGGAACTCCGCCGCTCCTTTGCTGGCTGCAGGGCAGCCAATGCAGATGGCTGCTGGGCCCCAGTAGAGGCAGGTGGTTCCCCACCCTCAGAATGGGACACCCCAGGGGCAGCAACAGAGAGCATGCCATTGTGGTCACTAGCAGAGGCCGTAGACTTTGCCACTGCCCCAGAGGAAAAGGACTGGGACCCTGCTATGCTTGTGGTTGGGGCAATCAAAGAACGGGATTGGTCTGAAAAAGCAGATGGCACAGGGGACCTAGGCCTCTCCTGTGCGGGAGGAATAAGAGACTGTGAGGGAGCCTGGCCCATTCTTGAGGCAGGGGAGGGAGCTCGCTCAGAGGTCATTCTAGACTGGTTTGGGGCAGATGGTGGTGTTCTGGATCTGGCTCGGTCAAGGAGTGGTGGGGAAGTTCTGCCACTGACACGCTCATAGGGAGAGATGGGCACCCTGGGGCTTGTGAGGTTTGCACCAGACAATGCTGGAGCCATCCTAGCACTGGTGAGGCTTGCAGGAGCCAAGGCGGCAGGGGTTCTAGAGCTGGCAATATTGACAGGAGCTGTGGCATGTGCAGACCGAGGACCCACCAGGTTTGCAGAGGTTGGAGCCTGGGGTGTTCTAGAACTGGAAGGATAATTTGCAGCAGTTGGTGGGGTACCAGAGCCTGTGAGACTCAAAGCTGCCAAGGCAGCTGGGGTTCTGGCTCCTGCCAGGTTCACAGCTGGGGCTGTAGGGGTGCGAGGGTCAGCAAGGTTCACAGCTGAAGGTGCTACCGCTGTTCTGGGGCTGGCTAAGTTCATGGCTGCTGCTGCAGCTGGCGTTCGCGAATCAGCCAGATTCACTGCTGTTGGGATGGCAGGTGTCCTGGCACTGGCCAGGTTCATAGCTGCTGCAGACGCTGCAGGAATCCTGCTAGCAAGGTTGGCTGCTGGGGCTGTTCTAAGACTCATGAGAGGCACCGGAGCTGGAACCTGGGACATTCTTGCAGCAAGACCAGCAGCAGACATGGACGGAGGCGGTCGAGCAGTGCCAAGACTGATGGCCGTCAGGGCAAGGGCAATTCTAGATTGAGCATGATTTTCTGGCACAGACGCTCTCTGGTGATCAGGTATTCGGGGACCTGGACCATCCATCATGGAGCCACCACCTTGTTGAAGGACAGACATGGGTGTTCTAGAACTGCCAAGGGGTTCAAGCATTCCAGGTGATCTACAGCGGTCAAGAGGAGTTGGTGACATGCTAGGACGACTGAAGCAACTCACTCTGGAGCTATTGAGTGCTGCTGGAGGTGTCCGAGAACCAGAATGGTTCCTTGTTGCTGGAGGAGTAGCAGAACGTGAACGATCAGAACTACTTCCAGAAGACCGCCTGCGAATGGCTGGAGGAGATCTTGTTAAGGATCGTTTCCCCCGAGCTGTTCGTGGACTACGAGATCTAGAACGGCGGCGGATAGCAAGAGGTGAGCGACTTCGAGAACGTTTGCGCGGCAGCAGTGGCGTTCGGGACCTAGAGCGGCGCCGAATAGCTGGAGGTGTTCGGGACCTAGAGCGGCGGCGTGTCACTGGGGAGGTTCGCGAGCGGGACCTTCTTCGAGTTATTGGAGAAGTGCGAGATCGTGATCTCCTTCGGGTGACTGGAGATGTTCTGGATCTTGATCTTCTACGAGTGATGGGTGATGTTCTGCTTCGAGATCGTCTCCTGGTTACAGGAGGAGTCCTAGATCTGGACCTTCTGCGAGTCACTGGAGGAGTTCTAGAACGGGAGCGCCGGCGCGCTGCTGGTGTTCTGGACCTTGAACGACGGCGGGTTACTGGTGGTGTTCTGGACCTGGATCGCCTTCGACTCACAGGGGATGCCCTAGACCGAGATCTTCGTCGAGTCACTGATGTTCTAGACCTTGACCGCCTCCGACTGACTGGTGAGGTTCGAGACCTGGACCTACGACGGCTTATCAGGGGCGTTCTGGACCTAGATCGTCGGTGAGTGGCTGGAGAGGCTCGAGATCTGGAGCGTTTCCATGGGGCTGGTGAAGTGCGTGAGCGAGAACGCTTCCGACTAGTTGGAGGTGTGCGAGAGCGGCCTCTTCTGCGACGAGAAGAGGTTCGGGAACTCTCCTGCCGGGCAGGTGACCTTGAGCGGTAACCAGAGCCTCCCCTCCTGCGACGAGTAACCCGAGACCTTGACCTGCTCCGCTGTCTTCTCCGGGATGTTGACTGAGAAGATCCAGACCTCTCTCGTCGGCGAGCTGTTCTGGTTTTCTCCCTCCTTGAGCGGGAACGGGACCTCTGGAGTCCACGAGGCTTTGGTGAAGGAGAACGGCCTCTCCTGGAAGTTGTCTTAGTACGGGGAGATGAAGCTGAGCGCCGCCGGCGTGAAGATCTCGACTTTTCAGCTGGCTCTGGGGAAGACACAGATGGACTTCTTCGGCGTCTTGGAGGAGTTCTAGAGCGGGTTTCTGGAGAGGATGAAGCAGAGCGGCTTCTACGGGATACTCTGGCCTTCCTTGTTAGCTCAGGAGATGAACGAGAGCCACGACGTCGAGGTGGTGTGCGAGACTTGGTCTTGGGCTCTGGTGATGACCTGGAGCCTCTTCGAGTGGTTTTGGATTTAGGTGGGTGTTCTGGAGAAGACTCACTACTGCTACTTCCTTCAGGAGAAGGACCTCTGCCTTTGCTTGATGAACCTGATCTACTTCGTCTAGGAAGGGCCCGGAGGGCAGGAGCCTTGGGTTCAGGAGAGGAATCAGAACCACTCTGTACCCTGGGTGCCACTCTTGGCTTATCTTTCAATTCAGGGGAAGAGCCAGACCTACTGCACCGAGGAGAAGGTCGGGATTTGCTGTCAACCTCTGGAGATGATCCAGAGCGACTCCTCTGCCGAAGTGGGGTTCGTGTCTTGGCTTTAGAATCTGGAGAAGAGTCTGACTCACTTCTTTCCTGAGGGGATGCACTGGGTTTCCCATCAAGTTCTTGAGAAGATCCAGACCTACTTCTCTGCCCAAGTGGAGTCCTAGCCCCAGTTTTCTGTTCAACTGATGATTCTGACCCACTTCTCTCTCTCTGGGGGGTAAGACACTTGTTGTTGAGCTCTGGGGATGATGGAGAATGACTTCTAGGTCTGGGAGTCTGAGGCAAAGCTTTTGGTTCTGGAGAAGAATCACATTCACTTCTGCCCCTGGATGGTGTTCTAGGTATATCTTTCATTCCAGGAGAGGATCCAGACAGGCTATGCCTTGAGGGAGTCCCAGATCCATCTCTAAGTCCTGGAGAAGACCCAGACCTGCTTCTCCGTGACGGAGTTCTAGGTAAACCATCTTTCAGTTCAGGAGAAGATACAGAACTACTTCTTTCTCTCGAGGGTGTTCTGGGTATAGCATCAAGTACAGGTGAAGCAACACTCTGATTTGAAGACATTCCTCCCTTTTCCACCGCATCTGGGGATAACTCAGAACTGCTGCGTCTGGAGGATCTTGTCGATTGTTCTCTCATGTCTAGAGATGGATCTGTCTCCAGCTGATTAAGGAAAGGTCCATTCAAGTCTTCTTTAACCTCAGAAGAAAATCCAGTATTCATTTCAGTACTAATAGGACCTGAGTTTCTAAATTCTAAAGGTGACCCAAAGCTGTTCTCCCTAGGGGAAGAGTTAGACAGTTCTTTATGTTCTGGAGAAAAATGTGCCCCACCCCAAGATGGGGGCACTGTAGCAACTTCTGCTGCTTCCATAGCAGCCTGTGATTGGCTTTGGTCAAGAGTCAAAGATATGACAGGCCTTTCTTCTATTTCAGGAGATGACTCAAAGTTACTTCCAGCCATTTCTTTAAATTCTGGAGACAAACGAGGAAGGACGTGGCTGGAGGGTTCTTCAGATTTCTCTACCACCTCCATTAACTCTTCATCTTGGCAGGACTTAGCTAATGTGCTACTTTGGTCTCTTGTATCTGGAGATGACTCAGCACCACTTCTTTCTCTCAGTGGGGTTATAGGTACATCTTTCAGTACTGGTGAAGACTCAGGCCTACCCTGCACTAGAGGACTAAATTTGTCTCCTAGTCTAGGAGATGATGCAGTAACATCCTCCTGACAGGTTAAGACCATTTTCTCCTTCGATTCAAGAGAAGGCTCTGATCTATTCTGCCCCAGAAAAGATTCAGAGTCCACTGTAGGATATAAAGAGTCAGACTGGGACCTGCTCTGCTCAGGAGACATTCCAGATTTCAAACAAGGACTTGATGAAAATTCACTTCTATCATGCCTCACTGGAGATCTGGCTGCCAACTCAGTGACTGGAGATGAGGACCTGGACTGACCACCCTTAGGAGGGGTTTGAGATTTGTTCTGCAGAGACGGAGATTCTGAGTGACTCTGTCTCACTTCTGGACTTGAAGTACCAGATCCAGGATCTAGTGAAATTTGAGACTGGCCTCTCGGTTGCAGAGATGAAGAGCCAAAATAGCTCTCTTCTGGTGGTGTACTGGATTTTACTCCTGGACAGAGAGAGAAAGATCCAAGAGAACTTTGTGCTGGTGAGTCTTTAGACTTCTCTTGTAGACTCCTTGGAGACTTTGATCCAGAAAGACTTAGCCCTGGTGGAGTTTGGGGCTTAACTTTGGGGTATGGAGAAGTAGAACCTGAGTCAGTTTGTCTTGGTGGTGTTTCAGATTTCACTTTGGTATCTGGTGAGGAGGACCTAGAATGACTGTGTCTTGGCAACAATCTGGATTCTACAGTGGAGGGGGGAGACACTGATCTGCTTTGCCTTGGAGGTGTTCTAGATGCCACCCGACTAGGACTTGAAGAAGAAGAACCAGAATGGCTTCTTCGTCGTGGTGATGTTATGGCCTTCACTTGGGGTTGTGGAGATGACGACCTAGATGGGCTCTGTCTTGGAGGTGTACCAGATTTCACTCTAGGAGGAGAGGACCCAGAGCAGCTATGTCTCAAAGGGGTCCTAGATTTCAACTCACGGTCAGGTGATGATTCAGAACGGCTCTGTCTTTGTGGTGTTGCAGGCTGTTCATTGGCCTGAGGACTTGCTACCAACCCTTGTCTTGGTGGTGTTCCAGATTTCACTTTAGAGTGAGGAGATAAACTAGAATGACTCTGTCTTGATGTTTTAGCTTTCTGCTTAGGTGGTGAAGACCCGGAACGACTGCGCCTGGGTGGTGTTCTAGATTTAGCTTTATGTTGGGATGATCCAGAGCGACTGCGCCTAGGCGGTGTTTGTGATTTTTGTTTAGGGCATGGAGAGGATCCTGAAAGGCTTCGCCTCAAAGACAAGCGAGACTTGACTTTGGATCTTGGTGAAGAGACAGACCTGCTCCGCCTTGAAGAAACACGAGATTTTTTTGTTTCTGGGCTCGAGTTGGACCTGCTCCTTCTCTGAGATGTTCTGGATTTATTCTTCCTCTCTGATGATGAGCCAGACCTGCCTCTTCTTTGTGGTGTTCTAGAGTGAGATCTTCCTCGTCTAACTAGACTTCTACTGCGGGATCTTCCTCGTCTTGGTGTCCTAGACCGAGATCTCCCTCTCCTGGCTGGTGTTCTAGAACGTGAGCGGCCACCGCGTCTGGCTGGGGTTCTGGAGCGTGAACGACCACTGCGTCTGGCTGGGGTTCTAGAGCGTGAGCGACCACTGCGTCTGGCTGGGGTTCTAGAGCGAGATCGGCCACTTCTCCTAGCTGGAGATCTACTACGAGACCGTCGTCGTACTGGTGATCGGGTCCTGGATCTGCGCCTAGCAGGTGTTCTAGATCGAGACCTGGCCCTCCGCACTGGTGTTCTAGACCGAGACCTGCGCCTGGTGGGTGTTCTAGATCGTGATCGCCGTCTGGCAGGCGTTCTAGAACGAGACCTGCCCCGCCGAGCTGGTGTTCTAGAACGGGATCTGCCCCTAGTGGCTGGGGATCTAGAGTGTGATCTGCCTCGCCTTGCTGATCGAGACCTGCCTCGTCTCTGGGTATTTCTGCTCCTGGACCAGCCTGGTCGCTGAGGAGACCTAGAGCGGCCACGGCGCTGTGGGCTTCTAGATCTTCCCCACCTCTGTGCAGACCTAGACCTACGCCACTGAGGAGACCGGGACCGAGAATGACCTCTCTTAGTAGGGGTTCGAGACCGAGATCGCCTCTTAGTAGGGACAGGGCTACGGGACCTCCCCATCCTATGTGAAGGGGTATGAGAACGTGATTTATCCCGTTTTGCTCGGCCATGTGATCGATTCTTGGATGTGGGAGAAGAAGAAATCTCTCGGTGGGCCCCAGGAGCTGAAGCAGCTTTAGGACTTTCAGGGGAAGAGCTGGCATGCCGAGAAACTTTGGTAGGCTGAGGGGATGGGGGACTGCTCTCTGAAGAAGATTGGGGAGGTTTCTCAGGAGACTTAGGTGGTGACCGGCCCCGAGCTGGAGAGGCCTCAGATGGGGGGTTCACTGGCTCCTGACTTAAGGGAGTTGTTGCAAGGGGTTGTGGGGAGCCGCCATGTTGCTCAGCAAGGAGCGGAGTGGGAGCAGGTGGTTCTGGGCCTGTGCTGCTCCTTTCCGGAGAGGGACTAAGTCGAGCTGCAGATTTCTATAAGTGGAAGAAAGAGTAGGGATAGGGATACATAAGCACCAAAACTTCACATCACCCTTAAGATCCCAATGCCCTTCCCAATGAAACTTTTCTTCTGCACACTCCATTACATTGATTGGTTTTGTCCCTCACCATAGACAATCACATTCATTCAATAACAAAAGAATCATATAACATAATGTACAATGCAGAAAACCCTAAGATAAGATATAGGTTATCTGTGACCTCAAGAATATCATAACTATAGAATAGACAAAATACAAACAACACGTGCTACATTTAACAATAAATACCATTACAAAAGGCTGTGAGAACATAAAAAAGTATTTTTTAGGAGAAAGATGATATTTCTGAAAATGAACGGCAATTAACTTCATCCTTGAGGAATAACTATATTAAATGAAAAAAAAAGCACAAATAAAAGGCCAAGGTTTGAGAACACAATTTATGAAGAATAAAAAAGTAGAGTAGAAATGGTGAAATGCAAAAAAAAAAAAAAGAAAGAAAGAAAGAAAAACAATTATAAAAGTCTGTAGATACAATTCCAAAGCAATATAGATATAGCATAATTTTCTGAAATGACCCAACTTATGATTTGGTAAGGTAACCTAGATGACATGAAAAATAGATGAGAGAAGAATTTATACTGTTTAGTAGTTAAAGCAAGGAGAAATAAATAGGGCTTAAATTAGGAAAGAAGCTATTAAAACAGGAACTGCGTTTTAAAAAAACCACTGCATTCGGACTGCTGGCACTAATCTAGTGAATTGAAAAATTTTATGCTGGGTGTCATGGCTCACATCTATAATCCTAGCAGCACTCTGGTAGGCCAAAGCAAGTGGATCACCAGAGCTCAAAGGTTCAAGATCAGTCTGAGCCAGAACAAGACCTCATCTTTAAAAATAGCTGTAGTCCCAGCTACTTGGAAGGCTGAAGCAAGAGAATCGCTTTCGCCCAAGAGTTTGAGGTCACTATAAACTATAATACCACAGTACTCTACCTGGAGCAACAAAGTGAGACTCTGTCTCCAAGAAAAAGAAAAAAACAAATTTAGGTTTAGCACCCATAGCTCAGTGAGAAGAGCACCAGCCACATACATCTAGGCTGGCGCATTCCAGCCCAGCCTAGGCCTGCTAAACAACAACTGCAACCAAAAACCACCAGGTGTTGTGGCAGGTGCCAGCAGTCCCAGCTACTCAATAGGCTGAGAGGCAAGAGAATCACTTAAGCCCAAAGAGTTTGAGGTTGCTGTGAGCTGTGACTTCACAGCACTCTACCAAACGCGACATAGTGACAATCTCAAAAAAAAAAAAAAGAAAGAAAAGAGAAATTTTAGTGAGCCAAAACGAGTATCTAATAAATTAAAGGCATTGTTAAGTAGTAAAGCTCAATGTAGTTTAAAACATTTGTTCTAGTTTTATCTATATATGTACATACATAAACAGTACAGCAATATAAAACCTATTAGTATCAGCCTGGTGTGGGTGGTTCACGCTTGTAATCCTAGCACTCTGAGAGGTCAAGGTGGGTGGATTGCCTGAGCCAAGTGTGAGACCCCATCTCTAAAAATGATCTGGCACTGTGGCAGGCGCCAATAGTCCCAGCTACTAGGGAGGCTGTGACAAGAGAATTGCTTGAGCCCAAAAGTTAGAGGTTGCTGTGAGCTATTATGCCAGAGCACTCTACTACCAAGGGTGACAAAGTGAAACTCCATCTCCAAAAACAAAACAACCCCCCCCCAAAAAAAACCCTATTAGTATCAAATGTAGTTTAATTCTCATAGCCACAATACTAAGGATCTGCAGATACAGAAGAGAACTTGATAACTGGGAGAGGAATGTATAAAACAGAATTGAACTATTTCTTAATAAGCTATATTACCTCCCCACTTCACGTCATACAGCTGTCCCAATTCCATACCCTTGCAATCCAACAAAATTGACAACTTGACAACAGACCTCCTTCTTGTCTTTGTCTTCGTAAGGGCTGCTAGGCTGCTTTGTGGAGGGCTCTGGGCTGCAAGGCTGTTGTATGTTGGTGGTACCTGGTTCAGTGGAAGGTGCATCTCCCTCCCCTCGAAGCCCTGAAGCAGGGGAAGGACTTCGCCCAGTCAAGGCAGTTGTATGGGTTTTAGCTGCAGCACTTCGAGACCTGAGTGAGTTAATTGAGGACGGGGAAAAGGAAGGAAATCAGCTCAAAGGGAGAACAGAAAACCCCCTCCCTGGCACACCCATCCACCTTTCGTAACTGTATAACCCTCTTCTAAAAAACCTTCTTCGTCACATGATAAAAACCATTCAATGAAATGCATTCAGTCCATTTTGGTCCTTCTCTTCCCAGCATAATCCCCAAAAAATGTTCTCCCTCTACCCCTTTACTCACCTCCCCAAAACATCCCCAAACCGTCCACCCAACCCACTCCCTACCCACTTCATTTACAACTCACCTCTGAGCCCACCTCCTTCAGGAAGCCTTCCCCGATTAAGGAAGCCAGGGTAAGGATTCCTTCCTCCCCCAGACACCACGAACAAACCACCACCCCCCCTATTCTGGCAGTCCATATACATCAGAACGAAACAAAAAAATAACAAAAAAAAAACAAATAAAAACAAAAAAAAAGAGAAGGGGAAATGTATATGTCTGTCCATCCTGTTGCTTTAGCCTGTCAGCTCCTACAGGGCAGGGACCGTGTCTTCCGAATGGTCTGTGCAGCGCCTAGCACACCGTGGGCGCTCAATAAATATTAAATTGATTAACCCACCATTCCCTCTCCCTCCCTTCCTCCTGGACTACCCCTTACCGACTGCGGGATGTATCAGAGGAGGAAGCAGAGTCAGCAGAAGTTGAACGGTGGGCCCGGCGGCTCTTAGGGGCTGGTGTTGTACTTCGAGATCTAAAAAAATGACCAAAACAACAAATAAGGGTGCTGCCACACCTATACTGGATTCTCTTTACCAGTCCCTTAACCCTTTAGCAGTCTAAGACATGAGTAAATCTGTCCCCTCCCTTCTAAGGTGGGATTTATCTACTTCCTAAACAAATTCCCTGTATACACACTCACCGTTTTCGCTTCTTGTCCTTAGATTTGCGTTTGCTCTTTGGAGTGGGAGACCTAGAATGTAATGCAAAGTTGTTAAAAGTAACAAATTTTTCATCTTTTTTTATTTTTGGGGGGGGAGGGGGACAGAGTTTCACTTTGTCGCCCTCAGTAGAGTGCTGTGGTGTCACAGCTCACAGCAACCTCAAACTCTTGGGCTCAAGCGATTCTCTTGCCTCAGTCTCCTGAGTGGGTGGGGCTATAAGAGCCCATCACAAAGCCCAGCTATTTTTTGAGTTGGGGTTTCACTCTGGCTCAGGCTGGTCTCAAACTCATGATCAGGTAATCTGCCCACCTTGGCCTCCCAGAGTGCTAGGATTACAGGCATGAGCCATGGCACCCAACCTTGAGAAGTGTTATTAAGAAATTGAGCTTTACTACAAGAAAGAGAAACTTCCCAAAAGCCAAGAGCAAGCAAGGCCATCAAGCAGTAACTTATCACTCCCATATCAGCCTATGTCTCCTAAGAGACAAAAAGCTCTTTCTTACCTATGCTTACGTTTCTTGGACTCAGATTCAGACCTGTTGGGAAAAAAAAGAAAAAAATAAACATCTGTGCCTGAACTCAGCAAGCCTTCTTCAACCACTCCAAAGATTCCCACCTCATACCTGTGCTTCTTCTTCTTTGAGCTCTTCTTTCTCTCCCGTCGAGGAGAACTGCTCTCTGACCTGCTAAAGATGAATTCAGAAGCAAGATCATTCTGCTTAGCTTCTTCCCTGGCCTTCCTCCTTACAATCCACCACTTAAAAAGGTTTTTAAAACCTGAACATCTCAATAGCATCGGTGTCCCAGACCCATTTCTTTACTCTTCATAAAGTATAGGTAACTGCTAAATCAACAAACCTCAAGACAAAAAACGAAATTCCAGAAATGCAAAAGGCTGCTGACCAGTTCTTAATTGGCAGACCTGCAAACTTAACCTATCTCCACTGACAAACACAGAACATCATCTGTCCCAACTGAGACCTAAATGGTAACTCTCTCCTACCTGACAGCTACGTCTTGCTTTCTAGAAACAAGAATTGTCAATTCCTAAAGAGGAAGTACACCACAAAATTGGTCCTCTGGCTACTAGAGTAAGTTTCCAACCAACTTACCGCCCTCTATCTTTCTTCTTTTTCTTCTTCTTTTGCTTTGGGGTTGGTGAGCGAGAACTGCTGGACTCCCGAACAAGGCTGGGGAAGGAGAAAAAGTGGAGACAGGGTGCTAAGACAAACTTTCTTAGACATCTCAACTTCAGAACAAAAATCTGGCGAGTTTGAGGAAAAAAGTCTACCAAAACAGACAACAAAAAAAAACCCCACAACCCACAACAGGGAGCGAGCACAAGGAGGATGCTTAGAATCAGAAAAAGAAGCCTAAAGTGGTATTCTTGATCGTGTGTTACCTGTAAGGTTTGGGAGGCTCAGGAGCTGGCTGTTTAGCTTCTCGAGCACGACGCTGAGGATCAAAAGAACTGCCATCCACATAAGAATCACTGATGCCAAAGGCAGCACGGAGTCGCTCATTCTTCTTCTCATTCAATTCTGCCAACTGGTGAGTCTCAGTTACCCTGGAGGAAAAAAGCAAAAGTCTGAAGGAATCCAAGAACAAAGGGACTAGCCATAATCAGAACACAATTATAAGCAGGAGCCAAATAAGGCATGGGGAAAGACGACGAGGCAGGGAGGAAGTTCCAGGTAAGGAGAAAGGACAGCAGCAGCAGCAGCAACAGCAGCAGCAGAGTCCAAAGGAACCAAGGGAGAGTTCAACACTCACGCTGGCCTTTGCCCTGGGGTGTCCTCCTTGCCCCCAGGGTTAACATCCTTCTCCAGCAACATGAGTCGAAAGGTCGCCACTTTTTCCTGAATTTGCTGTTCCTCGTACCTGAAGAACAAATCCCTTCAGGGTTAGAGCTTAGCAGGACACTTTCCCCAGACCCAAGTAAATATTCCCCTCATTTCCAACAGGGTCTCTTCCCTCTCCATGCACACATAGAACTTTTCACTCACTGTCACCCAAAAGTCCCTTCTTGTCAGTCCTTCTGATCTTTTCTTAATCATTTTCCTTCCACTTACTATACCCTCTAGAACAGTGGATTTTAAACATGCTACACTTCAGGGGCCAAAAGAAGAAAGTTAAGCAGGCAGAGTTCCAACTACTTCTCCCCAACTTCAACAAGAACAAGTCTTTTACTTCCTGGAATTCCAAAGTAAGGTATATCGTATTTTATAAGAGTTATCGATGCTGAAGTTTGAAAACCACTGCTCTAAAAGGTTTTCTGCCTGATGTGCTCCTTCTCCAAAATTTCACAACCCTACCCAGCCCATGACTACCTCTTATTCAAATATTATCCCAATTCCTGGCTTCCTGCCTTTGCTATCTTCCAAGGCCTCAATCCTTAAATCCATTTACCTTCTCTTCTACCAATGACAACACCTGTTTACTATGCAGCTCTTCTCCTACCTGGTCTCTGCTTTCTGTTTCTCCCTCAAAGCACGTTTTTGTTCCTCAACCGGCCCCCTTCCCTATGTGCCTTCATCTGAGTAATTCAGTCTCTCAGGCTCCCATCTATGCCCCAGACACACAGTTTCCTCATCTCCCACTTTGCACTGTCCTTTAACTTTCCAATTCTCTAGCTCATTTACCTCCTCCCCTACCACAACTCCTCTCCAGGCCTCTTTGAACCAGACCTAAGCTAATACCCCCACCTAACACCCCCAGCTTTGCACTCGCTCAGTGCTTAGCTCTTCCCCAGCCCTCCCCTCACCCCTGCTCTTCCATCATCTCCTCCAGCTCGAGGCATCGCAGCTCCACGCGCCGCTTGCGCTCGTGGTCCAGGATGTCAGGATTAGGCCGCTTCACCAGGGCAGCCTCCAGGCGCCGCAGTTCCTCCTCTCCCTTGTAGTCAGGCCGCTCACCCCGGCGGCCCCGCACCAGGGACAGGTTGCGCTGGACGTAGCCGTTGGTGCCGCTGCCCCGGGGCGTCGGCAGCCCGATCCCGTTGTACATGGCCCCGTGCCCGGGGGAGGGGGCACCACCGCTCCTGAGGGGGAGCGGGGAGACACGGGTCAGGCCCCTGACCCCAAACTAACCACTTAACCACCACCCAAGTCCCTGCTCTTTCATCCCTATTTCAACATTTATCTTCACACTAAATCTCCTTTAACTAAATAATGCTCCATCATCCTCCTGCTTGCCCAACATAACCCCTTCTTCATCCTTCCTACACTGCTTCCTTTCCACGAAATCACACTCCAGTTCTTATAGCCTTTTACTTTTTTCCTTAATGCTCTCACACAGAATTCTAAATCCCTTCTTGCACCTAGGTTTTCTCCTTTTTCATCTTAGGCAAACACCAATCCTGCTTCTATCAAATCACTCCACAACGTCCCTTTACTCTCCTCTGGCCCCAAAATGCACAAGTGGTATCTTTACCAACTACTCTAATTCCTAACCTCTGATCACCAACTAAGGTCTGCAAACAGGGCACAAAAAGCACCAGACATAGATCTGTGGCACCCAATGGCCTATAATCCGTGTCCAGAGAGTCTTCCAAGAACTTACGTAAGGATTTCAGACTGCTCTAAATGACTGCAAAATGAACTAAACAGCCCCTTACTATCTAAGCCGGTGGACCAGTTGGTTAAGATAAAACTGTCCTGTGCAGCCTCACATCCAGACTAAAGGCCAGCATGCACATCAGAAACACATACGAACCTTGGATACATAATCTTAAACTTTACTTCCCAAGTAAGGAGCCATTCCCTTGATTCTATATATTGAAAGATCCTACCAACTATCCTGGCATTTTATTTGTTCAATTTCCTTCCCAATAGGATTTACAACATTATCGCCCGAGTCTTACTAGCTCCTGTTAAATATTACCTGTTTTCAACTCAATGTTCTATTTAAGCACATCAAACCAGTCTCTTCTGTTCCAACTGTTCTCATATCTTCTCTATATATTCTATCATAAACTTATCTATGAAAGCCCTCACCCTATCTCACCATTAATTGTTTGGCTATCCCTACCAATCCCCTTTATTGCACTTCCTCATTTTTCTCTCTCAGCTCTGCTTTACCCCTGGCCCTGTGTTAACCCCAGGTCACCTACCATGTTCTATCCTCTCAACTTGTCCCAACCCCAGCGTGACTCTGAAGAACACTCAAGCTCCTGTTTTTCTAGTTATATTCCTTCACTACACATATTCTATTCCTTTCTCCTGCAATATGTATTCTATTTATTTCTTCAATCCATCCTCTCCAAGACAGTTTCATAGCATAGATAAGTGTGTGAGGAAAAAATACCTAGGAGAAACCCCAAGGAAGAGGTAAAGTGGAGGAATCAAAGCAAATGGAAAAGACAGACTTGGATAGAAGGGAAGGCTACATCTAGAAAATTCCAGAGTAATTATGCTAATGTCTGGGAAAATGTACTAACATGCACCGAAAAAGAAAAAAGGTAAGAGAGACAACGTATGAGGTGGATTGGAAAAGAGTTAGGCTAGATCCAGAACAGTTTACACCTTCCAACTCTTCTCACCCCAGTCTAAGAATGGGCTCCTGCCCAACCCCAGTAGCAGATTCAAGAGAGAATTGAAACAGAAAAGATTATGCCAGAGTGACAGATGAGGCTAAGTCTAACAAAAGCAAGTGGAAATTTAAAAACTTCCTTATAGCTCAAGAGATCAGTTTCTATCTTCCAATCCTAACTTTCATTTTCTGTCAACCTTCCCCACACTAAACCCAGGTCCTTCTTTGCCTTTCCATACCCCACCTAATTTTTGCTTCTCTTGCAGAATGTTTCTGACCTGCAATTAACTCTTCAGCTTAACCACTCACCCACACTTCCACACCACCTCACACAAAAATCCTCCCACTATGGAAGAAAAATCAGTAGCTGCTAAGCAAAGGATATGTAAGTCACAACGTTTTGAAGAACGTTTAGCAAACAAAGAGAAACAAAAGACACCACAGCATCTAAGGAAGTCTCAAGACACTAAAAGGAAAAACTAACAACACACAAACCATCAAAACCAGACTTTATAAATAGGGATTCTTAAAGTGGGGTCCAGAGACTAGATATGAAAGTTACCCAAAGTAAAAGCAAAAATAAGTAAACTACAAAGGAAAACAAAAGACAATTTTTCCTGTTGGGAAATTGTAACAATGCCAACTATTTAGTAAGGCGATAGAATTATCTTGGAACTTAATATTAAGACATTCAGAAAAGGAAAGAGCACCAAAAAAGAGATAAGGGTTATCCAAGAAAACGAACAGAAGCTTAACATTGGAGCACTGTAGTAACTAAGAGAACACATGGAACCCAGAAAGCAAATGTTAGCTCTAAAAGAGCCCTAAGCCCACGCACTTAGGAAGATGACAAAAACTAACTCTGAATTTTTGATCAAGACAAACGTAAAAGCAGCTAGGAGGAAATGTAGGCTCAAAAGTGTTGTTTGCCAAATAATGCCTGAAACAGAAATCCAGAACAATTAAAGAGAGTCCATCTCTTCCCCAACGACGGCCTCCAAAAGACTCCCTGGCTTTAACACAAATTGTGGGGAGATGTTGAAAAAAATGGAAGAATAAAAGAGATTACAGAGTCTACATCCACAACCTAAATGTTAAATTCCTTTTTAACCTCTGAGAATCAGGCCTCCCCCCTCATAACACTGCGGCTAATACAAGGAGCCCAAACTGTTAGACGCGGGCCATCTAGCTCACTGCCCTGGAAGAAGCGGCCGGGCCACGAAGGCTTATTTTTGGCCTTGAGGTATGGGGGAGGGGGCTGCGCGGCGCCCCACAGTCTGGGAAGCCCAACCCCGGAGAGACTCGCGGGGAAAAGGAATCAGGCGCGGGGAAAACGATCCGGAAGCAGGCCGCTTGCTACCGCCCCTTCCTCGCTACTTAAAGGGCAAAAGAAGACAGCTGCGGAAGGGCCACCTCGACCGTGTGGGGGGAGACCAGCAAGCGAGTCGTTCGCAGCCCAGTCGCCGAGGGCACTCAAGAACCCGAGAGCAAGCGGCTGCGCTCGCCGTTGCCATGGGGGAGGGGGAGGGGGAGGCGAAGACCGCGCGCCACAGGAACGGCGAGAAGGGGGAGGGGAGGCAGGCAAGCGAGGGCGTCCGCGCCAGCAAAGGGCGGCGAGCGCGCGTGCGCGCGGAAGCCTAGGCCGTTCTCCGCGCGCTTTGGCCTCGCGCCGGGGCCGCCGCCCCTCCCCCACCCAGCTCGCTCGCTCCCTCACCCTCTCACCCGCCGCCGCCGCCTCTGCCCGCCGCTGCCGAGGGGTAGAGGTCTTGCCGCTGCCGCTACTCGAACTCCCGAGTCCTTCGGGGCCTGGAGCCGCCGCCTCGCCTCGCCGGTCCGCCTGCTTCAGCCGACGCCGACGCCTCCTCGCTTCCTCAGGGGCCGCAGCAGGCTCCGACTGCGCCACTCGCACCCAGCCTTGGGCCGCGTTGCGCGTCAGCACGACTAAGTGCGTCAGCACGCAGCCGCGCGCGTCGCAGGGCCCGCCGGGAACCGTAGTACGCCCCGTAACTTTGTGCGCAGGCGCCAAAGCCTCTCCGGAAAGTACAGTTTCTTACGGCGCAAGGGAGAATCTACTCCGTTGCCCGAAGGACTAAGAGTCCCGTCGGCCAGTGCGAAGAAGGGCGGGGGAGCGGCCCGAATCCGCAACGTATTCGTGAGACCTTCCGCTGGGAGTGAAGGAGGGAGGGGCCTACCACGGCCTTCCGTGGCGCGCGACCGCCTATCGCCCTGACGCCTTCAACCAGAGTGTTCTGGGAGTTGTAGTTCTGGAGCGTCGCGGAGTCTGTGGTTATGGCCCAGGGCGCGGCAGCCATTTTGTCCCATGTTGGCCAGCGATGGCGTAAGTGCCGGAGTGCTGCCACTTTTGTGGGCTTCCCGGCCGCGCCTGTGGCCGCACACAACAATTGACTTAGCATATCGGGGAGAAGACCCGGCGCCTGTAGCTCAAGCGGCTAAGGCGCCAGCCACATACACTAGAGCTGGCAGGTTCGAATCCTGCCGAGGCCTGGCAAACAGTGACAACTACAGCCAAAAAATAGCCAGGCGTTGTGGCGGGCCCCAGGAGTCCAAGCTACTCGGGAGGCTGAGGCAAGAGAATCACTTAAGACCAGGAGTTGGAGGTTGCTGTGAGCTGTGACGGTACAGTACTCTACGGAGGATGGAAAAGTGAAACTCTGTCTCAAAAAAAGAAAAGAAAATGCAAACGAATTATGATTGCCAAGCTTGGCATTTTTTACTTTTGGAGACAGAGTGTCACTTTGTCAACCTCAGTAGAGTGCCATGGCATCATAGGTCACAGCAACCTCAAACTCTTGGGCTCAAGCAATTCTCCTGTCTTAGCCCCCCGAGTAGCTGGGACTACTGGCACCCAACACAATACCCAACTATTTTTATTTTTTTCCCCAAGAAATCAACATATTTATATTTTTAAAAAACTACTTCCCCAGGCTTGGCGCCTGTGGCTCAAGTGGCTAAGGCGCCAGCCACATACACCTAAGGTGGCAGGTTCGAATCCCCAG
>NW_003852439.1:9237619-9239364 GCF_000181295.1 Otolemur garnettii
GGGTGTTGGGGAGCTGGTGCGACTGTGGCCCCCCGTGTGACTGAGACAGGAGTCTTGACGGCATAGATGTTTGCCTCCTCTTGGAACTTTACAGTATTTTTCTTATAGCGAATGCGCTTGTTGCCAAACCAGTTGGAGACCTGAGAGACAGTGATGCCGCATTTCTTGGCGAGCTCCTCTTTCCCCTCCTCACTAGGATATGGGTTACTCAGGTGGGAATAGAAATACTCAGACTCGGCGCCTGTGGCTCAAGTGGCTAAGGCACCACATACACCTAAGGTGGCAGGTTCAAATCCAGCCTGGGCCCACCAAAACAACAATGACGGCTGCAACCAAAAAATAGCCAGGCCTTGTGGCGGGCGCCTGTGGTCCCAGCTACTTGGGAGGCTGAGTCAGAAGACTCGCTTGAGCCTAGGAGTTGGAGGTTGCTGTGAGCTGTGAAGCCATAGCACTCTACCCAGGGTGACAGCTTGAGACTGTCTCAAAAAAAAAGAAAAAAGAAATACTCATTTAGGACTTCAATGGGCTGTTTGCTGAAGTTAAGGCACTTTTGTCTGGCATCCAGGAAGCAGGAACGTAGGATCATGACGGCCTCACAGGTGCTCTGCTTGAGCTGCATCTGGATGGCGCTGAATTTTAGATGGATGATGCCGACCATGTGCTCCATCTCTTTGGGTGCCACTGGCCTTGTGTGGCTCTACTCACTCAGCAGGTTCATGACATGGGTTGTGAACTCATTACATGCTTGTTCATACTTTTCGAGCTAGGAATGGAAGATGTGGCGATTCTGGGAAAGTTTGCTGCGATAGTGGATGGAGTTGTCAAGGGACACACCGCGCCCCCCCTTCTCCACCCCACCCCACCTTCTCCACCCCGCCCCTGATGCTGCAACGGCCGCAGCAGCTGCTGCTGAGTCCCCTCCTTTCTCAGGCCCAGCCACACCCTCTGCCAGAAGCATGTTATCCAAGCGCATCAGCTGCGGGTCCACTGGGTTCCTCCTCTTGGGAGCTTCGAATGCTGAGGCCAGTTTTCTCCTTGATTTCACACAGGACGCTAAAGAGAGCAGGCTTCATTCGGTGGCAGTTTAGGGAGTGTTTCGTGGCCTGTGCCTCGTCTGGGCTCTGGTCAGTGATGGTCATCATCTGCTGCAGAATGTCCCGATGTCTTGCTTCCCAAAAGAGAGAGAGAAGAAAAAGAGCTCTGAGAAATAGGTTTCTGGGTGTGTTTCTGAGTAAGAGAGAAAAAAGAAGGGGGAAGACAGACCCCACTCTCCTGTAGGATCCTATTCTTCCTGCCATGTAGTCAGCACTCCCAGCACTGAGAGTCTAGTTGGGGCGGGGATGACCCCATTTGCCTTTCTCTGTCCTGTACTTCTCTTGTATTGGTGTTTGTCCTCTGTATACCTGTGTCTTCAACAGTTGCCTTGTGAAAAACCCCACCCCTGTAACCCTGATGGAGGGAGATCAGTTGGAGGTGTCAGAGTGAACACTCCCTGGTCCCTCTGTTGGTGATGTCACCAAAGAGGGGGTCACAGCCTCCTCCCAGCTGCCGTTTGCTCTCATTTCCCAAGCGCTGTATTTTCTGGCCTGCCCAGAAGTTATCTCCATAGCCCCCTGGGCCCATTGAGTGTCGGAGGGATTCTACCTAGGAAGCAGAATAGGAATCTCCATTGAGCCCAGGCATCCCCAGTAACATGTATCCGGATCCTGAGAGATTGAAAGAGCTGCCAGAGCCTGCAGAGGAAG
>NW_003852439.1:9239384-9240578 GCF_000181295.1 Otolemur garnettii
CAGTTTAGGGAGTGTTTCGTGGCCTGTGCCTCGTCTGGGCTCTGGTCAGTGATGGTCATCATCTGCTGCAGAATGTCCCGATGTCTTGCTTCCCACCGGGAGGCTCGCTAGGGCCCCCCAGGCTCCCCCCACCCACCGATCCCAGGCCCCCCTCTCCAGCCCCTGCCTGGAGGGGGCGGCCCCAGAAGCAGCCGCTTTTCCATAGCTGGGGGGGCCCTCAGGCCCCCTCCCTTCTCCGCCCCTTCCCCCGCCTGGTTACTTCTTCCTGCAAACTCGCTGGGGCCGCTGCTCCCTCCGCCCCCAACCCCCCGCCCCGTCTTTCCCCCTCCCAGCTCCCCCGGGTTCACCTCGGCACTGAAGGGAAACCTGGGGGTACCAGCTGGCCCCCTCCCACAGGAGACCCCGGCCCCCGGCGGCGGAGAAAATGGAGCTGGAGAGAGAGCGAGGGTGTGTGTGAGAGAGGGAGGAGGGAGAAGAGGGGAAGCGAGGGAGGGAGGCTGGGGGAGGGGCATCCGACTATTTTTAGAGATGGGGTCTCGCTCTGGCTCAGGCTGGTCTCGAACCCATAAGCTCAAGCAATCCACCTACCTCGGCTTTCCAGAGTGCTAGGATTACAGGCGTTGCGCCACCTCCCCACCCCCCACCCCCGGCTAATCTTCCCTTTTTTTTATTTAAAAATACTTTATTGGAGGCCAAGACGGGTTGACTGCCTGAGCTCACAGGCTCAAGAGGAGCCTGAATAAGAGCAAGACTCCATCTCTAAAAATAGCTGGAGTTGTGGCAACTGCCTGTGGTCCTAGCTACTTGGGAGACTGAGGCAAGTGAATCATTTAAGCCCAAGAGTTTGAGGTTGCTGTGAGCTATGGCATCAAAGCACTCAACCGAGGGCAACAAAGTGAGACTCTGTCTCAAAAGAAAGAACATAAAAATACTTTCTTTGTCTGGGCATGGTGACACATCTATAATCTTAGCACTCTGGGAAGCCAGGGCAAGTGGATTGCTTGAGCTCAGGAGTTCAGAACCCATCTGAGCAAGATTAAGACTCCATCTCTGGGCCACACCTGTGGCTCAAGGAGTAGGGGACCATCCCCATATACTGGAGGTGGCGGGTTCAAACCCAGCCCTGGCCAAAAAAAAAAAAAAAAAAAAAAAAAAAAAAGACTCCGGCTGGGCGCCTGTGGCTCAAGCGGCTAA